>NW_026896335.1:1200000-1800000 GCF_033153095.1 Gastrolobium bilobum | reverse complement strand
AGATTGGTAGTTCCTGGAATGGGCCGCCGGCCTATATTGAGTTTAGATCATGTGCCTAGTGGGATTGGAAGTCTATAAAATAGGCGGGCCCACATCGAGTTATTAATTTTTTTGGGTCAGAGACGGGTCAATTTAAAAAGTTTGTTACATATTGAGGCCCAAACTCCAAAGTGTTCTTTTTCTGGAGTTTGTTTCTCTTGTTTGGGAAGATGGAAGAAGGGCATAGTTAGGGTAATTTTTGGAATTTTATGACGATTAAAGGAAGAACAGTGAAGAATGTTGGCGAAGAAGAAGAAGAGAAGAGAAAAAGAGGAAATTGGAACAAACTTCACATGTTATTCTCATTCATCAATGGAATATTTAACAAAAGAGAGTTTCCTAACATAGGCTGGGAATCTATCCCATACAAACAGGTGTATCTGAAATAAAGTATGAATGAATAAAAACAAAACAATGATGTTTACCAAAAAAAAAAAAACAATGATTCATCTGGATTAACTGGGCCTTACTGCTTGCAATAGTACTGATCCAAGTCGGTTGGTCGTTTGGGACCTATCTTGGGCTTGACCTTGACACCATTAGTATTCTGGTCCGTCACATCATTCACTCTTTCTACACTCATCGAACACGAGGCACTGATTAACTCGGACACTGGGTCAAGGTTGTTGGCTGGTGTTTGGTACAGTAGAAACAAAGAGTTACAATTATTGAGAATATGATAGGAAAGTGAGCTTCTAGGGAAATTAAAAAAAAAACTATTTGATAGGCCGAAATATTACTGAAAAATTGGGTTAAGTTTCATGAGTCTATGTTTGATTAAAAGTAAAATATTACTGAAAAAATGGAATGAAATTATGAAAGCAACCATTTACTAAATAATATTGCAAAGTACACAAATAGGGTTAGAAGAGAGTCAATTTCGTCATCTACTTGATGCTCCTTTTTTCATTTTGTCAGTAATCTTAAAATACCACTTGTATCTTAAGCAGTGTTATTTATCACAATTTTTAAAGAAACGAGAAATGATGAGTAAATTAGTTTATTGAGTGAATTTTTCAAAAACTTGTATCAAACATGGACAACTTGGAATACCATTCTGAAATGTCTAGGTATCTTGAGAAAAAATTCCTAAGGGGGCGTTTGGTTGAAGATAAATTTTAAGAATACTAGGGAAATGTAATTACTAGGAATCCACAGGAAAAGTTGAATAGATGGGGAAGTTAAAAAAAAATAGTTTGGTTTGACATAATTTTACCAGGAAAATATATGAAAATTTTGGAAACCTATGTTTGGTTAAAAAAAATATTTTGATGGGTAAATGATGTAAAATTACAAAATTAACCCCCATACACAGCTTATTAACTAAACAAGTGGCCAAAGCGCTTTAGCCAATACCTTTCTAAACAGTGTATAATGGGAGGAGGGTATAATGGGAGTCCAAAAATGGTGTGGACAGTACCTTATCCAGGTTTTAAAAAAAAAACCACCCTCAAATTAGCTTTCAAAATAGTGCCAATATCTATCTTTCTCGGCCAAAGTTGAAAAAGCCATGCAAATCACATAGATGGAGATTTGGTCAAAATCTATTGAAACAAACATTGGCTTTCTAAAAACCATACTTCATTTGCATAGGAATATGTTGAAAAGAATGGAACCAAACACCATCTAAATGTAAATTACTAAACTTGCATCACTCAATTCTATAATTGGAATAAAATTAAGAATTTGATGTTTCTCATGTTGTAGAAGATAAAATTATTTCTTACACGCATAAAAGTATGTGGGTCTCTGTGAAGAGAAGAAAGAGGGAAAAAATATGAGTCTCATACATTTTTTATGTATATATAGAAAATAATTTTATATTCTACAATATAAGAGATATTAAACCCAAAAAAAAAAATCACCTATCATATTTGAAATTTTCAAAAATAAAAAAATAAGATTGTAAGATGCATTTGTTTTATTGCTTACATTCATTAAAATAATAAATATTATTAATGCAAACTTTTTAATGGTTAGTGCACATACACATGAATATTGTTGAGAAATATAGTCTCACATTGGTTGTATATGCAACTAATTTATAAGGCCTTGGGCACTCCCACCCTTTGAGCTAGCTTTTGGGATGGTGACCTTAAGGTTCTTAACATGGTATCAAAGCGTTCGAAATCTCACCACCTCCCACTTTCTTTGTAGTGGAATTTGCACATGTAGGTGGGCTTGTATGTTGTCCACCCTTCAAGCCCAGTGGGCTCTTGTGTGAGGGGGCGTGTTGAGAAATATAATCTCACATTGATGACCTCAAGGTTCTTAACAAATATGTATCATTTATACTTTACAAAATTATGTAATGAATAAACTCCTCCACTACAGTAATTTTATTATTTTTATAAAGGTATGCAATGAGTAAAGTGTTTCGCAATAATTATTATTTTAAAGAAAATGTTGTTTATAATGGAACATTTTAGTGATTGAATACTTTTATAAAGTTCTTTAAAATAATAAAATTATTGTAGTGAAAACACTTTACTTATTGCATGCTTTTATAAAGTTCTTTAAATAATAAAATTATAATAGCGGAACACTTTATTTATTCTACGTTTCAATAAAATATACATATGTACGAATATGTGCATTAGTTAAAGCTAAGAAACAAAGAAGACTGTTGTTATGGTTCAACCATTTTTATCATTTGAACCAGAAACCAAACCTTGTAAGTAAATTTAAAATAGAGTGGATTAGAGAAAGAAAGAGGAGAGAAGATTTCCTCGCTTCTGACCTCGGGCTTTCAAAGAACAAGGAAATTGGCTCAGTTTTTAGTTCTTATTAGTTGGGAGTTGTTAGTAATTAGCATCATGATGGTTACACTTACACAACACTAAGAATTAGTTGGAAACTGAAAGAATCCTCTTTTAAGCACAAAGCTAATATGGCATTGCAAAATCAAGTACATAGCTTTTGCCCAACACTTCTTGTTGGCATTCAGTCACATTATTACACACAATAATAGTTTTACATACTATACTATGTGCCCAATTCACCATTTAGAAAATGTGTCAACTGGATACAAAGCGTTAGCATACAAGTGTGTCGATAAAAAAAGAAGAAGCATCAGTCTTCCTATTACACTGAGCAACCAAATTGCAAATAGGAATTTGCAAGGGAAGAAAAGCTTATTGAATAAGGAGGTTTCTTCTACCCTTTGGATGCTACAGCATTAGGTTCTTCATTCAAGAAATGGGTAGTCGGTATAACCAAGAACTGGATCATCAGTGTAGAATGTCTCACGCTTATACTTGTTGAGAGGAGCATCAAGCTCATACCTCTTTGGCAAATCTGGATTAGCCAAGAACAAACGACCATAAGCAACAAGATCTGCCCTGTTTTCAGCTATGGCATTGATCCCATCTTTTCGGTCATAACCTCCTGCAGCAATAAAAGTGCCCTTGAAGGCCTTTCTCATTGGCACCAGGCCGTGAGGGCATTCAACTGTTTCTCCACTAAGTTTGATTCTTGGTTCTACCATGTGACAGTACAGAATACCATATTTATTGAGGGCATTAGCCATATAAAGCCCCAACTCTTTGGGATTTGAGGCTTCACATTCTCCATAATCCGCAAAAGGTGATAATCTAATTCCAACTCTTTCTGCCCCTATCTCATTGACAATA
Organism: Gastrolobium bilobum; assembly: GCF_033153095.1. Lineage (NCBI taxonomy): Eukaryota > Viridiplantae > Streptophyta > Magnoliopsida > Fabales > Fabaceae > Gastrolobium > Gastrolobium bilobum. The sequence goes on along the minus strand of NW_026896335.1, from coordinate 1,796,329 downwards.
GCTTCAACAACATCCAAAGTAAATCGGCAACGGTTCTCAAGGGATCCACCATATTCATCTGTTCGGTCATTCGGTTTATCTTTCATAAATTGCTCGTGTAGGTAGCCATGAGCCCCATGGATCTCAATCCCATCAAAACCTACAATTTGCACCACCACGGTTATGTTACATGATTTGTAAAACGTCCTAGTGCCTCTTAAAGCAACAAACAGTCAAGTTTCTTGAAAGTAGAAACCATATATTATTATGATTGTTGAAGAACTTCAAATTTTGGAAGCATTGGTAGACTAGAAAGTCAGTACGTGAAGTTACCAGCTTCGATAGCATTCCTTGCAGCAAGTCTGAAGTCATTGACAATATGAGGAATTTCATCCGTCCTTAGGCGCCTTGGTGGGCTGAATTGTGTTACATCAATGCCATTTCTACGAAGTTGTGGTGTGAGTGGCTTGTCTGTGGACGATATTGGTGCTTGCCCATTTGGCTGATAAACTGTTCCAAATTATATGTCAAAATATCAGAACGTAGCTGATATCAAATCAAGTTTCCTTAGCTTAACATGTCCTAGCATATGTCATATTTTGATAACCAATTTCTTATAATAATTCCTTCCACATTTGCATTTTGACAAAAAAAAGTTATAGCAGAACGCTGAGTTCAAAGAGAGGGCCAGAGGCAGGAGAATCAAAGCAATAGGTTCAATTCAACAGAATTCCCTCCCTCATGTACGTGTTTGTCTACTGAAACAAGTTAAAATTAAAGTTGGTTTATATGCAGAGAAAACTCAGTTAATAGCAGCTAATTTCATTTGATGAGGAATTACCTGTATTTGAAACCCTTCCAACATGCCAAATCTGACAAAAGAATATTCCACCTTTGGCATGAACAGCATCCACAATGGGTTTCCATGCTTCCACTTGCTCTTTCGTCCATATGCCTGGCGTGTGTAGTAACCTTTGCAGTCACACATATATACAATAAAAAAAAAAGAAATCACATTTCACGGAGTGGATTTTGGTTTTATTAATATATAATGAAGAAAAAAATGAGTTATGATATGAAGCAAAGTAGAATAAACATGAAGAATGATAAGAGTGTAAATTAGTTACCCTTGAGCAGTGTCAGAGACACCAGTAGCTTCAGTTATGAGAAGACCTCCCTTAGAAGTTCTCTGAGAGTAATACAGTATAGCATGCGGCTGAGGAACATTGTTGTAAGATCTCTGTCTGGTGAGTGGCGCCAAAACAACTCTGAAAATGACAAGTTAAAAGAAGGGGTGAAGCAAATTGGAAAAGGGAAAAAAAAATTGGTTGTAGAGTTAAAAAAGATGAAAATAGAATACCTGTGGGATAGATTGAAGTTGCCCATCTTGTAAGGAGTAAGAAGAGGAAGTGAATCTGCAGCAGCCATTTCAATTTCAAGAGGGTAACTAACGAGGCAAGGATCTTCTATTTCAACATGAAGAGTGTGTCACTATTTATAGAAACAAAACAAGTCGGTAGTTGTATTGTGGCCAATGAGCAATCCAATACATGCACCAAGTTCTGAGTACTGTAAAATTAATTAATGGGATTAATATATGTTATGTCACAGGAGATAATATTATTTTCTATATATAGGAAATAATATTTTCTCCCGTGAGATAATATTATATTCTCTATATACATAAAAGTACGTGGTGTTCATATTATTTTTTTGGGGATTTAGATCTTCTCATATGAAAAAGTGATCATGTTATTTGATCAGAATTACTCATTAAAATGAGTAATTCTGATCAAATAACATGATCATTTTTTCACATAAAAAGATTCAAATCCAATTTTTTTCACTCTTCTCTTACCATGATCTCGCACACTTGTATATGTGTTGTGTGTATATGAGATAAAATTATCTTCCACAAAATAAAAAAATATAATCCCTTAATTTGTTTGAGGGTTTATGAATGACGTGTTCCATTGCGTTGGTGTATTCATTTTGCCTTCAAATAATGAGGCTGGTCCCTTTTTAAAATGAGGCGGCGCCCGCCTGGGCGGCCCACCGTGTTATAATATCAATTATTTATATTAATCAATTATTATAAAATATATAATTAAACTTCATATTACTAAATTAATTTTTTGTTATGTAATATTAATTTTTTAAATTATTGAATATACCTGCCCAGGTTGCTCTTTGCATGGGAGTTCATTGAACCCATTATTTTGTATTCTTCATTGGATGGCCTGATTTTGATCCTCAGATTTTTTAGTGTCGTTTTTGGCCCGTTCAAGAAAATAGATAAAGGATCGGATTGCTGTAATTCATTTCGGGATGCGCGGGTGAATTTTAATGGGCTCAATTTACAATGTTTGTCGCCATAGATACTCTAAACTTCTCATGTTGACTGCTTTGTTCAATTTTTTTGGATTCAGAAGCAATGATGTATTTGAAGGTTATATTTTAGGATTTTATTAATATCATGTGAGATAAATTATCTCATGTCATAGACACAAACTTGTAGGTTCTATCATTTGAAAAAAAAAAAAAAAGTGACACAATTATCGAAAAGTGTGTAGGAGAGAATTTTATAACATGAGAATAGTATTTTCTTATATTTTATGCATAGTTGACTCAATTATTATGCTAGAAATAGTTGTTCATAATTGGGGGCAGTAGCATTGCAATGTACATTATCAAACTGAGAACCTATTTCCTATGATTAATACTTCTTAAATGTTCTATACAATAAGGTGGGAGTCTGTAGTGCGGTAACTATAACCACATTGTGTGGTGCCTCAAATTAATGTTTAAAGGTTGAGGTGGGCAGACATTATTTTCTTAGAGGCTTATTTTTCATTTTCTACATTTATTTAGTAGATCACTTGACTGACAAAATTTTGTCCAATATTTCAAAGGTAATGTCTAACCAAGAAGCAGTGGACTCTATCAGACAAATAAACGATGCTCAAGTTGCAGCAAGGCATTTAACATTGATTAATAACTTTAAGTTGCAATAAAGATAATCTAAAAACAAATTTTTTTATAATAATCTTAATTCATCTAAGTTGTAAAATCATCACAAAGTTTTAACATTGATTAAGAACTTAAAGTCGCAATAAAGATGTTTTGTACTTGATGACATACAGTCTATTGTAAGAATAATAATAATAATAATAATGGTGAAGTTGAAATTTCCATTTCATATCTAGATAATAATAATGTTTACTTATCAATTTAATGTTTATAAAAAATTTCAATTAATAGATTTTATTAAATATGTACTTTTTATTTTACATTATACATATGTTATGTTTAAAATTTTATGTTACAATTTAATTATTCAAAAGTCGAAAAAATGTTATTAAATCTGACCCGAGTACCGATTTAATGGGTCACTAGTTAAACAGGGTTAACCTACATAAATATATTAAATATGAGGTAGGATCCTTTGACACCTCATATGATAGTTGTTAGATCAAAAAAGATCAATGGTGTCACATGCTTACAAATCAAAGTCGTTGATCTTTTTTGATCTAACGGCTATCAGATGAGGTGTCAAATTTTAAATTTGACACCGGTGTCAAAGCATCCTACCTCATTAAATATATGCAAATATATATTTTAGAATCAAAATTTCATAAAAATGTTCAAATACTTAGATATACATATATGTGTTGCAATTTAGGAATTTGAGTTGCTAGTAGTGGTGGAAAAACACAATATTTCAGCATTTTTTTTTTATAAAAAAATTGCATGACCCACCGGTTCAATCGGCCTGGTCATCAATTTTTTTCCAAACACAGACCGGGTCGAACCGATTCTTACTGAATCTGTTACATGGCTGATCTGTTGACTCACTCAAAGCAATTAGTGTCACGACCCAAATTTGAGACATGACCGGTGCACAAGCTAACGTAACTCAAACACCCTTGACTTGGCAACTTTTGGTATGGATCCCAAAAATATATATAAAAATTTCATAAATTAACTTTTGGTTCAAATCAATCTATTTTCAATGATAAATAAAATTATTGAATCTCATACATTTAAATAAAATATCTATATATTCAATTTTCTATCTAATATTTCAAAATAATTATTAATATCACAAATCATAAACATGATGTTATTATGCAAAAATATCCATAACATATAAATTTGAAATATGAAATTTAACCAATCATAATATAAAATATTTGTTTTCCCATAGACATATTAAACAATAATTATATAACTGAATCTGAAAGAAAATAATCGTAAAATATGTCTTCATAATCATTATTCACTTAGAGGTTTGAAGAATCAACTAAAGCACGTCCGGTAACTAGTGAACTAGATTTTAGCCAAATCCGACCACCACTGCAAAGATATAAATATTTCCGTATGTTTGGATAATAGGCTTGTCTCAAAGAGCTCAAGAAATAAATTTTTAAAAAGTGGGTTGCAACCCTTTCTCCTTGGAGCACATCCCTTAACTTCAAAATTTACCCCAAAATCTACCTGCAACTGCAAGAGAAGAAAAAAAATGGTAGGGCTTCAAAGTTTAATTAAGCTTTCAAAAGAATCTTAAGATTCAGTGGGAAAAAGCAAATGAAGAGGAAGGAAAAAGAGAGAAGAGACCAACATGAAGGAGTAGAAGAAATAGTGAAATGGTGGAATTCACTGTGTATTATAGTAGTGAAAGGGTGATATGTTTACTTACAGGTATTTAAGAGTGCACATAAAAGGCACAAAGAGTGCAATAGACGAAAGGTTCGAAGTTCCTGCCCTAAGGCGTGAATTGCGCTTATGACGACGGCAGAGAGAGGGTGTAATAGGCAAAAGGTTCGAAGGTCACGTCCCCAAGTATGTGCTTTTGTAAGTGGCTGTGAAATGTTCTAAAATGGTGAGAGGAGGTGGATCCGAATTGTTTCTAGCCATAATGAGAATTATGTTGCAAGCAATGAAAAGTGATTCTACTAATAGGTGATTAGGATATTTTGTGATGTTAACATTTTGTCTCTAATGAGATCAGAGAATTAGTCAAAAAAATTAATGAAGTACACGGAATTGTGATTTTAAAACATAGGTTATAAGATTTTGGAATTGTCACACATGAATGAAGAAGTAGGATTTGATAGTTTCCTCTCTTTATTTATATATTTATTTTGAGCAAGAATATCAGGGTATCCAATCTGAATCTGAAGTTGTAGTTATAGCCATTTGACATATTTGAGGAACCAAACACTGTAGGGTAGGGCTGAGAGGGGACCTGAATTGCACAGCATGTGCAAGAAAGCCAAACCAAAAGTAGTTCCTTGTCTTTGACGTCTGATTTTCAAAGAACAAGAAAATTGGCTCAGTTCTCTAGCTTTTATTAGTTGGGAGTTTTAGTATCTATATCAACATTACCTTCATCCCAAATAGTTAGGAATTAGGATCAACACGATAATTACCAACACTTGGCAAAAATAAAATAAAAGAATTGGGTACTGATATAACCTTCATTCTGGCACAAAGCTCATATGGCAATGCAAAATCAGGTACATAGCTTTTCCATAACATTTCTTGTTGGCATTCTGTTACATTATTACACAATAATAGTTTTACATACTATGTGCCCAATTCACCATTTAGAAAATGTGTCAACTGGATCCAAAGCATTATTAGCAGACAAGTATGTGAAGGATATGTCGGTAATGATATATGCATCATTATTCGTATTACACTAAGCAACCAAATTGCAAATAGGAATGTGCAAGGGAACAAAAGCTTATTAAATAAGGAGGTTCTACGCTTGGATGCTACGGCACTAGTTTCTTCATTCAAGAAATGGGTAGTCAGTATAACCAAGAACTGGATCAGGAATGTTGAATGTCTCCCAGTTATACTTGTTGAGAGGAGCATCAAGCTCATACCTCTTTGGCAAATCTGGATTAGCCAAGAACAAACGACCATAAGCAACAAGATCTGCCCTGTTTTCAGCTATGGCATTGATCCCGTCTCGTCGGTCATAACCTCCTGCAGCCATAAAAGTTCCCTTGAAGGCCTTTCTCATTGGCACCAAGCTATGAGGGCATTCAACTGTTTCTCCACCAAGTTTGATTCTTGGTTCTACCATGTGACAGTACAGAATACCATATTTATTGAGGGCATTAGCCATATAAAGGCCCAATTCTTTAGGATTTGAGTCTTCACATTCTTCATAATCCGCAAAAGGTGATAATCTAATTCCAACTCTTTCAGCCCCTATCTCATTGACAACAGCTTCAACAACCTCCAGAGTAAATCGGCAACGGTTCTCAAGGGATCCACCATATTCATCTGTTCGGTCATTCGGTTTATCTTTCATAAATTGCTCGTGTAGGTAGCCACCATGGATCTCAACCCCATCAAAACCTACAATTTGCACCACCACTGGTATGTTCAATACTAAAATGATTTGTAAAATGTCCTAGTGCCCTTTAAAGCAACAAACAGTGTATTTACGAAACCATATTTTATTATGATTGAAGCAATTCGAATTTTGGAAGCATTTGTAGACTAGAAAGTCAGTGAAGTTACCAGCTTCCATAGCATTCCTTGCAGCAAGTCTGAAGTCATTGACAATATGAGGGATTTCATCCGTCCTTAGGCGCCTCGGTGGGGTGAATTGTGCTACATCAATGCCATTACTTCGAATTTGTGGTGTGAGAGGCTTGTCTGTAGACGATATTGGTGCTTGCCCATTTGGCTGATAAACTGTTCAAAATAATATGGAAAATGGGCATACGTTAAGCACGTAGATACTGTACATAAATGTATATTACTTAAAAAAACAATGTAGTTACCCCTCAAAACACTCAATAACAACAATCTCCAAATAACTCCACTTTTACTATCAGGGGCGTTTGATACAGAATAAATTTTTTTTTATTCCAGAAATTTTTTTTTGCAGATAAATAGTTAGCAAATTTTTTTACGGAATAATTTGCAAAAAGATGTTTGGTAGCCCAAAAAATTAGACAGAAAACTTGGATTAATTTGACTAACTATGTTTGGTTGATTATAAAAAAATGATAGAAATCTTTACCCAAATTACCCATACATTTTCTTTCACCCCTCTGTTTATATCTTGGGCTAAGGGTGTTTTTATCTTAAAAACTTGGAACCATTTTCCCCTGCGTCGGCAATTCCTTTTTCCACATTTTCAATAGCAAAGTTCAACAACGTAAAATGGTGACAAACAACTTAACCGCAAATTGAGTTTACAACGGAGAAACATTTCTTCCCTCCACCAAACACATTAAATTATTTTTTCGTACCACAATTTCCATGGCAAAAAAAATTTGGCAGCGTACCAAACCTAGTGATGGTAGACCTAATTACTTGATTGAAAAAAGAGAGAGGACAGGCTAGTGCTATAAAGTTGTTACTATGCGCAGGGTCTATAGTAGGGGCCCTGATGCGACTTTCACATGATCAACCATTGTGGCAAAGTTCCCCTTCAGACCACGTTATTTGATTGATGTTAAAAAAAAAAAATGAGACAGGTTGACAACAAAGGTAATATGACACATTATTGGCCAATGATTTAGCTTGAGGTAGTAACTATTAATAACTTGATCAATCAATTTACTCATATGCCATATTTTGATAACCAATTTCTTACAGTAATTCCTTCCACATTTGCATTTTGACAAAAAAAAGTAATGGAGAAAATTACGAGCTTGGCAATAGAAGGCTGAGTTCAAAAAGAGGGCTAGAGGCTGGAGCATATCTTTGGTATTATTGTAGTAAGTACTTCCTTACTTAAAAATAGGGGGAAAAAAAATGTGATTTAGGTGACAATAACTACAAAAGGTAAAATGGAAAAAGTTGATTATATTACTTTTTTTTTATTTAGTAAAAAATGTCTTCGGTACTTATATTGCACCGATATCAACATGGGACACAACACGACACTCTGATACGTTAATTCTAAAAAATTTACATTTCGACACGTTAGGATATGATTTGATATTAAATAATATTTTAATTTATGTATGTATATTATATTTAATATTCAATAATTTAATAAATAAAAAAATGAAGCTAAACTTATAATATCTATCAATTTTGCAAAGAAACATAAGATATTTCAAATATTTATATTAAACTCAATAAAATAGTAATCTTAATCCAACAAATCTAATAATTGGAACTCAAAATGCAACGCAACACAATATTTGAACCCTTTTTTGAATTTCTTCGACGCGTGTTGGAGTGTCGAGAAGTGTCAGACATGACACTTCAATTTTTTTAAAGATTTTTTGAAATGTCGATGCATCATACTTCGATAATATAGGGTGCTGAAAATATTTTCCAGAGACGCAGGTGAATCAAAGCAATAGGTTCAATTCAACAGAATTCCTATTTATGTTTTTGTCTAGGGAAACAAGTTAAAATTAAACTTGGCTTGTATGCAAAGAAAACTCGGTTAATAGTCAATTTGGTTTGAAAAGGAATTACCTGAATCGGAAACCCTTCCAACATGCCAAATCTGACAAAAGAATATACCACCTCTGGCATGAACAGCATCCACAATGGGTTTCCATGCCTCAACTTGCTCTTTCGTTCATATGCCTGGTGTGTGCGGATACCTTCACAGTCACAGATTTATAAAATAAAAAAGAAATCACATTTTTTGTAATGGTTTTTTTTGTTTTTTTGTTTTTTTTTAAGAAGAACAAATTATTTCTGAAGCAAAGTAGAGTAAATCGGAAGAAAGATAAAGTGTAGTGTAGAAATAAAACTACCCTTGAGCAGTGTCAGAGACATCAGTAGCTTCAGCTATGAGAAGACCTCCCTTGGATGTTCTCTGAGAGTAATACAGTATAGCATGAGGTTGAGGAACATTGTTGTAAGATCTCTGTCTGGTAAGTGGTGCCAAAACAACTCTGAATGACAATATTAAAGAAGAAGTGAAGCAAATTGAAAATGGAAAAAAAAAAAACCAGAAATGGTTGTAGAAAAAAAGATGAAAATAGAATACCTATGAGATAGATTGAAGTTGCCCATTTTGTAAGGGGTAAGAAGAGGAACGGGATCTAGTGCAGCCATTTGTAGAAGAAGGTGAGGGATACGATTCAATTGTACCGTAGGTAATGATTGCTTACTTATTATGAGACAAGGCAAATATCGTAGGTATGGGAATTTATAGAAGGAGGAGGAAGCAAGTCAAATGAAGTGATTGAGGCTAATGACACACTGGCTGTGGATGCCGTGTGCTATTGCGCAGGTATACTCACGTTTGACCCATATATTCAGACTCCTTCTGATTAATTAGAATACGAATAGGTCTTATGCATTAAAGATGAGGAGAATGAGAGGCAATTCACCAACCGTGCCGTGTTGAAATTTCGTGAGACGATCTATTTCCATGCTATGTCTTTTCCCATTTTCTCAAGGCTTGCAGCAACCTCCCCTCTACGTAAACACCTTCGAGACGGGGCATTTTGACCTTATTAGTGTCGGGTGGGTATAAAAGGAGTCCAAGTGAATGCTTGGATTTTATTTTTTTTTAGTTAAACCTAAGCTAAGCGAAACATCTTTTGAGAAAAAAATTTATAACGAGAACCTCTTTTTTGTATAATGGAGAAAAAGTTAAAAGCTAAAAACAAATTTTAAGCTCTTATATGTTTTACTTGAATTGTGTATTTTTTTTTAAATGAATAATTATAAAAATAAAGAGAGATAATTTTCTTGAAATATGTGTTTTTAAGCTAAAATTTTTATGTAATTACCAAATAACTTTTAGCATTTTTTTAAGCTCTTTTTTTTAGCTTATAAGTAGTTTCTAGATTAAAAAAAAGAGGATCCAAACATGCTCTAAAGCAGAGGACCATTATCAATGAAATAAGATAGACTAATTGTACTAAAATGGATCGACACCACGTCTCAACTCAAAGTCTTAAAACATTAGATTTATAATTTTTTATTTATTTATATGCACTTCACAGTAGTTCATTACTAATCAATATAGAACTCATTACATTTAAATATCTCAATAATTAATTCAATTTTAAAAAAGTTTCACTAGTAAAATTTATTATCAAATTAATACATAACAAGCGTCAATAGTTATGAAGCACCGATACTTCAAAAATTCTGACGTATCGTGTCTGACACTCTTCGACACTTCTTGACACTCCAATACTCATTGCAAAGACTCAAAAAAGATTCAAAGATTACTGTTGAGTTATATAGTCCCACATTGATTGGATGGGCAACTAATATGGCCTTTATAAGGTCTTGAGCACTCCCACCTCTTGAGCTAGCTTTTGGGGTGGTGACCTCAAGGTTCTTTACATGGTATCAGAGCCTCACCGTCCCCCGCTTTAAAAAGTGGAATTAAAAAAAAAAAAAAAGCACAAACAGGTAAACCAAAAATGGGCCTGTGCAATTCCACGCTTCTAGCCTAAAGGGCTCTTGCGTGAGGGGGCGTGTTGAGTTATATAGTCCCACATTGATTAGATGGGCAACTAATATGGCCTTTATAAGGTCTTGAGCACTCCCACCTCTTGAGCTAGCTTTTGGGGTGGTGACCTCAAGGTTCTTTACAATTACGTTGCATAGCATTTTGAGTTTTAACTATTTGATTCGTTAGATTACAATTATGATTTTATTGAGTTTAATATAAATATTTGAAATATATTATGTTTCTTTGCAAAATTGATAGATATTATAAGTTTAGCTTTAGGGGTGGTGACCTCAAGGTTCTTTACATGGTATCAGAGCCTCACCGTCCCCCGCTTTAAAAAGTGGAATTAAAAAAAAAAAAAAAGCACAAACATGTAAACCAAAAATGGGCCTGTGCAATTCCACGCTTCTAGCCTAAAGGGCTCTTGCGTGAGGGGGCGTGTTGAGTTATATAGTCCCACATTGATTGGATGAGCAACTAATATGGCCTTTATAAGGTCTTGAGCACTCCCACCTCTTGAGCTAGCTTTTGGGGTGGTGACCTCAAGGTTCTTTACAATTACGTTGCATAGCATTTTGAGTTTTAACTATTTGATTCGTTAGATTACAATTATGATTTTATTGAGTTTAATATAAATATTTGAAATATATTATGTTTCTTTGCAAAATTGATAGATATTATAAGTTTAACTTTATTTTTTTGTTAAATTATTAAATACTAAATATAATATACACTACGTAAATTAAAAATATTATATAATATCAAAATATGTAAAATTTAACAATTTTTAAGATTATCGTGTGAGAATCTCGTGCACAGCGAATAATATCACCGCGTTAAGATACATCACATAACGTTACATATAAATCGAGCAGCTCAAATGTGCGTGACTCAATTTGACCAGAGGCGCGGCACATTTGGTATCACGTTTAGATTTGTCAGACCCACCGTTAAAGACGCGGTACTTCAAGAAACGCGTTCAGTGTCCGGTCAACCATAAACGCGGTTGACTTACTGTGTCGTCCTTCTCTTCTTCAGTTTTTCCTTTTCCCACTTCTTTTGTTTTTTTGGCCCTTCTGTAACGCTTTCTTTATCTTCTTCCTTTTTCTTGCATTGTCATTCACATTTTTATGTTTTTCTCTTTTCCTTCCGAACCCATTATAACTTCTTGCATTCTTCTCTCTTCGGTAGATTTTGCTGGACTTCAGAGGAAAAATGAAAGATTTTGCATTGTGGGTTTGATTGGGAAGTTGAATCGCAGAAGAAAGACGGCAAGAAAAAAGAAGAAAAAAAAAACGTTTTTGTTTTGCGTTTGTTGTTGTGTGCCATGGATCAGTCGGCCTCTGTTGCGAGCAGAACCCGTAGCAAGAAAAATTTGAACTTGCAGAGTGTCTCAGATGGTGGATCATCCAAGGGGAGATAGAGGGTTGGTGAACCTGATGTGGTTTTCTTGGGAGAAAACTTTTGTGAAAGTGAAGGTAAAAGGGTCTCTGTTTCAAGTAGTGAAGGTACAGGGAAAATGAAATCTGGGTCTGGAGCTTCATGTTCTATATCCAAGGGGAAACGGAGAAGCTTTGTCTTTACAGCTGATTCGGAATATATATTTTTTCTGTTTGGCTTCCAATTACTATTTTGCCCATAGTTTCTTACCTTGGTTCGGAATATAAGACCGCAACTAATGTTCTAAAACTAGTTTAACGGAAGAACAAAATAAGAATGTTGTTTACGGTTCAATCATTTTCATCATTTGAACCAGTAATCATTTTAATCATTTAAAATAGAGTGGATTAGAGAAAGAAAGAAGAGATCAGTCTTCCTCGCCTCTGACCTCTGATTTTCAAAGAAAAGGAAACTGGCTCAGATCTCTAACTTTTATTAGTTGGGAGTTGTTAGTATCTATGACGCTTACAAACACCATCAACATTACTCTCAACCCAAACTAGTTAGGATCAACATAATAATTAGCAACACTTAACCAAAATAAAATAAAATTGGGTACTGAAATAACCTTCATTTTGGCACAAAGCTCATTATGGCAATGCAAAATCAGGTACATAGCTTTTGCCCAACACAACTTGTTGGCGAATAGCAACATTATTACACAAACTCAAAATAATAGTTTTACATACTATGTGCCCAATTCACCATTTAGAAAATGTGTCAAATGGATCCAAAGTGTTAGCAGACCAAATTGCAAATAGAAATGTGCAAGGGAAGAAAAGCTTATCAAATAAGGAGGTTCTGCCCCTGGATGCTACAGTATTTGTTTCTTCATTCAAGAAATGGGTAGTCAGTATAACCAAGAACTGGATCATTAGCGTAGAATGTCTCCCGGTTATACTTGTTGAGAGGAGCATCAAGCGCAAATCTCTTTGGCAAATCCGGATTAGCCAAGAACCAACGACCATAAGCAACAAGATCTGCCCTGTTTTCAGCTATGGCATTGATCCCGTCTTGTCGGTCATAACCTCCTGCAACCATAAAAGTGCCATTGAAGGCCTTTCTCATTGGCACCAGACTGTGAGGGCATTCAACTTTTTCTCCAACAGTTTTCATTCTGGGTTCAACCATGTGACAGTACAGAATACCATATTTATTGAGGGCATTAACCATATAAAGCCCCAATTCTTTGGGATTTGAGTCTCCACATTCTGCGTATTCCGCAAAAGGTGATAATCGAATTCCAACTCTTTCTGCACCTATCTCATTCACAACAGCTTCAACAACCTCCAAAGGAAATCTGCAACGGTTCTCAAGGGAACCACCATATTCATCTGTTCGGTCATTCACTTTATCTTTCATAAATTGCTCGAGTAGGTAGCCATGAGCCCCATGGATCTCAACCCCATCAAAACCTACAATTTGCACCACCACAAGTAGGTTACATGATTTATAAAACGTCCTAGTTCCTTTCAAAGCAAGGGACAGTCAAGTTTCTGAAACCATATTTTATTATGATTGAAGCACTTCAAATTTTGGAAGCATTTGAACACTAGAAAGTCAGCGAAGTTACCAGCTTCAATAGCATTCCTTGCAGCAAGTCTGAAGTCATTGACAACATGAGGAATTTCATCCGTCCTTAGGCGCCTTGGTGGCGTGAATTGTGCCACATCAATGCCATTACTTCGAATCTGTGGTGTGAGAGGCTTGTCCGTAGACGATATTGGTGCTTGCCCATTTGGCTGATAAACTGTTCAAAATAATATGGAAAATGGGCATACATTGAGCACGTATATCGTGTCCATAAATGTATATAACATGAAAAACTAGTTATCCCACAACAATACTCAATAACAACAATCTCCAAACAACTCCACCTTACTGTCTGTGATGGTAGACCAAGTTATTTGACTAAAAGAAAAAAGGAACGTCTTGTGCTATAAAACATTTACTATACGCAGGGTTTATGGAAGGATTAGTCCTATTGTGTGGGTATATAGTAGGCACCCTGACTTGCGACTACCAGGTCACATGGCAACAATAACAACAGTTGGGGCAAAGATCCCCTTCAGACCAATTTATTTCATTGATTTCAAAAAAAAAAAACATGTTAGGGACAGGTTGACAACAAAGGCAATATGACACATTATTGACCAATGATTTAGCTTGAGTTAGTTACTATTAATAACTTGATCAGTCAAGTTTCCTCACTTACATGTCCCAGCATATGTAATAATTAAGATAACCAATTTCTTACAGTAATTCCTACCACATTTGCACTTTGACGAAAAAGGTATTGGGGTGAAAATAACAGGCAGGGCAACAAAACGCTGAGTTCAAACAGAAGGAATAGGTTCAATTCAACAGAAATGCCCCGTGCATGTTTTTGTCTACCGAAACAAGTTAAAATTAAAGTTGGTTTAGATGCAAAGAAAACTCAGTTAATAGCAGCTAATTTTCATTTGATAAGGAATTACCTGAATCGGAAACTCTTCCAACATGCCAAATCTGACAGAAGAATATACCACCTTTGGCATGAACAGCATCCACAATGGGTTTCCATGCTTCCACTTGCTCTTTCGTCCATATGCCTGGCGTGTTCGGATACCTACACAGTCATACATATAAAAAAATAAAAAAGAAATCACTTTTTATGGAAGGGTTTAATGTTTGTCATTTTAAACAACATACTATTTTAGGAGAAAAATAGACACATAGAATAAAAATAATAAAAGAGAAAGTGAGTGATTTTTTTTTAATTTAAATTTTAAATAAAAAATTTTATTTTGTGAAATTACTTATGTCATTTAAAATTTTTTAAATAAGATTAACTCTGTATCATTTAAAATTACAAACATTAAATAACTTACCCTTGAGCAGTGTCAGAGACACCAGTAGCTTCAGCTATGAGAAGACCTCCCTTAGAAGTTCTCTGAGAGTAATACAGTATAGCATGAGGTTGAGGAACATTGTTGTAAGATCTCTGTCTGGTGAGTGGTGCCAAAACAACTCTGAAAATGACAAGATTAAAAGAAGGGGTGAAGCAAATTGAAAAATGGAAAAAACAAGAAATGGTTGTGTAGAGTTAAAAACATGAAAATAGAACGCATACCTATGGGATAGATTGAAGTTGCCCATTTTGTAAGGGGTAAGAAGAGGAATGGGATCTAGTGAACCCATTTGTAGAAGAAGGTAAGGGATCCGATTCAATTGTAATAACTACTTACGAATGAGGCGAGGCGAGATTCGAATTCAATAACAAGTGGGTATGTGAATTTATAGAAGGAGAGAGGAACAAGTCAAATGAAGTTGTTGTAGCCAATGAGACACGGGTTATGGATGACGTGTGCCATTGCGTAGGTATACTCTCAGTCTCACCTTTGACCCCTTTTCCGACCAAATAAAATCATCAATCACCGCAGCAACACCGTGTCTGCGGGGGCGGCCCATCGTGTTACTGTCAAATGACGAGGGGGAAGATATTCTTTGTTAAAAAAACAAAAATATAATAAGAGAGGAGTATTTGTTATCTTAAATGAAATAAAGTTATCTCATTTTAAAAGAAATAGACACAAAATAATTTTTTTATTTAAAATTTAAATTAAAAAAAATCACTCACTTTTCAATTTATATTTTTTGTGTCTATCACTCTTTTAAAATGACATAATTTATATCATTTAAAATGGCAAACATCGAACCCATGAAATAAATTCTTTTCTCTTTTTATTTTTTAAGAAAAGTTTCTGCTAAAGTGATTGTACCTCGTCCGCTAAACCGTCTACGTTCGTTCTTTTCCAATTAATTTGGGAAGTTTTGATGTGACCAATATCTTTGAAAAGAACAGAACAGAAAAATACAACTTTATGGGTGAGGTACATTCAAGTTTACTATATGGTTGAAGCAACCTACATTGAAGTCTCTGAAACCATATTTTATTCTGTAAAATAAGCATTTTAATATTTGACAGTAGAAACACTTTTGTGTGTGGGCCATTTTTTTTCTTTCTTCTTTTTCTTTTCACTTAGGTCTATACTATCATATATTTTTATGTGTGTGTAAAAGATAAAATTTATCACCTACAATATAAAAAATATTAATCTCATTATTTACAATAGGAGCTCATACCTATAAAGCTCTTTCTCAGGTTACCTGAGTCAAGTCCAATATTATGAATAACTTAAAGAGGAGCTTTATAGGTATTGCAAAACTTATTGCCATTATACAATTGGGTTCACTTTTTCTGCAGTTACTGCATATAAGTTATCTGCAGTAAGCCAATACGACGTCGTTTTGGGACGGAAATCATGGTGTTTTTGTAATTTTAATTTATTTCAGGGTTACAATAGTCTTTATATTTATAATTTTTTAAGATTTCAATAGCAAAACGACGTCATTTTGGAAATAAATGCAGATAACTTATCTGCATTAACTGCAGAAATATTTTCCCCTATACAATTTTAGAAATTTTTAAATAAAATTTCGGAAAGTTATAACTTTTGATTTGAGAATCCGAATTAGGTGCTTTTTTTTATTTCATATAACTTTTCGAGAGCTACGCGTTGAAAAAGTCCTGTAGAATTTTTTTTTAACATATACTCGAGTACATGTTTAATAATTTTATATTTGATAGTAGAAAAACATCAAATATCATTAATATTTGACAGTAGAAAAAACATGGAATAATAATTTGTTTCATGATATGTTTCATAGAATTATAAATCATTATTCTTTAGAGATGTGATATTTATTCTCTATTAAATGAGATTTGATTTTTCCAACATATTCTTCTTTAATTTGTAGAAAATTTATTATTACTTATCATTAAATTTTTCCTTACTAAAATTTGATTTTACTTAAACTTATCTATCATTTACCTAACAACTAATATTAAATATTCTTGTCGAATTATAAAATAAAAATTATTTAGAAAATGTATAATTTACAAAAAGAAATATTATAATAATATGAGAATTTTTATTTTATTGATTTACATTATTCTAATAATTTTTCCTAGTTAAAAATATGTTACCATTTGATCAATTCTAATTACATTCAATACATTACTTTTTAGGCAAATCAGTGGAGGACACTTAGTGTCTGTTTGACATGTCTTATTTTTAGTTTCTTTTAAAAAACTCGTATTATAAAAAAAGAGTTTTTCTTTTATACTGAAGAATAAAGTTAAAAACTAAAAGTTTCTATAAAAAATTTAAGATATATGTCAATTTTTTGGAATCCTCGTATTTATTTTGCAGTTTTACCTTTATTTTAACGGGAATGATATTGAAACAACCAAGTTGTGTTACTACCAATCAATCCCACTGTTAGATCGATTATGTTAATCCAACGGTTATATTTATTTCCATCTTTGTATGATCGTGATTTTCCAAATTTAATACTTTATATTTATTTCCACATTTGTATGGTTATGATTTTTCATATTTAATGCTTTCATTTTAAATATGGGGAATCATAACCATACAAAGATGGAAATAAACATAACCGTTGGATCAACATAATCGATCTAACGGTGAGATTGATTGGTAGTAACATGGTAGTAACACAACTTGATTGTTACAATATCGTTCCCTTTATTTTAAATATATATTTATAAATTTTATCTTTTACCCTAATAATTCGTCCTAATAACAAATCATTTCATCTTATCTCCTTCAAAATCATCGGAACAACTTTATATAATAACAAAATAGTTTTTATTTTTATTTTTTAACTTTAACTTAAAAATAATTTTTATCTAAAAAAAAATGTCAAATAGACTCTTACACTTGACCAAGTAGTACACAAGGCATGAAAAATCTCATCTGAATTAATGAGTTACATCACAAGGCTAATTACTTTTTGGTCTAATACAGGAGTAGTATCAAGCGAAATGAGTGAAATAGAACTCCAATCAGGAAGTATAATAAAATAAAAATCGTAAATTCCCTAGATTTTGATCGTGTAAAACAAAATTATTTTTCTTAGTATGATAGGGAGAATATCATGAATTGTGAAGTATTAATATTATACTTCAACAAAATAAAAACTTAATGTATAATTTGTTAATTAAGTGTGATTCTGAAAATACTTTTTAAATATGAAAAATAAAGTTAATCAAATTTTTGCTAATAGAAAAAATATTAGAATCCCAAAACAAAACAAACAAAATAAATTTATGTCACATTTTTCATATATTTCATCAACATCACCATCCCAAACTAGCTAAATCGACAGGATTACTTTGATTAAATTTGTAGTGGGTGATTTAATTCTGAATATCCTCCGTTTGTGTTCCCACGAAGTTGGATTGCAATTAATCGATAAGAACTAATTTAGGGGAGATTTGGAGGAGATTTTAAAGGGGATACCACGAAAGAAAATTTTAATATAAAAATATCTGAATGGAAATATGGGTAAAAGTAGTTGAGGTTTTGATAAAATTCATGAAAGTTATGGCTACAAGAGGAGAAATGAGGCTGGTAAAGATATCTTAAACGTTGAACTAGCTTATGGGTTGATGCAAACGAACACATTTTTATGAAAAAGGGAATCACATGTAATCACTTATATATTACAGCGGCCGAAATTATAGATAGATTGATTTCTTTCTTGCTAGAAGAAAAGATAGCATATCTTGTGTTGACAGAAAAATCTACCTGGAGAATATATAACTACTCAGTGTATGTTGGTAGATCTAGAGGTACAGTCAGTGTTAATAAAATCGAGATCTCAGGCACGATCAATATAGGGTAAAAGGATCGTAAATAGTGGGATCAACATGGATCGTAAAATCCTACTACAAAAGATACAAAATTATATTCAACTATGTAAATGCATATAAAATAACTTATATCAAATGTAAAACTCATAAACATAATATAAAAGTCATAAGACTCCTAACTCATAACATAAGTTAAGGAGAATAAGTCATAAATAATAAAAGAGTTCAGTAGACAATAAATAAAACCAAAACACCAGAAGAAAAAAAGAGTTCAACATCTCTAATTTAAATAAAGTCATTCATGAAAAAGCCTTTTACAAAAAGAAAATAATAATAATAATCATGTACAAAAAAGAAAAAAAAAAGCCATGACAATCTTTTACAAAAAGAAAAAGAAAAAGAAATAACATCATTTAAAAAACAAAACAAAACAACCTTTTACAAAAAGAAAAAATAATAAGAACAAAAAAACAAATAAAAAGAAAAAATGATAAGAATAAGAAAACAAACCAGCCTTTCTTAAAAGTATTTTACAAATATTAGTTAGTTTGCAATATTAGTTAGTTAGTTACATCTTCTTCTTTATTGAATTTTGTATATATACAGATCAACGTATCGTTCTTAAAACTAAGAAAGTAATATTCAGATTAATCTCTCATGGAGTTCTTAGATTCTTTCCTCTCTCTCTTTATGAATTATGTATACTTGTAATATGGTATCAGAGCTCAGGCTCTAGTATCCATTCTTCCGCTGCTTTATCATACTACTCTTTCATTGTTAATTATTTTCTTGATTTTTTCTTTTTTCTGCATCATCAATGGCAGATCCAATTCCAATTCCAGAGTACTTAACCAACCCTGGACATCCTTTCTTTTTACATCTGAATGAGAATCCAGCACTCGTTCTTGTTACTCCTTCGCTCAGTGGAAAGAATTATCACACTTGGGCAAGAGCTATGAGCATGGCTTTGATATCCAAGAATAAACTTGGATTTGCTAATGGTTTATTTGTTCCTCCCGGTGCTAATGATCCTCTCATTGCAGCATGGCAACGTTGCAATAATATGGTCCTTGCATGGATACATAAATCGATTAGCACCTCCATTGAAAATCCATATTATGGATGGGTCGTGCTTCAGATATGTGGATTGATTTGAAAAATTGTTTCAGTCAATCAGATATTTTCAGACTTTCTGATATTCAAGAAGATATTTCAAAACTTCAACAAGGAGAGATGAACATCACTGATTATTTCACAGAACTGAAAACTCTGTGGGATGAATTTGATAATCTTCGTCCTCTACCAAGGTGCCAATGTGTTGTTCATTGTAACTGTGGTCTTCTTAAGTTAGTAAGAACTCATCGAGATCAAGATCAAACTGTGAAGTTCTTGAAAGGTCTAAATGAGCAATATGCTCATGTTAGATCACAAATTATGATGGTAAATCCCCTGCCTCATATTAGCAGAGCCTTTTGGTTGCACAACAAGAAAGACAATTTCAGCCTTGTTCCCAAGGTGAATCATATTTAACATCTCATGCTTTTTCTAATGTGTCAAACAATGGCAGGAAATTTTTTGCAAAAAGAGGAAAGACACGTTTTAATTCCAGTAGTCATGGACGTGGTACAAAGTTGTGTACACACTGTGGTAAAAACAATCACACAGTTGATAGCTGCTATCAACTTCATGGATTTCCCCTGGTTATAAAGCTGGTATGAGGATGCAAAATGTAGCCAATCTTGTTCAACAAGAAACTGATTTTGATACTTCAGATAAAGGAATTGATGATGAAACAAAGCTTGGATTATCTCTATCACATGATCAATATCAGAAACTGATGAATCTTCTCCAAAATACTCATCTTCAATCAAAAGATGAAGAGAACTTACTTCACTCTTCCAATCTGGCTGCAGTGTCCAATGTGAATTCTGCTTCACCAATATTCCATTATTGTTCAGGTAATTCTCATGTTCATTGGATCCTAGATATAGGAGCCACGGACCACATTTGTTCAACAAAGTTCCTTTTCTCCTCAACTCATATTTCCATCATGATACCAAATGGAGTACGTGTTACAACTTCTCTTCGTGGGACTGTTTCTATATCTGATTCTTTGACATTGTTAGATGTTCTTTATGTCCCAGAATTCAAAGTAAATTTGGTATCCATCTCCAAATTGGTTACTACTACTCCTTATTATCTGACATTCAATAAGTCTTCATGCTTAATTCAGCAGGTCAATACCAAGAAGATGATTGGTATAGTTGAGATGAAATGAGGATTGTACATGATTGATCATCCTCAACAACCTATGAAGTTTACTGCTACTTTCAATAAAAACTCAGCTATCTCAATAAAGAACGTGGCTACTGCAAAACTTTGGCATTTTCGATTGGGACATTTGTCTCATGAGTCGTTAAGACAAATGTCAATAATTTTTCCTTTTATTTCTTTTGGTGATGTAAAACCTTGTGATATATGTCATAATTCCAAACAACAAAAATTGCCCTTTTCAATTAGTGATACTAAGACTGATAGAATATTTCATATTCTTTATGCGGATATGTAGGGACCGTTTGCTATACCATCAATTCATGGGCACAGATTTTTTCTCACTCTTGTAGATGATTTCTCTCATTTTGTATTGACTATACTTTTAAAAAATGAAGGCAGAAGTTCGCACTAAACTTTAGAATTTCATCTCATATATAGAGACCCAATTTGAAACAAAATTAAAGATTCTTCGCAGTGACAATGGAAGTGAATTTAACATGTCAGAAATTTATCAAAGGAAGGGTATTCTACATCAAAAGAGATGCGTAGAAACACCTCAACAGAATGGGAAAGTTGAACAGAAGCATCAACATGTTCTGAATGTCTTACGAGCATTATTTTTTCAGGCACAACTACCTTCAAATATTTGGTGCTTTTCTGTTACACATGCTCATTTGATTAACAGACTCACCACACCATTTCTTGGCAACAGATCCCCTTACTCAATTCTCTATAATAAATCTCCAGTTATTATTCATTTACGTGTTTTTGGTTGTTTGAGTTATGCAACTACTTTAGCTGCTCATAGAGGAAAATTCTCCTCCATAGCTAGAAAATGCACGTTTATTGGTTATCAGGAAGGAGTAAAAGGCTACGTTCTATATGATATGAATTCTCGAGAAATATTTACTTTTCGAAATGTCATATTTTATGAAGATCATTTCCCTTTCATAGATAAAGCTGTTGTTTCTGATATGTCTTCATCTAATCCAATTTTATTAGAAGGTAAAAGAGAGTAAATGGAAAATATTGATTTCATTGATTGTGGTGAATAATTTGTACAATGAGTGAGCTCTTATATAGAAGAGCATAAGAGAAAAGAGAAAGATCTAGAATATCACTGAAATACTAAACTACCCTTATACCTAATATCTAATACTCCCCCTCAAGATGGAGAGTGAACAAAGAGAACTTTCATCTTGAACAAGAAAAATCAAGAAAACATAATAACCAAATAACATGAGCATCAGCCGGTAAAGAAACAGTGCTGGAATGGACATCAGCTATAATGTGCTGGGATGGACATTAGCAAAGGAAGGAAAGGCTGGGATGGACATCAGCAAAGGAAAGAGAGGGCTGGGATAGACATCAGCCACAAAATACCAAACGGTGCCGGGATGGACATCGGCAAAATCAAATGTGCTGAAATAAACATCAGCAACATGAACAATGCTCCCCCTGAATAGGAAGTCAAAATAAAGCCAAAACAATGGCAAAAATAAACCAAATACAAGCCAAATCAGACTTGAAGAACACCACAAACATATGTGGGAATAAAATCAAATTGGCCAAATACAAGCCTAACATCAACAGAACGTCCAAAATAGGAATGGCAGCATAAGCAAATTCAGAAAACAAATACATAACCCAAAAATGAATTCTGAACAAAATTGCAGAAACTAAAGCGTAATGGCTTAGTGACACAAAGCAGCAAACAGTTAGTGTGCAACAAAAAACTCAACACCCCAGCCATGGAATCAAGGCCAAATAGAAGCCACTCAGTAGCAAAGAAATATATCTCCGGAAAAGGCCATTAATCGGAGAGTCCATAATAGAAGAGACATAAGAAAAACACATATAAAAAATGGAAAGAAAAAAAATAGATGAGAAAAAAAATTATAGATCTGATGAAAAATCCAACCAACAAGGACGCGAATGGTGAACCATGCGAGCAAGAGAAATATCAGAGAAGGAGAAGGAAAAAAAATGAGATGGATGATATCTGAAACGATCTACAGAAACGGTGGGAGAAGAAAAAAAAATGCAGATCTGAAATGTGAACGATCTGGAACAAGGTCGGCAGGATGATGATGCGGCCGGAAAATGAGACGCGGTCGAAGATGATGACCGGAAAATAAGAAGACGCAGCCGAAAATTCGACGGTGACTGGCCGAAAAAGAACAGAACGACGGAGATTCGAACAGGTTCTGACTACGAACCAGAACTGAAAGCGGATGACGGCAACTGTGGGACTGCAACAGCGAACCTGATGGTGTGACTCGCCGGAGAGGAAGTCTTCGGAGGAGAGAGTTGAAAGCATCATCTCTGATGTTGAAATCAACCGATAGATTATAAGATGCATGAGAAAAAGAAAAGAAAATTCACAAATCAGGATCAGATCTGGAAGAAAAGAGGAGAAAAAATGCTGATGCAAAACAGATCTGGAAGAAAAGGAGTGAAAAGATACAGATGCAGAGGATATCTGGACGAAGAGATTTAAAAAAAAATGTTGGCAGCGGAACCTCCATTCATGGAGGATAAAAATGCTCTAATACCATATTAGAAGGTAAAAGAGAGTAAATGAAAAATATTGATTTCATTGATTGTGGTGAATAATTTGTACAATGAGTGAGCTCTTATATAGAAGAGCATAAGAGAAAAGAGAAAGATCTAGAATATCACTGAAATACTAAACTACCCTTATACCTAATATCTAATAAATTTCTTACTTCCCCATTTATGATATACCAAAGTCAGTTGCTGCAACAAATAAAGGTCCATCATTTACAAATATTGGTGCTCCATCTCAATCTATGCTTCAATCTCAACCAACAGATGCTACTGATGCAAATCCAACAGACTTACGTCGTTCCAATCGCATCAGATGCTACTGGTACCTTAATGATTTTCATTGCAATTTCTCATCAGCTTCTAATAAAAACTCTCATGCTTGTTTTCCTCTATCAAAAGTTATTTCCTATGATACATGCTCCTCTGCTTTCACCCGTTTATGTTGTAATTCTATGACTCAAGTTGAGCCAAGAACTTATCTTCAAGCTTCAAAGCATGAATGCTGGAAACAAACAATGCAAGCAGAAATTTCTGCTTTAGAACAGAACAAAACGTGGATCCTAGTTAACCGTCCTTCTGATAAACACATCACAGGGTGTAAATGGGTATATAAAATCAAGCTTAAAGCTGATGGAAGCATCGAGAGATATAAAGCGTGTCTGGTTGCAAAGGGTTATACCCAATTAGAAGGAGTTAACTATCTAGATATTTTTTCCTCTGTAACAAAGATGACCACCATTCGTGTGCTTCTCGGTATTGCAGCTTCTAAAGGCTGTTGCGATTCATTTGTAAAAATTGATGAAAAACACTGTTCTAAAAAATCACATGCAGGGTGATATTTGAGATTTGGCTGGGAAAGGAAAAAGGGTGCCATTTTATAGATAAAAATGACTCTCATAAACCACATGACAGTGGAGCGCCATTTTATAAAAGTCTATTTTGTACGAAAGACAAAGATATGAAGAACACAATTTTAATGTTGGCAGACAATGACTTCTATTCAACTTACCACTTACTTAAGGGGGCGTTATGGTAATTTAACCCTATCTTTTCACTAATATTTTATCTTCAACCAAACATAAATTTTGAAAACTTAAACCAATTTTTCCGATAACTTTTCGCCCTAACAAATAATTTGTTTTTTTCACTTTCCTACCAAACTCATTTTTCTACTATTTTTCCAGTAATTGTATTTCCGTGATAAAAAAATTCCTCTGTCAAACGTCCACTACTAGCATATGCATAAAGCCAGACTTGACGACAGAAAGCACATCAAAAAAATAGGTTACTTTTTTTTTTTTTACAATGCAGCTTAAAAAATAATTAGATAGTTAATAACTCAGACGTTATTCAGGACTCAGGAGCATAGCAGTAGCACGCGCATACCCTAGCAGCTGGATTTTCCTCAAAAATGCAAGAAAGCTGATGTCTACTGTGTTGAGATATATACGAAATAGGAAAAATAAAATAAAAATTCAAACTAGTAGCACCCACCTCTCTTATTTAGGTAAATTGCATAAAATCATCCTATATTTCCGTGTGTTTTTTTTATAAAAAAAAACTCATTATTTTCTTTTAATTAAAATAATTAATCCCCTCAAATTATAACAATTAAAGGTTTTCGATAATTAATTCCCTTACATCATAACTCACATTTTTTATACATTAATCCCCTTGAATTAAATCGTAACAGTTAACTGAACTAAGCAGAATATGAACACAATATAACTAATATCTAACAATCTTAATTAATATACGACCATTAAATTATCACCCATACTTCTCATCACTTATAACATGCGGCCGAGTATTATATTAGGGAGTGAATTTTTTTATGTGTTATTTAATATGATGATATTATGTGGAAGGATCTAAATATATATGGGTGAAACAATAATAATAAAGGAAGATAAAGAAAAAATATTGAGATTCGAAATTAAAAATTATTATAGTTAATTTTTTTATTGATGATAAAAATTCTCTAATAACATAATCATATTAAAGAATACATGAGATGATTAATTTTCGGAATAGATTTGAAGTTACCCATCCTGTGAAGTAAGAAGAGGACCAGCCTCTATGGGGTTGATTAATTTTGTGGTACCATGTCTCTGGGTAATAATTATTAATTACTAATGAGGCAAATTCAATTTCAAGTGGGTATTTATGGAAGAAAGATGAAGCAAGTCAAGTGGTTATCGCTAATGACACGGGTTGCCTGAAATAATAATAATAATAATAATAGGGGTAGGATATTGTAACACTCAATTAGTGTTACTACTAATCAATTTAACTGTTGATCGATTATGTTGATTCAACGGTTATATTTATTTCTATCTTTGTATGATTGTGATTCTTCATATTTGAAAGCATTAAATATGAGAAATCATAACCATACAAAGGTAAAAATAAATATAAAGTATTAAATATGGAGAATCATAACCATACAAAGAAGAAAATAAATATAACCATTGGATCAACATAATCGATCTAAGGAGCCGTTTGGTACACGGATTTTTTCCAGATTCTCCGGAAACTGAAATTTTTAAAATTTTAAATTTTCAGATATTATCGTAAACTGAACGTAAAAATCATATTTTTGAAAATCGAGATTCCCGGACAAATAAAAATTTCTCCTGTACCAAACGCCAATATAACGGTAAAATTGATTGGTAGTAACAATAATTGATTATTATAATATCCTTCCTCATAATAATAATAATAATAAAAGTAAATATCATTTTTGGTCCTCACACGATGCCCTCTTTGGTCCCTAGCAAATAAAAAGGCCCATCGTGGTCCGTAAGAAATTCAAAGAAGACCCATTTTAGTTCTTTTGAGGACTAATATGGGTCTTTTTTGAATTTGTGAGGGACCACAATTTCAACTAAATGAGTCCATTTTGAATTTCTTAGAGACTAAAGCGGGCATCATGAAATTTGATAAGGAGCAAAAGGGGTATATACCCTAATAATAATAATAATAATAATAATAATGTGCCTATTGAAAATAAAGTGGGAACCTAGCAACAGTTAGCTTCAATTCAACACAAAGAGGATACCCGGTCTAACGCACGCAATGATGCCCAGTCCAGCAAGCTATCCCCCAAATATTAGGAAAGCATATTCGTGATTCTTTGGGACCTGAAAAGTGAAGCAGTGTGCAATAATATTCGTGTTAAGCGGTTAAGGAGGCGGAGACTGAGGTTCGCATGTTGTGTTGTGTTGTGTGGCCAAACAAAACAAAATCCACTGCCACCGCAATCGCAATCGCAATCGCACTTTATTCTCCTCCATTTCTTATTCTATTTGACTTTCTTCTATCTAACTTCACTTTCACACTCTCTTTCCAACAACAATGGCTTCCTTTTTTCTTCGCCGCAATGCTTTCGCTCGCGCTCTACTCGGTTCGTTCCTTCTTGCTCATTTGAATCCTAATTACTATCTTCCACATTTGGTTTTTGTTATTCTTTATCTGCCATTATCCCTTTGCTGAAGATTTCACTATCGAAGATTTTGAATTTTAGTTAGGTATATAAAACACGGTTTAATGCATCATTTCAATTCTCACTTTCAGTTTGTTTTGATGACGTATGTTTTTCTTCTTCATTATCTGTCTTGATACCATTAGAAGAAGCATTAACTGTATAACTGGATTGCTAACTAATGGTTTAAGGAATGATTAAATTGATTTTGGATGTGAGCAACTTAGTGTTTTCCTATGATTTCATTTTTACTTGAACTTGGAACAATTAGTTTGTTCCTTACATCTTATTTTTTTGTATTAAGATGCCAAATTCAAGATGCCCATGTTTGTTCATATCCTCAAGTAGGTCATGAATGTTTATATTGCTAATTCATTTCCCTGGTGCCTTTTAACCCGATGTGATAACTCTTGCGATTTTGTCCCCGTCTCAATCCCAATATATACTTACTTTTGTTGTTTCTATGTCACCTCCCGAACTGCTTATCCAGGTAATAAGGAGCATTTTCGTCCATACTTTCAGTTCAAGTTTGAATGTTTAGGTAGTACTTCAAACAAGGTACATCCATATAGCAGCTACAATGGTTACATCAGAAATGATTTTACCGACTTGACGTAAGTATACATGTCTAGCAGTTATTGAATGTGCTATATTATATTAGTTTGAAAGTAAAATTGTTTGCTTCTGCTCTAAAAAGTTGTTAAATAAACTTCAACACAACTATAAATCTTGAGTTTCATTTCCATTTAAGAAGGGTCATCTTTCTCTGAAATCTTTTCTCACCCATGCATGCAGTATGTTGTGATAATGTTTGTTTATATGTGTTAATGCGATATTTATTTCTCAAGTATGACTTTCCCATAATTTTGTTTCATGCTTTTAACTTCCCCCACTTCAAAATTAAGTTCTCCTGTGATTTATTGTGTCAAAGCTGCTATGACAATGGTCATGATTATTTCATTGCAGTTTGCATTTAATGGTCCTGAATGCTGATGTTTAAGTCTTGGTTGTTTTAGTTGCCCTCATGCATGGTATCCACAGGCCCGGAGGAAACGTCGCAAGGTTATCCTGCATGTTGGTCCCACAAATAGTGGTAAAACACATCATGCTCTGAAGCAACTTGAGTCAAGTGCTTCGGGTAAATAGCTTCTCCATCTTTTAGAATGTTAAAGGTAAACAATAACGTGGGAGTATGAAAACTTAGAAAGAATAAGTTTTTTTGTACTTTGCAGGCTTATATTGTGGTCCTTTAAGATTGTTGGCATGGGAGATAGCAAAACGTTTGAACAAGGCAAAAGTTCCTTGTGATCTCATTACAGGTCAGGAGAGAGAGGAAGTTGATGGTGCAAAGCACACGGCTGTTACAGTTGAAATGGCTGATTTATCAGCTGATTATCAATGTGCTGTTATTGATGAAATTCAGGCAAGTCAAATTTTCACTCTGAGATTCCTTTTGCTTATTACATCAAAAATAGCTCCTCGGTATCTTTTGGTTTTATACAAGCCAAAATCATAAATTTCACATAGAAAAAAGGGTAGACCTTTTAGGTCCTCCCTTCTCCCGTTAAAGGTCTTGTGCTTATCATAATCATGTGATGTCAGTTATTAATTTAAAATTGAAAGAATATTTCTATGATTGAAGCATCTGCAGTTGAGGAGGCATTGATGGCTTTGCTAATCATCATTCCTTGTCTTGTGATTTTATGAAAACATAATCTTATCGGTTTTTCATGGTATGCTTGTTATTAGACTTTTCTTTTCCCTTCTAACCTTTATCATTCTTTCTGCATCCAGATGTTGGGGTGTAATACAAGGGGCTATGCATTTACGCGAGCTTTATTAGGAATTGCTGCTGATGAACTTCACCTTTGTGGTGATCCAGCTGCTGTTCCCCTTATTCAGGAGATACTGAAAATTACCGGGGATGAGGTCCAGGTACTGAAACTTATGTTTTTCACTGAGTCTCTAAACAATCACCAAGACCAATCTTTTTTGGGGGGATGGGAAGTGGGCAGATAGATTTGACAAATAATTCTTATTTGTTTGAATAAAGGTGATGTTGAATGTTGATAATGTTTGAATCTCCTTGACAAAATTTTCTTCATGAATGCTGCAGGTTCAACTTTACGAGAGACTGTTACCTTTGGTTCCGCTGAAGGTTCCACTTGGATCTTTCTCTAATGTAACAAAGGGTGATTGCATTGTGACCTTTTCGCGTCAGGGGATATACGGATTGAAGGTGAGCTTTTACACTTTTTAATTGTTCTTGGAATTAGCTTGCATGGTTTTTTTAATTTTTATATGCCCAAACTAGTGTTGTTTATTCATTTTTACTGTATTCACTATTGTCCCCTTCTGTTCGTCATGTTAAGTAGTTCTGGCGGATGAGGTCATCTGATTTTTTTAGGAGTTTAATTGAATTTTAATGTAAGTGTATATCAATCATCAACAATTTAGCAATGGGTGTTACTGGTTTCAGACTTTCAGTAATTTACTTCATTAGTTCTCTCTATTTTACGATGATCAATATCTTTTGCGTGGATAATTTGTATGTTGGCTGACCATTAGTCTTTTGCTAAACCAAGCAAAAAACTGAGGTGTGGTACCTGTTTTAAAGAGGCATGTGTCTCTAAAAAGGGTGTTTGAACTCTTTTTATTATGACTTTGTAGTTACCAAATAAGTAAAAGTGGGCAAAATACAAAGGAAAAAATGAGAAAAATATAAATAATCTGATTCTTCCTCCACTAGCAGGTTTTTCCAGAAAACTTCATTTATTCTGGTGTGGATGGCAGGCAGGCTTATATTTCTTGGTTTCAATAGGACTACTTACGACCGTTGTTTCTATCTACTATTATCTAAAAATAATCAAGTTATTAATGACTGGGCGAAACCAAGAAATAACTCCTCACGTGCGAAATTATAGAAGGTCCCCTTTAAGATCAAACAATTCCATCGAATTGAGTATGATTGTATGTGTGATAGCATCTACTATACCAGGAATATCAATGAACCCTAATTGAAATCGCTCAGGATACCCTTTTTTAGCTTCTAGAATAGAATCTATTTCTTAGTTCAACTCTTATTAGTTTTGCTATGAGATACTGAGATATTGGTAGGTAATTCGCTGAAACAATGATTTTTCTTTTACTGTTTTGATCCTTCTGAGTCTATAACAGTATTTAGTTTTGTGTCTTTGATTATAAATTTCTTATGCCCTTTGCATTTTTTCCCGTGAAGTTGACCCACTACTGATTTTAGTGAGAACTGGATTGTGGTTGCGTTATCTCCACTGCGATATAATTCACAACTAGAATCAGATCTTAAATTGACTCTAATCTTTTATCATTATAAATGAACATTAGATCTTAAAATGTTTCTTAGCTTGTTCCTGATGCTATTTTCAATAAAAAATAAATGGAATGGAAGCAATCGATACATTGCCAGAATTGGCTTCAACTAGGTAGGGTCTAATCAATTTTAAGAATCTTTTAATCATTACATTTTTTTCCGAACTAGGGAATGACTTAAAATGATGTTTTCTCTTATAAAAAGGCAGGCTGCTAATGTATTGTGAATTCTGCTTCTGTCAATTCAATTGCATGTTTTGCAATTCAGTTTCTGCACTCCAGACTAACATATAAAAGTTGACCTTCATATTGCTCAGAAGAGAATTGAGAAAGAAGGAAAGCATCTTTGCTCAGTAGTGTATGGTTCATTGCCACCAGAGACTCGAACAAGGCAGGTGTGAGCTTCTAACTCTCTCTAAGAAGTTTTAGGTTTCCCCTTTGAATTGCACTTTTTTCTATGGGAATGTAATCTTTAAATCTTAACATTTACAGCACATACAAAATTTTATGCCATATGTTTTGTTCTTTTGTGCTTTTTGTGTTTCTAATTCATTGACAAAAATTTTCATGCTGACTATGACCAGTTTATGTGGTTTCAGTGTTATTTTGTGGCTCAGTTTGGAAATTCTTTCTCTTCTTTCATTTACTTCTATGTTTACCTTAGTTTACTGCTATATTTATTGGCATATGTTGATAAGTTTTTCCCTTTTCCTTTGTATTGTCCCTCTATCCCAAGGATTTGCTGAATTGAAAGTTTCATTAGGACTGCAGGCAAGTATGTTCAATGATGCAAGTAGCGAGTTTGATGTTCTTGTGGCCAGTGATGCCATTGGAATGGGTCTTAATCTAAACATCTCTAGGATCATATTTTCAACCATGAAGAAATTTGATGGTTTTGAGATGCGGGAGCTGACTGTACCTGAGATTAAACAGATTGCAGGTAGCATGAAATTCATATAAGCAGATTGATCTTGTTCCAGAATTTGATTAAAGGATCCTAGCTGATATATGATAACCCTGATATTTTTTTGTTTTGAATTTTTTTATCAATAAAAAGATATATTATTATGTCTAGTTAGCATATAAGTCATTTGTTTTTTTGGTGATTCTAGAATCGTTACTTCAACTTTCAAGTAGCTTTGTGTAATCATTTTCTATTCTTATTCTTTACCT
Organism: Gastrolobium bilobum; assembly: GCF_033153095.1. Taxonomy (NCBI): domain Eukaryota; kingdom Viridiplantae; phylum Streptophyta; class Magnoliopsida; order Fabales; family Fabaceae; genus Gastrolobium; species Gastrolobium bilobum. The sequence continues at coordinate 1,764,922 of NW_026896335.1, read as the reverse complement.
TGAGGCATGCCAGCTGTACCTATGTATTGAATTTGAAAGCAATTTATTTAGCTTAGATAAGCACATCATAGCATCTTTTTATTGATATCATATCCATATCCTTGTCAGATTCTGATAATTGCTGCATAATTCAGTATAAGTACTAATTTGTGTTTAACATTGTTTATATAATAAATTAATATTATAATTGAGTTGCTTCTATGATACTTGTCAAATTTTCTAGTATACAGTTCAGATATGTCAATTGTCAAGGTTCTTTGTCGGACCGTCCAAGATGTTTCATGGAAAATCTGTGCATCATTATAAAAAAGAATTTGAACTTCTGGTTTAAGTTTATTTTTTATCCCAATCTCTATGGGCTTTGACATGCCACCTTATCATCTCTCTTTTATCTTGCTCTACTCAACCTATTGCTTCTCCTTCACTTCAGACAGCAAGACTGTCTCTATTAATGCTGATCTTTTCTGCATTGTTTTCTAGATTTTCACTAATTCATTTTTAATATTTATTTAGGTAACTGATCTGGCATCTGCTTTAGGTTTAGAAAACATACTACTAAATCAAATCTGCATGATTCACTATTCTAACAGAGGTTTTTTTTTATTAAAATGTGGATGCTTTGAGTAACATGTCCTGTCTATTTGGATCACATGTTTTGCCTTGAATGCATTTATGCTTGCAGGGAGAGCTGGTAGATATGGGTCAAATTTTCCTGTAGGAGAAGTGACATGCATGGATTCTGAGGATCTACCCTTGCTCCATTCATCATTGAACTCTCCATCACCTACATTAGAGGTAACCTGATGCCTAATTACCTTATAATAAGTATGAAGCGTAGGAAAAACTGAAAAATAAAAAGCTTCTAGTAACTATGCACCTTTATTAGAACTTGGTTTACTTTTTATTGATGATTTGTGTATTATTCTGATGCAGCGTGCTGGATTACTTCCTACTTTTGATCTGATGTATATGTATTCACGATTACACCCCAAAAATAGTTTCTATGAAATACTGGTAAGTTATATGTGCCCGTTTCTGGCAGCACTATCTTCCATTCAGTCATCCAGTATACAAGAAAACTATGTGATTGATAGTGGACAAGCGGCTTTGTCCACATGCCTTCATCTGTCAAATAATTAAAGTTGAAAATCCCTATATGTGTTAATTGTTATCTTATGATTTCCCAAAACCACATAATTATTAACCTTTCTTTTATATTGCAGGAGCATTTTCTTGACAATGCCAAATTATCTGAAAATTATTTCATTGTTAATTGTGAACAATTATTGGTATGTCTTTTAATAGTTGCCTTGCCATTGAATTCATTTCATATCAACGTTATCTTATAATTCCTTAGTAATATCAGTTATCAAATACCTCCATTATTTTATTATTGTTTACTGGCTTGCCTTTGAATTGTTTTGTTGCTGTTGTTTGTGCATGCTGGGACTAGAAAGTGGCTGCTATTATTGATGGGTTTCCCCTTGGATTGCATGAGAAATACCTTTTTTCTATCAGGTACATTCTTATCTTTTCAGGAAAAAAAAAAAATAGAATACAATACCCAAGTCTATAGGACAATTGTATGAATTGAAAACGTAGCAGAATGAACAAATTAGGGTGTCTGTATTTTGTATCACTTAACCTTCTCAGTCACTTTTTAACTGATACTTCTTATAATATTCAGTCCAGTTGACATGGATGATGAGATTTCATCCCAAGGCCTGACACAGGTAATTACCATATAGTCAGTATGAAATCGGTTGATGTTAGTTTGAATGGTTATTAAAATAACGCAACTTATGATGAACCAGTTTGCAGAGAATTATGCGAAGAAAGGCATTGTTCGGCTTAGAGAAATATTTACACCAGGGACACTTCAAGTGCCCAAGACGCCGTCTGCTCTTAAGGAGCTTGAATCCATCCACAAGGTTTCTTTTAATGCTTCAATTTTATTTAGTTCACACTTGAATAGTCAAGTAAGAGAGTGAGCCCTGGCTTAACCATAAGGTGGCTGCCTCATGACCTAGTTGTCAGGGGTCATGGTCATGTATTGCCATTTTAATGACCACGAGCACTGTACAGAGCTGGCAATATTTTCCTTAATTTAGTTTGATGCAAAATGTTAATAAATCTATTTTTTAACTTGTGTTGAACCAATTATCTTCTGATTTTATTAATGATTTATAATTGGTGACAAAACTGCAGGTCTTGGATCTATACGTTTGGTTGAGTTTTCGATTGGAAGAAGCTTTCCCAGACCGCGAGCTGGCTTCATCGCAAAAGGCTATTTGCAGCATGTGCGTGTTGCTTATTGTGTGTGATTTACTGGTTTTTTCCATTTTATTAATGTACTGAATATTTATCCATTTAAATTCATAGGTTGATTGAGGAATTCCTAGAAAGACTCGGGTGGCAGAAGCCAATGGCTAGAAGGTTGCCTCCGCGTAAAATGTCAAGTTCTCTATTATCCCAACACATGAGGCAATATTTATAAGTTATTATTCCCTTCTCATGTCAGCATCACGACACCTACACTTGCATGCTCAGCACCGTAGAAGTTTCACAAAATAAGATCAAATCTCTCGTATATTTCTAGGTTCTTGTCTACCTCTTGGGCCGTTTTTTTTACATTTTCACATGACGTGTGTATATTCATTCTTTAATGCTTCATCTAAATGATGAAAGTAAATGATAATTGATTCAGGCTTGCTTTCTTTCTTTCTTTTTTTACAATTGTTTGTGTTCATTTTCAAGCAATGCTGGAAGCTAACTAAAATGCTTGCCAATCTTCTAAATGTAAGCACCCGAAGAAGAGGGACCGAGGTTTGGTTAACTTTTCGAAGTTTTGGAAACTTGAGTCCAATCTTGACCCGAGAGTTTTTTGAAGTACAAGTTTACCGGCCCTATTAGCTGTTAGGGCTCAGGTCCAAAACCAAGGGTAAACTTGAAATGGTGCCATTTTCAGACTTGATTGCCAGAACTCTAAATTTAGCAGAGCTGCTAGGTGCAACTTTCTTATTTTGTTTCAACAGTAAAGAACTCCACATGTTTGATGTAATGGGACTTGCATTGGGAGAGGTTTTTGTGATTCTCATCTGCTATTGAGTAGAGGCCAGAGGGTGCCAAAATCTGTGCATGTTCTGCTCCTTACTGCATAAAGTAGTCATGAGAACCACCACCCAAAAAACAAATCAAATTAGATCAGATGATACAATATTATGTTTAAGATTAAGCAAGAAAAAGCTAAACAGCATTAATAATTCAATGCATAATGCTTATCAGCTGCCATGCAACCACTCTTAAGTGATGAGTAATGAAGCCATTTTGTAAAAAAAAACGAACAGGTAATGTAAAAACTAAGAACAAAAAGAAAAGAAAAAGCCCTACCCCCATAAAACACCTCATTCTTCAGATAGCCACTATCCACCTAAAGACTTCATCATTTTCATCAGAAGCTACTTTTCTTCATGCTCCAAGACCACTAGTCAAAAGAGTGTTGATCTCCCCAATTATATTAACTGGTCTTCCATCAAACATGGATGAAAGTGTACCCTCATAGTTTTTTCAGCTCTTTTGTTTTTGCCAGAACCGCATCCTGCAATTCATTCAACACGAAATAGCATTATGAACTTGTTACTATTTACCAAGAGAAAGTGTATCTAGTGATAGTTCGGACAAATCTAGGGCTAAAACAATAGGAACGAAGGGGGGAAAAGGTGAGGTTTGTCAGACAACTTTGAGATCTTATATTAGACTATTAGAGACTATAATGCATGAAATTAGTTGAACACAATGAATACTCTCCCTCGGAAAAGAACAAGCACACAAAAGTAGAACTCACTTGCTTTGGCCATGATGAAGATAAAGAATTATGCAGTTCCATACGTTTAGTAGCCAAGTCCTTCAACCCCTCTTTCAACCTGACTTCATGATGCGTCTTTTCCTCCAACGAATTGACTATTCTGTCTAGAAACCTGAAAATTGACCCAACGCCATAATCAATTAACACAAAGATCGGATACAATAGGAGTGCGAAGAGATTACATAATAAATGTCACTGCTAGTATACTTAATGTGGATTGGGGTGACTAACTTCCAAATTATCAACAAGCATGTGCACAAGCATATATATTAACGGAAAAGAAAAATTGCATGCCCTTCATCCCAAACATCTAATATTTTGAAAGATGTAGAAAAGAGAAAAGTGTGCATTAACATGCCATCCAGAACTTTATCCTTTCAAGTTGCACAGTAATATAAGATAAAATTGAAAACTGATCGGAACAGATCTTTACAACTAGGCCGATCATGTGATCTTCGGCTACACAAAGGCTTGGAACCTCCTTGGGTCAGAGCATCTTGCAGTTTGGAGTTTGGAGCAGCTTTAACCCATGGGTTTTCTATGGAATGAGATGTGGGGTGTACCTGCAAGCACTCCGACACTCAAGTCAGTTATGGTTCAAGCAGGTTTAATTATGTAGGAGAAGATGATGTACCTTAGTGTTGATACATGTATTATAGTGGAGAGATGAGCAGCTTGGGAAGATGTTACTTAGTGATCAGGTTTGCTTTGTCTTGGAGGCAAAGTAATAGAGCTGTCATGTTTAATGTTGAGGAGCTTGATGATATAAGGTCATTAATATTATGCAGCTTGATGGCTGTCATGGAGCTTGCTGTTATAGATGAGATAGCAGCTTGTGGAGTTTGTTGTCTGTCATGGTGCTTTTAATATTATGGAGCTTGCAGCCTTCTTGGACTAAGGCTTTGCTTCATTATGAAGGCTTTAATTCTGGGCCTTGTATTTGTATAATATTTATCCAGATCAAAAACTAAATAGACAAGTTGAAATTTGCAAGAAATCATCACCTTTGTCCATGATAAAACAATTACTGAAGCCTTCAATTCTTACTTCTCATGCAGGCCAAACACACCGCACTTGTGAAAAAATGCAGATTACAGCATGTCGCGGCCAACCCCGAAAAATGCTATAGTAGATTGCAGTTGCGAAAATAACGAAATAGATATGACAAAAAGAAATATTTTTTAAAGGCAGAAATAGCAGGAGTAACAGAGAGAGACGCAAATCGATTAAAAAATCTTAAAAATTTTGTTACATATTTAAATTTAGGACAAAATTAACATTTTTCCTTATGATAGTAATATGACCGTTATTTGACCGCAAATGCGATTGCAATGGCCTCTATCGTGTTCCGGTGCGATGTGGCGCAATTTCTTGCGGCAAGGCACTGCAACGCCCATACAACTCGGCTCACGAAGCTATTGCGGCGCAATTAACTACTATGATATAATCCAAGTATGGTCAACCCAAAATCATTCGTCTGGTTTTTGTTTGAAACAAAAACTTAAATCAGCTTTCCTTCCACGTTAAACCTACCATCTTCCTGTTAAGAAGTAATGCTCCTCAGGTTTGACCTGAATATTACCTGAATATTCAACAGCCTACTTTCAATGTTCACAATTTTGCATTCACTGCAATTTGTGTAAAATAAGAACTACACACTCGTCTTCACAAATCACGCATGGACACCGAGTCTGTTAAATGAACAAATAAAATTAATGTTATTGCAGATTCCAGGTTATTTAGAAAGAAACGGACTGATACATGTAAAGAGTTAAGGAAATTTCTATTTTCTTTCATGGCATGGGATGAAATGAGGGACCAATCACTAGCAGATTTTGCTGAAATATCCTATACCAAAACCACTAAATATTTTGTTTCGGTGAGACGCTTGCCATCAATTTCTCAACATGCTCTTTCTCTTTTAACATGCTCTTGGACTCGAGCTTTCCCACCAATAGCGTGATTGTGCTGTTATTTGGAGTGAATCCCTGCATGACCATTTCCTCAAAGAATGAGCAAGCATGCTCAAGTTTTCCGCTTCTACACAGACCATGTACCAAAAGCGAATAAGTTCCCAAATCAAGGCTTAAATCGTTTTTGAACATGTGATCCAACAAAAACTTGAGCACCTTCATTCTCTTCTTTTTGCAGCACATCTTGAGCAATGGATGATACGTCTCAAGCTCCAGCTTGAATGGACCGTCTTCCATTTCCTTAAGCAACCTAAGAGCAGTCTCTTCCCGTGAGTGTGCACAAGCAATAGAAATCATAGTATTGTATGTCATCGCATCTCGCACAACCCCTTGCTTGGGCATATCCTCGAACACATGGCAGGCATCCTTTAGCCTACCAGCTTTGCCAAGAATGAATAGCATTGAACTATAAAATGGAGTGTCAGGTACACAACCATCACTCTTCATTTTGTCATAAACCTCCACAGCTTCACTTAGCTGCCCTGCCTTCCCTAGAGCAAGCATCAGAATAGTGTAAGTCACAGCATTGGGGGGACATCCATTGCCCCTCATCTCCTCCAAAACTTGATCCACCTTGCGGAAATCTTTGTCATGGCAATATGCTTCAATGAAATTATTATATGAAAAAACATCTGGGTCAAACCCATGTTCCTTCATGTCCTCCATTGCTTTCCGGGCCTGGTCAAAGTTTCTAACTTTGCACCACCCATGCATCAAAATATTGAAAGAATGAGAATTCAACTGAACACAACTCTTGAATTCCAAAAGAACATTGTGGGCAAGTTCAACACTATTTCCTTTCATTAAAGCGTCCATGAGCGCATTCAATGCTGCGGTGTCCTTCTTGACACCAAACTTTCCCATTCTGCGAAATGCTTCTACAGCATCTTGATACTTGCGGGTCTTTGCAAGCCTCCTCATCACCGTAACCATTGTATGCAACGTCAAATACCCTTCAAGCTGTGACATTTCCTCCACCAATTCCCACACAAGATCAAAATTCTTGGATTTCCCCAAGATGTCAACCATCAAGTTGTACAGTTCAGGAGAATGCTCATAACCTGTTTGAGCTTTTGCCCATTTGAAAAACCCGAAAGCTGGGATCCAATCATTGTTGAACCTCTTCAGAATCTGCTCAACCAAACTGTTCGATACCTGAAAACCACGTCCGTCAAGTGATTGAGCAACTTCCTCGGGAGAAGAGTGCCGTTCCTTTAGAACAGTGCTGATTTCTTCAACATCATCACAGTGCTTGTTTCCCTTGAAAGTTTGCCTCACGAGTTTGGGCTTGTCACCAAGCATATGGGCATCGACCCAATGGGCAAGTGAAGGGATAACGAAGTCATCGTCTGAGTCTGCATTTGGAGGGGTTGGGTCGTCGGAGAACTTGACCCAATCAGGAAGTTCAGGTGATTCGGGGGTTGTTTGCGACTTTACCAATGTGCAAAGTGGGTTGCAGTAAATGAAGCGATGCGAACCATTGAAGGTGGTGATTCTTGGATGCAGACGATGCGTGAAGCGGTTCAGGATTCGGAACTTTGAGAGCATTTTAGGGTTTCTTTGAATATGGAAAAGAGGGGTTTCAGTTTCACTGTGAAGCTCAATGCCTAATGATTCAATGAATGAATAATGAAAAGGACAATATAATTAAAAAATTTGGAAAATAAAAAACATATCCACGCTCTAAGTAATCTTTTCCCCTTCAATCTAACATTTCCTAATTATTTTTAGGAAAATACTATTCTCATTTTACATGAGATATAATTATCTCATTTTAAAAATCGTAACCTTTCATTTTTTTTCTTTTTCTTTTTAATGGTGGATCCCACTTAAACTCTCTCTATAGCATGAGAGAACTACTCTCATGTAATATAAGATTAATGTTACACTTATTTTTAAGAAAAAATGATTGCAGCTGTGTTTTTTAGTAGTTATAACTATATTTTAGGGAATATATAGTTATAATATTAAAAAAAAAATTCTTTTCAAAAACTATCTAGTGATGTTGAAAGTTGGGTATGTGTAGTGGCGGAGGCAGGAAAATAATTTAGCTAATGGCAAAAAATTTAACATATCAAATTATCAAAATATTTATCTTAATTACACAAATTTATTAGAAACAAAATTTACTATAAATTCTACCATATTTATCCAAATTATTTACTAAATAATACCACATAACACTGAAAATTCAAACGAACAATTACCAATGATTATATATTAAAACAAATATATGAAAAGACACTAACCTTTCTGGTAAGCATTCCAAATATAAGAATTTCACTTTTCTTCAACAGTATAATACGTAATGAATCAAGCATTGTCCTAAGGAGATATTGGTATATATATATATAATGACAAATGAGTAGTTAAAAAAATGAGGAAAAAGATAAAAATATTATAATTTTGCTATATTTATTTAGGTACTGCCAAATTATAATTTTATCCATGGCCAAATTATAATTAACTATATGGGGGTGTTTGGTTCAAGTTTTTGGAGAGGATTACCGGTAATCCTTCTTTGGTAAATGTAATTACCACGTTTGGTAGAAGGAATAAATTACGATTCTCGGATATCCAAGGATTACCGGTAATTTGATTTATAAAGAAAAGTCACTATTCAGATTACCAAAAATAATATGGTAATTCGGAATACCAATCAGAATACCAAGTAAAGGGAAATCACAACAATAAATTTTGAGACAAAAATACCCCAATACACGTAAAAATCTAGACCCAATCTATCAATTACAAAAGTAAAAATAGTTTGGGGTTATTTTTGTAAAATAACCTCATATTCCAAGTCATATTTCGTTCTAAACCAAATATGGAATCATTAATTTTTACCCAATATTCCCGGTAATATTTTGGCGAACCAAACACATCTTTCGTAAGATTCCAAGTAAACTCAATTTCTACTGAATTCCCATTAATCATGATTCCCGATCACCAAAAAATTTCTCCTGTACCAAACACACCCTATATATAATTATATGTAATAAGTAAATTTTTTTTGAAACAATACCATGTTACAATGTGGCTACGCCACTAGATACATCACAGTAGGTTTATGGCCACGTAAACCGCTACATAGTGCAGCGAGATTACGTGGCAGACAGCATATCAAATTCGTTATGATGCATTACTGCATAGCATGTTATGTGTCAGCTTGACGTGTTATGTGTCTGACACGTGTCAAACTCGCTATGTTGTATAACGTTACATGTAAGCTTTTTTGACACGTGACCATGCATGCTATGCTGCATGGCATATTATATGTAAGTAGCCCAGCAATCCAGCATTTTTGGTCTAATAAATTCACCACTACTAAAAATAATTAATTAACAGTTCTAAAATAATTTAAATTAATAAAAGTAAATTAATTTAGCTTATGTTAAGTTAAATTTTTTTGAACTAATGAATTAAATTTAATTTATGTATGTTAATTAATTTAGTTTAATTTAAATTATTTTAGTGCTATTAAATAATTATTTTTAGGAATGTTAATTAATTTCATTTAATTTAGTTTACGTTAAATTAAAATTATCTTGAACTGTTAAGAAATTTAATTTAATTTAGGAGTGTTAATGAATTAAATTTAATTTATGTCTGTTTATTAATTTATTTTAATTTACCTTTATTAATTTAAATTATTTTTGACTTGTTAATTAATTATTTTTAGGAGTGGTGAAATTATCATACCAAAAATGCTGGATTGCTGAACTACTTACACATAATATGCTATGCAGCACAGCATGTATGGTCACGTGTCAAAAAAAGCTGACACATAACATGATATACAGTATAGCGAGTTTGACACGTGTCAGACACGTAACATGCCAAGCTGACACATAACATGCTATGCAGTATAACGAATTTGATACGTTGTCTGCCACATAGTCTCGCTACACTATGAAGCAACTTAGGTGACCATAAACCTGTTGCCACGTGTCCACACCTAGATCAATAAGTGTTATAGCCGCTGCATTTTTTCATTCTTCTCCCCTCTCCCTTTTTTCGGTCTCTCTCTAATACCGTTACTAAACAAACATTTATCATTTTCAAATCTCAAATCTTATTCCATTACCAAACAAACATTACCATTTCCACACCTCACTTTGAGGACAATCAAACATGTCAAAATGACTGCATTCAAATTATCAGTACTAGTAGCACAACTTTAACATGTATCACGTTTTTTTTATAAAAATTGTTAGGCTTTTCTCAATCAGAAATCACCTAGTCCCTCACAAAAACAAACCTTGTCAGATTGAGTGCCTCACATAAACACAGACAAACAACTTGAGTAAACCAAGTCTACAGAATAATAATATTACTCTAGGTAGCAAGGGAAATTTTGATTGGAGATTATAATAACCTTTTTTTGATGCACAGTTGAAACCAGTTTTCAGTACTAAATACAATATCTAAGAAGCAATGAATTCACTCCTTCAGTCAAAAAAAGTAATAAAAAACAATTCCCTTCCATTCTTTTCAACAATCATTCTCTCCTACATGAGGAAAGAACGTTGAACTGGCAAAATCATAAAATACCAATTGCCAGTTACAGTGCTTCACCTCTATCTCTCTTGAAAACATAAGATAATGATTAAGGATTCAAGAATCAGGGACCACGGGTTGCAGCAAAACAAAAGCAACCTGAAGCCTGATCTTCAGGTATCATTCCACCACCTTTGCTGGTATCAAGTGCTTCTAGCATTCTCACCACCTCGTCCATTTCAGGACGCTTGTTTGGATTGCCATCCCAGCATTTCCTCATGATATTTGCCAAGGCACTTGGACAACACCTCGGAATTTCTGGTCGTAAATTCTGTTCAAGAGAATACAAGCAATATGAAATCCATATCATATTAGGCAAACATGCTATGGTAGAATGTCCCCATAAATAGTTCATCATATGAACTGACCTGACGAACAACTGCATGCGACACATCAGCAAAGCTTAGATCAGGATAAGGCATATCACAGCAATAAATTTCCCACAAGCAAATGCCAAAGCTATAGACATCACATCTCCTGTTGTAAGGCTTACCATCCAAAACCTACAAACAGTACAATGCCAAGATTAAAGCTATAAGTCATTTGAAGTGCTTGTCTAACAATCAACACATAACAATGAACACATTTAAGTGTATGCCCGAGCATCACGCGAGTAACTTATAACTAAATCATTAGAAAAAAAAATATTACAAATTTGAGGCAATCCCATGCAAACAGCCAGCCTCATATGATATTATTATTTTTCCAAAAAAAAACAATAATACCTCAGGAGCCATATATCCAAGGGTTCCAGTTTCACCAGTCATGTCACATGGATTCATAGCTTCAACACGAGCAACTCCAAAATCAGCTATTTTCAGATTCCGACTAGTATCAAGCAACATATTCTCTGTTTTAACATCTCGATGGACAATCTTCTTCGAATGTAGATAGCTAAGCCTGCAGATTGGGGAAAACATATATTTTATTTCAGTAAAAGATTTACAGTTTCTAATTGTAGAGATAAGAAAAAAATGGGACGCACCCTCTTGAGAGGTCCAAAGCCAGCTGAATCACAACCTTATAAGCAAGTTTCTTCCGCCTATTTTTAATCAAGTATTGTTTCAGTGTCCCACCTGGAAGAAACTCAACAATAACACAACACGCCCTGGCAGGAAGGGAATCTTCATCACCATTCGAAGGGTTTTTTGAGGGAATCTTAAGATTTGAAGTGCCCATTGAAGCTCCAACAAACTGTTGCAGAAATAAATACAAAACAATTACTAGCCTGAAAAGTTCACTGAACCATGAACTTAATTCATATCCTCTCTTAAAAAGGAAGTAAGAACAGAAAACTAAGCATGCTGAAGATAACAGAGCAAAGTTTCAAAAAAGTCATTACTAACAAAGTGTGCTATCTGTAGCAGCCACTTCTTTCATCAACTATGTTGTTTAAGTATCAAGTAGCAGTGATTAATTTAAATGAGATTGAAGACTATTGAACTTTTACTTTTGTGACATTTGGATGGTCAAGTTTGTGCCAGACAGCAACCTCCTGCCTAAAAGATGCCCGTAAAGCATGAGTTTCAGCAGCAGTGGCGGCACCCTCCTCACCCCAGTCCAACACTTTCACTATAAAATTCAAGATGACAATACACTAGTTATAAAAATTATCTTCATTCTGCACTACTTTTACAGACCCAAACCAAAAGGAAAATAGTACTAGTACATATACTGCCATATTCACCGTACCATTCATACACTTTTGCCTTTTCTCAGCAAAAAATGAAAGCATCCACAAAAATATAGTTTTGAGATAAAGTGAATATTTTTGTTTGATCAAATCTAAATAAATCCACTTTTTCTAAAAACTCTATAAGCTTTAGTATTATTAGCAAGTAAGATATTTGCAGCCACCCAGCAAAAGGCTTTCCAGCACATCATGCCACCATTCCACTTCATTACTTAAAAAGTAGACGTGTCATTATTCATTAGATTAACAGATACTGGCATAGAGAAAGATATTTGGCAAAACATCCCTTCTCTCTCTGATTAAATTTCTTTTTCAATAAAAAAAAAAGAAAGAAAATTGTCAGAAGTCAGAACATTTTTAACTGAAATCATAAGAAAGGGGCATCATAAATGATTAATTATTCCCAACACTACGCTGATGTCATGTCCTCTTACAATTATCATCAAACAAAGCCAAAGATTTAAATAATAATATTATAGCAGAGCCTATATAACCGATTAAACAAAAAAAAAAAAAAAAAAACCTTTAAGCTGCCGACTTAATGGTAGAAACTAGAAAGAATGCAGAACGTTTCAGTATTTAAAGATAACCGCCCTCAATAAAATAGGGAGAATATACTTTTTGGGATTTCTTATACCAAATCTTAAGAATTAATGTCAATATATAAATTATAATTTATTGGATTATATTCATTAATTAATTATTAATTCTTGATAAATTATAAGAGTTAGATTTACTAGGTTGTAAGCATATCCTCCTCGAATAAAATAGCACAAAAAAAATAAAAAAAAATTAAGTGCAAATACCTGCAACGTCTAGGGTATCATATGTGCCCCTGTAGACAGTACCAAATGTCCCATGAGCAACAACATACCGTAAATCCAATTTGGCCAAATCAATCTCCCACTCTTCTTTAGGCCCTTTTGGCTCCATGCCTCTCGACCAAACCCTGCTCAAGTGCTTTTCAAGCTGTGCGTCCAAACTCTTGAGATCAATTTTATCAGCTCTGAAAATCATATCTTTACTGCTCTGGTTTCCAGCACCCTTCATTTTTAAATTCAGTGTTCCTTCTGCTTCCAAATCCATCTTTGGCGTCCTAACACTCTCACCTTCCAAATCCATCTTCAACACTGACAACTTCAAATTCCAAAAACGAATTTGTACAACCCGAATGATTATAAAATATATATTTTTTTTTTAAAAAAAAAGAAAAAGAAAAAAGATTGAGATATATGTATATATAATATATATAAAAACTTCCCTTCTATATATCCAGCCTAAAAAATAGACTTATCATGATTGAAACCCAGAATTTTCTCATCGCCAACCATTTGTTTTATTGACTATCTATCTTAATTTGAAAAAATAGTACCAGAATAAAGAAAAGTAAAGCTATCAGAAAAGGACCCAATTCGCACTATTGCACGACCAAGACCAATGATCCAGAAAAATCAATTTTTTTTAAATAAGAAAAAAAAAAGTATCTGCCGAAGCACAAAACCTCGAAAGCAGGAAACACGTAACGCCAAGCAGAAGCATCAAGCGAAAAATGAAAACCCAAAAAGACCCCACCACACAACCAAAACAGATTAAGAATCACGCTATATAAGAGAGAGGAACAGAATCCATAGACCAAAAAATTGACTTTTTTTAAGGCCCCAAAAAATAAAAGGGTCGGTGGGTGAAGGATGGGTACCTTATAGCTTTTCTAGGAATCAAAGGCTTTGACTTTGGATGGAAGAGACAAAGTGAGCATTCCAGATGTTGTCATCATGAACTTTGAGACGCCAAGAAGACCGAATCGAACAACACATCGCTCAAATGAAGATGGGTTTTAGATGGTAAAGCTATTAGCTTTTTAAAAAAAAAATTCCTGGAATTGGTAAAGGAGCGATTTTGAAGGGCAAAACCACGACAAAACAAAGCATAAACAGCAACTAAACAACCCCAAAAATGAAAAAACCAGCGAAGAGGGTCACAAAATGAAACGCGGGTGTTCCCTAAAATGTAGGGGGAGAGAGAGAGAGAGAGTTCAAAATAGATCGAACGAAGGAAACTTTAGGGTGTGTTATGTCACTGTGTGTATGAACTATGAAGCGAAACGCAAATAATAAGTTAATAACATTACCTTGTTTCAGTTCTGGTAATACACGTGTGTATATATATGCACACTAGGATCTTTGATATTAAATACACCGTTTGTTTCTTGACGACAAGTATTTTATGTTTTCTTGTTTTTCGGTGGGAAAGGACAGGTCCTTTCTTCCCTGTGAATCCTAATCCTCATATACTTTTTGTGGTTGTTATCGTAAATCTTGGGGTAACAGAAATGTGCTTGTACCCAAAACACTAAACAAGGACAAATCTATATAGCACATTGTTTTGTTTACAAGACAAATTGTTGGTCAAAAATAATTTATGTCGTTTTGTAAAATTAAAGAGTTTAATGTTTCTAAAGTGAATGTAGATAAGTTATCTATCTTCGCTCTTAAAACGACGTTGTTTTGAGTTGAAAAATTAAAAAATTATAATAAAAAAGACTATTATAACTCTAAAATAAATTATAATTACAAAAATAATTTGATTTTCGTCTCAAAACGACACTCACTGTAGATAAGTTATCTAATGGCAAAAAAAGCAAACCCTAAAATTAATTACAATAAATGGGATACGCTCAAAAAATGGAAGAAAATAAACCATATAAATGTAAATAATAGTATAACATATATTATATATCCAATTTAATTACAGCAAAACAAAATTCTATTTAAAAATAGAAACTTTTTAATATTCTTTGATTTCTTTAATATAAAAGACACCTTCAAATTGAGGAAAAAATAATTTAACAATTACATTAAATTGAAGATTTTTTTATTAAAACACAATTTCCTGCATTAAGTATATAACTCTTTATATGATATAAACATATATTTCACTCCGCTCTCCACCATCTTTTTTAAACCAAGCAATACATAAATCACTTTCTAATGATTTGTTTTGGAGAATTTTTAATGTTTTAAGGTAAATTTATAATAAAATTTAATATGAAAATCTTGACCAGTAATAAAGTAATATTTTGTTTCCAAAAATAAAAACGTAATAGTTTTTCACTTTTAGTGAAACGTATTTTTAAAAGCAAACTTAATTTTAGTGTATGACAAAATCATATAAAATCACTTTTCTACCCTCAAAACATATCCAAACGTGCTTTAAACCGCTCCCTTTCACAAGGTAAGTTGCTTTGTTACGGAATTATACGTTAATGTGACTAAAAATGTGATGGTGAAATCTTTTTTAAGAAAAGTTAAAAAATAATAATAAACAATATTAATATCATTTATAATTTTGTTTTAAATTAATTGGGATCGGTGGACAATAAATCTAAATAAATAACAAGAAAAATTAATAAAATAATAATAATAACCGTAGAAAATAAATAAATAAATAAATAATAAAACAAGAAAAATAGATGAGAAAAAAAATAAACAAATAAATAACAAAGAAAAAAGAGTGAAGAATTTAGATAGGAAAATAATAGATAGGTAAAGGAAGAAATAAATATAAATATGTAGAAAAATGACTAAAATAAATCACTTGTAACGTAGAAGAAAAACATGTTCAGCCTTCCAAAATGTTAATAAGTTTCCTCCAATCTGTTCTAAAATATATTATTTGTTAATTTATATCGTACTCCTTTAATTATTGTTTTATTAATTTTTCCTAAGTAAATTTTGATGGATCTTTTTCTCTCTTTATGTCAAGCTCTTGGTAATAAAACTTTTATTCTTACCAGAGCATATGTGCTCAGATCACCTTAATCTATATTCTCTAACATTTTCAGTCATCGATACCAATATTATTATCTTTCATTTAATATCTTTATTTCTTATTCTATCCATCCTTGTAAGTCCACAAATCTACCTTAACATAGATCATTTTGCTACTCCCATTTTATTATCATGTTACCTATATACTAGTCAACATTTAGCTTTGTATAACATTACAAACTTTATTGTTGACTTTGATCTACTGTGTTATTTCATCCAATCTGCTTTGATTATGTGATTTACATCCCCAAAAATCTTTCCATGTTTTTGCAAATAGATTCCAAATATCTAAAAACATATTTTTTATGTTCCTGTATTCAAACAAATGCACGAATTCTTGATCTCCATTTCTTTCCGGAGCAAACCCATTTCATATACTCAGTCTTACTTTGACTTAGCGTGAATCCTTTAAATTTCAATATGCTTCTCCAAAATTTTAGTTAGCTGTTAATACCAACCTTAATCTCATCAATAAGCATAATATTATCTATAAAGTAAACACCATGACACTTCATTTTGGACACCTTTTATTAGTTCATTCAAAACTAGAGGGAAAGATAAGGACTCAATATAGAGGTTTGGTGTACACCAATTGTCTATATATTTTGATAATATTTTTTTGTTCTCAAGAACCCACGATAGAATTTTTCTTGAAACCTTATCATACTTTTTTTTTTTGAGATCTATAAATATCATATTCAAGTTCTTCATTTCTTGGACAAGAACCAAAATGACACATTTTGGAAAATAAAATATCCAAATGTCACGTTTTAGAATTTTTTTTGTAAAAAAGACCAATTGTCATTTCACGCAGGTCTATTTTGCCACGTGTTGCCCGGACAAGGACCCATTGTAAAAAACAACAGGTCCTGGATCCATTAATTTTTACAACGCGTCCTTGCAAACCCGTTGGGATTGACAACAAGTCCTGAAACTTGACATTTTGGCAAAAAAAATATTCTAAAACATGGTATTTGAATAATTTATTTTCCAAAATATGTCATTTTTGTTTCAAATAATTGTCGTATCAAGAAAATAGAGTTAATTGATTTATAGAAATTTTGATTTCTTTTCTTAAGCAATACTCAATAACTCTCTCTTGAAACTTCATAGTTTGACTCTTAAATTTAATGCCATAGAGTTAGAACAATTTCCAATATCTCCCTTATTATTTAAATGGGCACAAACATATATTTTATCTATACATAATACATCTTATTAATTTAACAATTATATTGAAAAGATTTGTCAATCAATTTATTCTCACATCCTTAAACATTGCCATACTTTAGCATGAATATCATCTGATTCCAAAACTTTACTGATCTCTATCTTCTCCAAAAATTCGTACTTCGTAACTTGCAATAGAAAATAAAGGATTTTATAAACTAAATCTATAGCCGATGCAAGGGACAAGAGGCAAAATTGGCATCAATTAGCTTAGCAACACACCAGGAAACCTGGTGAACATTAAACCAGAAAAGATAAGACTCATCAGCACAATGACCCTAAACGTAAAAATTGCTTCCCTTATCTACGTTATCAGTCATCACCCAAGGTCATTGGACTCTCTTTGATGGCTAGGGACTGTATCATATCGGTTCCTTCAATGCTCTTACTTTGCATTGGACGCCAGACTTTGCTTGAGCTAGCTGCTTAAGGTTTGGGCTTGTTACAAGGGTATGTTTGGTGCATAGTATAGGATAAGGTCTGATAGTATAAGACCTGATTAAATTTTAATACTATCCAGCGTTTGGTATGATATTGTATAAGATAATATCCTCCAATATTTTAAAAATTAATATATTAAAAAAAATTATTTTAATATAAAAATATTAAAATGATATATTAGTTCTTGAGAATTGTACTTGTAATCTATATTAATACATCAACCATTTATCAGGCCTAATCCACCACTCCTAGGCAGAATTAAGTTATACATCATTTTGATGTATAAATGGGTCCTGCTGTATAAGCTTATACTATACGATGGTCACACCAAACAACTGAAAATGTCATAACGTATAATATAAGCTTATACTATCAGGCCTTATACATCACACCAAACAGGCCATGAGTATTGCATGCGCTCCACCTTACTAACTTGAAGGACCAAATGAGATTAATCAAGTAACTAGTTTTATTTAACTTGTTACTTTTTTGTTTTAATTTCTCTGTCGATTTATTAATTATTCAACTTTCTAATAATAAATATATAATATTATTACATACTAAAAATTTGAGCTCGAAATCAGGGAATAAATTGAAATAATATCTGCCAGTCGATCACGGCCTTAATGATTTTATTTTTTTTCTTTCATTTCATGCTTTCTTTCTTTTCCTCTCATTAATTCAATTAATACTTAATTCATTGAACCTCACTCTAATGTAAATAACAATAACAATATCAATTTACCAAAAAAACAAAAACAAAAACAATAACTATATCGTCATCCTGTAACTCATTTAATATGGTATACCTTTTAAAATTGGTTCTCCTGTACGTTGAATTTTACTTTGTTTATAGTCCTTGGCGAATATAATTTTTGAAATTTAACAACATTAAATATGACTCAAATTATATAGTATTCTAAAAATATTTTTAATAATTTTTTAATACTCACCAAAAGATATGATATAAACTAATTTTAGCTTTACGAAAAAATTATCCCAATTAAAACATAAACCATTTTTATAAACATAAAATTACATCTCTATTTAAAACTTGTACAGGTGCCTCATAAATAAATAAATATATATATATATATAGGCTTTAATGTTTCTAAAGGAAATGTAGATAAGTTATCTACATTCGCACTCAAAATGACGTTATTTTGGGTTGAAAAATTAAAAAATTATAATTAAAAAGACTATTATAACCCTGAAATAAATTATAATTACAAAAATACCTTGATTTTCGTCTCAAAACGACGTCGTTTTGAACTTATTGTAAATAAGTTATTTACATTGATGTCCGTCTGTTGATGGCTAGCTCGTACAAGCAAATATTGGACCTAGGTTTGTTGATGGATCTGGTCCTATTAGAATAGGCCGTAGCCGCAAAGAGATAGAGATTCGCATTGCGGGAAGGGAACCATAGCAGCTGAGAAAGGCTGCTGGTGGAGCCGGAGAAGAACCGGGCTAAGGGCTAGGGCCTTCACTAAGTACTAAAGTTGCTGGAGCGACTGCCTTCGTTGATTTCCCACGAAGGAATCGTAATCTCGCTACTTCCCTTTTCTGTAGAAAAAGCGAACCTATATATATATATATATACATGTGTGTTATCCTAAGGAGGTTTTTCTTAAATTCAATGTGAAATTAATCGTCTCTCAAGCAACTTCCCTACATAAATGCTTTCTAATATATACTTAGAACTCCTGTTGCATTCCATAATTAAAATAATTTATATTTTTGGTAATTAAAATAATTTTTTAATATAATGTCAAACGTCTATTTTATAAGTACGGTTTAAACGTAGCATATTAAGATAAAGTACAACGGCAAATGACTAAACATATACGGAGAGTTAGATACTAAAAAATGTCAAGAATGCTGGCGCAATCACGGAGTCCGCAACGCATATTCTATGGGATTATATATAACCTATTGTCTGTATTTGATTTTGTCAATGGCTAATTTAATTGCTTCATCGATTACCTCAATACAATTGTCTTTGTCTTTGATGCGTGACCAATCATTCATCCTTGTTTCTTTCTTATTTTTTCTTGGATATCCCTGTCGTTTAGTTTCACGATGACTAGATTTTTCTTTGATTTTTTTTTTTCTCTAATCCTACAACAAAAAGAAAGGGTATGTTTAATGTGCTTTTGTTTTTTATTTTAAAAAATGTTTTGAATATAAATTTAAAAAATAATTTTAAAAGTAGAAGAAGAAAAAAATTTATTTAAACAAAATAATTTTATAAAACCTCATAATTATAAAATTGATTTTGGAAGTTAATTTTACAAAATTACGCTTTCCAAAGTTTCTTTATTTTATTTTAAAAACTAGAAAACTATTTTTAAGAATATAAATCGAATAAGTATAAATCAAATAAGGCAAAATTTCTTCCTTTATTTTTTTTATTCGTTTGCATAACAAACGTTGTGTAATAATTTAATAAATTTTACTAGGGAAATAAATTCTCTAACGTGTGATTTAATATTATCTTATCATGTAAGAAGATTTCAATACCATTCAGAGTTTATTAGCTGCAAGGCTGACAAATGAATCAGGGACCTTTGGCTTGACTCGTGAAGGCCTGAGTTACATGTCTAAAATTGGTTATTAAGATCAGACTTGGACTTATATAAAAGCTCGTTTAATAAAAAAGTCTCAGACTCCAATTTAAAAGCTCAGCCTTAGAGTCTCTCAGGTTGACCTAGTATATTAATTTTTATTTTTTTTTATATTTTTATACTACTTGTAAGAGTCTTTTCTCTCTCCTCAATTCATTTCATCCATTTTATTGATTAAACAAATTTTTTCAATTATTATGTTCTATATTATGTTGTTTGGATATACATTGAATTTATGAATATTTGTGGAATTACTAATGCTGTTGATTGTATATTCTGTTTGGATAAATTTTTGTTACTTTATTTTTTTTTAAACAGTCTAAACTAGGCTTTTATTTTTTGTAAATAAATCAGGTCATAGCCCAATAATTATATTCATAACTGGTAACAGGCTTGATCAGCTGACACATTTAAACACAAGCTTAACCTTTTAATACCAAAACTCGGCTCGACCCGTTACCACCCCTAATTAGCTCGATCATGAAAACACAATCTATTTATTTATTGGTAATTTTGTCTCAAACGTTAACCCGCCCTAATTTGCTTCAGTTAGTAGAGCTCTTAATGTTTGATAATATTAGTGATTTGAATTTGAGTTTTCATGTTGAAAAATGATAGCTCTAAATGATAGCTCCTCCATTACTTTTGTAAAATATTAACAATTTTTTTTTTTTGTATAAGTATTTTGAATTTATAAAAATATTTAAAATTACCAAATGATATATAATTGATTCAAACAAATTTTAAAAGTAAATAATGTGTTCTGGTTGTTAAAATTAAAAAAATTTATTAAAAAAAGGGGAAAATATTTGTCATTTTAAATGACATAAAATTATGTTATTTTAAGGGAAAGATAAACACAAAATAAAAATATTTTATTTAAAATTTAAATTAAAAAAAAATTTACTCATTTTTTCTCCCATGATTTTTATTCTTTGTGTCTATCTTTCTCTTGACGTAACTTATGTCATTTAAAATGACAAACATCAAACTAAAAAAAAATGTACACAATTATTTTTTTAAAAATAAAAATAAATTTTTTTTTTCAAAATGACGCATGTCATTTTTTAAAGAAATATATATTAATTCAAAAAATAAACTCTAAATTAATATATGAAAATGAATAAATATATATGATAAGAGTAACAACATGCATATTTGTATGGATAATTTGAGTTTTGATCATGAAACCTTATGATACAACGTGTCTCCAAAAGATATATTTGGAAAACGAAGTACATTGCACGGTAATTTTGTTTTTAGATTTTTTCTTATTAGTACGGAAGGTTATTATTTAATTTTGGAAAGCTATGAAAATTTCAAAGGACGTTAACTCCATAAGCAAGTGGTTTTCAGAATCTACGAGATCGTGAACGTGATAAACGATGATATTCTGCAGATAAAGTTTCGTAATCATAAACGGACTATACTAAAGAATATTATTATATACCAAGAAGAAATAAAGGATATTACTAGTTTATACATTCTTACATTTAGAATTTATTTCTGTTTCTGACTGAACTTAATCATATTTTCATATCAATATGTTCCAGTTTTCGCTGATAAGAAAAAATATGTTTGCTATGTTTTTTTATTTATTTATTTCTT
Source organism: Gastrolobium bilobum (assembly GCF_033153095.1). Lineage (NCBI taxonomy): Eukaryota > Viridiplantae > Streptophyta > Magnoliopsida > Fabales > Fabaceae > Gastrolobium > Gastrolobium bilobum. Next base: position 1,743,098 of record NW_026896335.1, on the reverse strand, counting down.
TCTCATTTTGTTGCTAAATTTAATTTTGATGTTGGGCTGAACTTTTGATTGAACAATTAGGCCCATATCCAGAAAAATTAACACATGTACGACTCTAGTAAAGAGTTATTCCGGAACATTTACGACTCTAGTCCATTTCTCTATTATAAAGTCAAGTTTCAAGTTTGTTTTATCTAAGCCTCGAGTGGTTGATGATTATGACAAACAGAACCATTATGCATCATATGGCCCACTCCAACAGCAGAAATTTTTATAAATAGGCCCCAATCTTATCCGGCCCATATAATCAAAAAATTGCAAAAGGGGAAGAAGCGTGACATTCAAAACCTGACACAATGTCCCATTGTCATGTTACTCTAAATAAAATAAAAAAGTCCTTAAATGAACCTTTATATAGCTGAACATGAATTGAATTGGAGGCATAAAATACAACGTTGTGTAAACAAAGAATGGACAACTTAAATACTTGTACTTTGGACTGTTAAAGATACTTCTTTGATTAAAAAAAAACACTATTGAATTCCAAAACGAATAAGAAAATGAAATGTAAAAGGAAACATGTTATCCCAGAAATTTCATTAGCAACGTGACAGATAGAAAAGGAAAAAACTCGAATAAAAAATGGGGTTCACACATTCACGCAAAACAATATATAGTCCACAGAGAACTGTTTCATTGTAAATTGTAATCACATTGTACACTCTTTATTTCTTTAGTTCTGAGCTCTGCCATTTTCCTCTTTACTGTATTATTGACTTTTATCTTAGTGGATTGTATTATTGACTTTTACTTTTTGCCAATCGCAAGTTTCAAGAACCTTGTCTTTCATCCACATCAAGTAACAAATAAAAAGGGATATTAGGGTTTCGGAGAGAACAACTACGGGGTCAAGTCAACTATTTTCACCTATCAATTAAAAAAAAGAAATAATGAGATAATTATCTCATAAAATAGTAGGGTTCATGATTTTTTTTATCTTTTTTTTTGAAAAAATAATGGATTCCACTGTCTTGTCTCTTACATGAGATAATTATGTGATGCAACATGAAATAAATAGATCTCATTAAAAAAACATCCACAATAACAAGAAGAGTTTTGGTGCTCTGAACCATCAAATTTTAAGTGGTGCAAAGCCAATAAAAATGTGACAACTAATCAGAAGAGAAGAGAGTAAAGTTTTTTTTTTATACAAGTGTCAATCTCTCAATGGAAAGAGTACATGGAGTCAGGACCACTACAAATTTTTCCCACAATAACCGTAATGGATAGCTCATTTGGAAATTGAGTTCCCAACGGTTTGCTTGAGTTGCTTCAAACAATTTTTTGGAAAATTTTTAGAGATTAGAGAACGTACCTTTCTTCTCGAGAAAGGAATTAGTCTCATCCTCTCTCCAGTAGCGAAGTTCAATACACCCGTTATTTCAATAAAGGATAATTTTTGAAGCCGTACTCCAAATAAGGTAAGCGGGCGAGGTTGAACAAGAATAGTTTCAAATTAAAAAAAAACATCCACAATACTAATTTTGAAATAGAATTCAACAAAACAAAAATGGTGCTGTTCCATGAAATCGGGGTGCCCTGGCCGCAAATAACGTTCCATAGATAATGTTTATGCCACAAGACATAATTCTTCTTTTTCTGTCTAGAAGTTACCCCAAGGTTCTTCGAATAATAGAAACTTTTTTCATATATTTCATTCTTAGTTATTGATCTTACTGATATTTAATAATTTTATTTTTTAATTATGTAAATTATTAGATACAAAAATAAATAACCAAAAATGATAAGTACCGTGAGAATAATGAGCTCCGCTATCTCTATATATATGATCGTCAATACATATCAATTTTTTATATACTTTTATCAGTAAGTGAAAAACAAAAAGTTTTAATATACATAAAGTGAAGTCGTGAGTATAAGGGACCAGATCTGCAATTAACTTAAATAAATTTAAACTTGTTTATTTCTTTTTTTCATTTAAGTTTTTTATTTTACCCACGTAAAAGGTTTTCAGGATTTGCAACGATCAGTTGAGGTTGAAGGATTCAAAGTCATACCCACTCTATAAAGCTGGATTTAAGGGATTTGATCTTACAACATATATATTTACCCAGTGGTTAACGGTTTAACCGCATCTTTAGCCGTTTGGATTATCCTAATAGCAATTCCAACTTTGTGGTTTTGGGAACTTTGTGGATTATCCTAATAAGGACAATATTTGATCTTACAAGAGATAACCTTCGTAAATAGAATTGAAAAGTGTGGTTTTGGGAAGGTTATCTCTTGTGGTCACAAATATTGCCCTTATTCTATCCCACCACGTGTCCTAAGACTTCAATCAGGAGAGCGGGATGATAGCCATGTGAATGTGGTTAGTTCCGAAGGCCCCTCCGTTACTCAACTCTATATAAATGGATTCTGCCCATTAATACCTTCAATATCGTTTGTGTCTCTCTTTCATTTGATTTCATCTACAACAAGTAATGGCTTTCAGGGCTGCGGTAAATCAATGCCTTAGCCAATTTTTTTATTTTATTTTTAAAATGTCGATTATCATTTTCATACAGTTTTTTCAGATAATAATTAACCGTATTAATTCTTGCACAAAACAAAATATATTCATGGATTAATTTTATACAAAATATAAAGTTTGTAGAAATTATTTCCTTTATAACATTACCTTACCTACTCTCTTTTTTGGTTAAAATGAGTGTGATTGGAATCATATATAATTGGTGTTGGCACAATGCAGAAAAATTGGCAATTGACGCTGACTCAGTTGGGAGGAGCTGGAAGGCGATCATTTGCGACCTCCACCATTCCAAAATTGAAGCCCATGTCCCCAGTCATAGATGCTGCTCATCACGATGCTCATTCCACCTCTAGGTGTGTATTAATGTAGCCAAAAACACACACAAATTGGCTCTAAACTATATTATGTACCTTAATTTGTTTGTGATCCTATATATATATATATATTCCAATTAATTTGATTAATTTGATATTGATATGTAATTAATTAATTGATGATGATGATGATAGGATGAGCACTCTTAAGGCAGAGCTTGCACCAGTGTATATTGTGTGCGGAATGGTAGGTGTAGCTTTGGCAATTGGAACACACACTGCATTTCAACAACTGACGCGCTCTCCAACCGTTCATGTCAACAAGAAAAGAAGAGAATCCATGCCAGAGGTGTATGATCCCGATCGCACCATCAACTCCGCCAACAAATTCATCAATGGCTCCTTCTTCAGGAAAGTCTCTCATATTCAAGAAAACAAAGCCACACTCCACGACCCTGTCCATCCTAATCCTTTTACCCGGTAATTAATTAAGTTCATGCGACACTTATTGTGGACAATGTTTATCATATATCATAGTTAATTTATACTTATTAGAATCGCATAAATAATACTTTTATTTATGAATTAAGACTAATATTGAAGGTGCTTAATTTGTTGCAGTCCTCGAACCGCTGAGACATTGAAGACGGTAGGCATTGAGCCCGGTAGGCGTTGATCTGCTGACTCTGTGTTTTTTCCTTAATCAAAAGTGGTGGCCGATTGAGTCGTATATATTGTGGTCGCTCCCATCTTCAATTTTCATATTTGAAAATGTAAGATGAGAAGGTGTTGAGTTTGTGAATATTAATGTGCTTTTTGTTTTAGTAATTTGTCGTTTGTGTCATTCGATGGCTACGCTTGTAAATAAGGTCACGTTTGTTATTTGTCCTGTCCGCCTTCACTCTTTTAGAGTGGAACAATGGTGCGGCTTTCGTTCTCTTTATAATTAATAACTTATGAAATAAAGCCACCACGGCATTTGTAATTAAGTTTAATTATGTTATGCTTTTTCATTGCATTTCAGATTGGACAATCCAATTTTTTAGGACCCGTGAATAATATTGCTAACGATGACTCAAATAATTCATTGTTTAATTCTTAGAGCAGAGATTAGAGTTGAACCTTTGAGCGTACATGATTTATTTCAAGATAAATTACAGCTTTAACTTAGTCTGATTTATTTTCACACACTTATAATATATAAAATGACAATTTTCCCAAAACAACTTGATCAACAAATTCTTAATGGAATAGCCACGTGGTTATATAAAAGAAATATGCACTTATTAGCTAAACAAAAATAAAATGCTACTAAAACGCTTTGATACTCTTTTAAAAAATTTATTATTGACCGACAATTGTGAATTCAACTGGTGGGTATATAATATGTGGAACTCCGAACTAATAATCTGCAATCGGCAGCTAGCAAGACATGTGTTTTTTACATGCAATTAGGCAAAATATATAAAAAATCCTTTTAACCCAAAATCTTAAAATGTTGGGTGAAAACCTTTTTAATAAATAATTGTTTCAATTCAAAATTTTAAAATTTTACGTTGAATTAATTCTTTACAAAACAAATAAAAAAATTTAAATTGTATTTTGTCTTTCACAATTTCACTTGCTAGATGTTATATCGATACTAACCCTGCGACTTTCAGCTTGAAAAAAATGAAAACTGTAAGACTTCAAGAAAAGGACAACCTAATTGATTGAAAAAATTAGCGTACCCTCCTTGGAATGACCTTTCCCATGTAAGATTCTTCCTCCAGAAACGTGCGTTAAGTCAAACAAAAGTAACAAAACAAATGTAAACCCCTGTCCTCCCAAAATAAATAAATAAATTAAAAAATAAAACGAAGAGGAGCTTTGATCAGCTCATCTTGCTTATATCCGCACCAAAGTTTAGATGCGAATTCTGTAGTCTCGCGTATGAATTTCTGATGGATTAAATTATCAGCATGCTGTCTGTCACAAATAATTGACACGCACACTATATATATATATATATATATATATATATATATATATATATATATATATATATATATATATATATATATATATATGGGATCCTTTAGTACTGGTGTTAAATTAAAAAGTTTAACATTTAATTCTAACCGTTAATTTCGTGAATCTAATGATTATAATTTTCGTTAATCAAACTTATTAATTTTCAATAAATAATAACTGTTGATTGACGAAAATCAACAATTACGATTTGGTATCAAATTTCAAAGTTTTTGACACTGATATAAAAAAATTCTATCTCCCTCTCTATATATATATGATCTTAATTTCTGGCTCCCATATATTTATATAATTTATATCAAGACTTTTGGACTTTATGTTGGTCATGTCCATGTTCCAAATTTCTGGCTCCCATATATTTATATAATTTCTAATTAAGACTTTTGGACTTTATGTTGATCATGTCCATGTTGCAAATTTCTGGCTCCCATATATTTATATAATTTTTATTAAGACTTTTGGACTTTATGTTGGTCATGTCTATGTTGCAAACAACATCCAGGAATAAAGAAATTAATAATGAAGCAAACTTACCCATTTATAATATTTGTCAACTGATGTTTTAATAAGATTGTAGAAACTCCTACCCTCTTCCCCTCATAAGTACGTGCCTCAAAATTAAGCTCTCCCAAATATATATATATATATATATATATATATATATATATATATATATATATATATATATATATATATCGCATAATCATTTCTGCAGTTGTTATATGTACAGTTGTAAAAGTCAGGATTCACATGCGGATTCTAGGTTTTTTTTTTAAATTCCGTGGAGCTCACATTTTTTGTGTATATGATTATGATTCTCCACATTTAATGCTTTCACGTATATATATGGCAAGTATTTGACTATTGTACGTACAACAGTTGCAAAAGTATAAACCCCATATATATATATATATATATATAGAGGCAGGATACTTTGACACCGGTGTCAAATTTCAAGTTTGACACCTCATCTGAGAATCATTAAATCAAAAAAAATCAACCACTCTGATTTGTAAGCATGTGACGCTATTGATCTTTTTTGATCTAACGGCTCACAGATGAGGTGTTAAACTTGAAATTTGACACCAATGTCAAAGGATCCTACCCCATAGATATATATAGGGGTTTACATTTCTGCAGCTGCTGTATGTGCAGCAATCAAATACTTGTCATATGTATACTTGAAAGGATTAAATGCGGGAAATTATAACCATACAAAGGATGAAAGCATTAAATGTGAGAAATCATAACCATACACTTGTTGTTGCTGTACGTAAAACGGCTGCAGAAATGATTTTACCACACACACACACACACACACACATATATATAGAGAGAGGTTATACTTACTACCTAGTTTGCTTACTACCTGTTACTACCAAATCTTGACCCATATAATAAATTACAACCATTAGATTGACGAAAATCAACGATTAAGATTTGGTAGTAACAGGTAGTAAGAAAAATAGGTAGTGAGTATAACATTTCCCATATATATGGGTCAGGATCGTTTTACACCAGTGTAAGTTACACTCTCAATCTTGTCCGCTGATTCCACTTATATTTAAGGGCTCAAATTTTGTAGTATGTGAGCCATTGGATACAAGAGGATCAATGATCAAGATTGAGGGTAAGACTTTTAACTCTTACACCGGTGTAGAATATCCTGCCCATATATATGGGGCATGTTGTATTTATAAACTTTTTTGTTTACAAACTCTTACAAACAACACTAAGTACGACCGGTCATACTCTAATAATGTAGTGTGCGACCGGTCGTACTTAGTGTGATTTGCAAAAAAAAAATTGTAAGCGGATCTTATTCTTATATATATATATATATATATATATATATATATATATATATATATAAGGTCAGGATCATATGACCCCGATATAAGTTACATTCTCAATCTTGATTGTTAATCATATAAATATCAAATGGTTCTGATTATTAGATATTCGAGTTGTTCGCTGCAAGTAAATAAATAATTCAGATTTGATGTGAGATTTTTTATTTTTACACTGATATAAAAATATCATGTCTAATATATATATATAAAATAAGACTTTTGGACTTTTTGGACTTTATGTTGGTCATATCCATGTTGCAAACAGCATCCAGGAATAAAGAATTATAAAGAAGCAAACTTACCCATTTATAATATTTGTCAACTGATGTTTTAATATGAATCTAGAATCTCCACCCTCTTCCCCTCATGAATACGTGCCTCAAAAGCTCTCCAATGTATGGCTTATTTATTCTTATCCAATCAAATTAAGATCACCAACAAGTGATCGAAGTTTAATATTTTACAACTGAAACACCTAAATTAAAAGACCATGTGTTACTGTTATATATAATATATGGAGAGAGAGAGAGAGGGAACGAACATGCGGGGTTAAGTTAAATCTGCTCCATTTGTCAGCTAATTTATCTGAAAAGACTAAGACTGCGTTATTAGTTATGAGAATATATAGTATAAAGTTAGTTATGAGGTGCAATTGCCAGCCATATGGCACGTGACAGACAAAGTACGCATGTTACTCAAATAGTCAACGTTATGATTTCGCATTCGCATGAACTTCACCTCCCAGGGAATGTGGTAAGTAGCTCGAAAAAGAAACCAAATTAAAAGGCATACACACCCTTCACCACTCCACTTCATGATTATTCCCGGCCCCCCTCTCTCTAGATTGTATTTCTTTATCTTCGTAATTTTTTTATTTTATATTGATGTGGGTGGGATGAATCACGTGACTAGTCACATATCTTTATGACTTACAGAATTAGGGACCAGTGGACCACCAACCCTACTAAAGGGGACCTCTTTGTTTGGCACCCAATCTTCGGAAAAGAGGAAACGGGGGAAGTTGGGAACATAAGGACAAGGTAGAGGCACGCATCATGAACATCTTAATTTCGCACCTCTACCTCACATAAATGTAGATTTTATGATGATCATGAGAGCATGATCAGACCGTACACTTGTCAAATCGTCGGGGCATAGTAATTTTGTTAACTCAACTAACTAACTTTATTTTATATTATTGGAGAGTATTATTTTTATAAATTTTTATAAACTATATTATGTACTTTAAGAAGTATACTTACTTGTAAATGTATTTTTCGATATACATAATATAACTTATATGAGTTTGTAAATAAAAAATATATAAATATAATTTATCCTTATTTCATTAGTAGAATACCTAAAGTGTTGTACGAGATTAACAATTATTAATATGTTAATTACATATTAAATAGTTATAAGAAATTGTGAAAAGAATGCACATTGTGTTATTGTTTATTCAATTATTAATAAATTATTATTAATAATTTATAAATACTTTATTTTTTTATATATAATATGTTGTTTTTATTTGCAAAAGTATAATAAAATGAATGAAGTTTGACATTATCTTAATTTATTTGACAATTATGTATATATATAATAATAATAATAATAATAATAATAATTTGTTAAAATCGTATTATATCACATTTTATTGTTTATCAGTATGTCAAAATATTATTTATCGTATTTTTCACATTTAAGAAAGAACAAAAATATAATTCATAACAGATTAATTTATAATTATAATGTTTATAACACAACCGTCTAAATAATCAGTTAGTGAATAATGTAGAATTAACAAAATACAAAAGATAAAACATATAATTGTAAAATATTATATATTGAATGATATTTAGTCCAAAAAGCAGTTGGATATTAAAGATAACCTAAGGTCGCTATAGAAAACTAAACTTGTTCAATATTTACATAACAGGATTGAACTTATGAAAATGTCTCAAAATACAAATTAACAACCCCGTCAAAATAATATCCAAAACGAAAAAGCATAATTATACTGTCAATGATCTGAAAAAGAGACATCCCCCAATGTTCCTTCTCCTGCTGCAATTCTGAAAATACATTTATGGTATGACTTCAATTTTTAAAACTTGCTTAGATATGCTGGAAGGAAGATTCTTACAATTTAAAAATGATGAAAATGTTAAAATACTTCGATCATAAATGCCCTAAAATAAAAGTTTAATTAAATATATATCATAAATCGACATTACGAAATGAAAATAAAAAAGAGCATTATTGCATTGAAAGATAAAACTTACTAATTGTCTACGCGTTGCTAGATATTTTGTAAAGTTGTATTTCTAGATATTTTGTAAAGTTTATTGTAAAGGACTCACATATACATGCAAGGGCTCCTGTAGTAATATATTACAAACAAGATTACCAAAAAAGAAAAATATATTACAAACATGTTTCACGGTTTTCATAGACGAACCAGGATATTTATTTCAATTTCTTATCGAAAATGGAACATTGAAACTATAAAGGCTGCTTTGATCGACATGATAGTATAAGAAGGGATACGATAAGAGAGTTGAATAAGAATAAGATATGATATGGACATGATAAGCACATATCATATCTTGAGTTTGATGTGCATTGGATTAGCAATGTGATAGGATTATACTATTCTATCATGTGTTTGAAGTACACCAAATATCATGAGGATATGATATAAATAGACTAAAATATCTTTTTTAACAAAATATCGTATAAATTATTATAATTAATTTTAATTTTTTTAATTTTATTTATACAATTCTAACAATTATAATTTTAGATAAAATATTTTAAATTAATTTTTCCCCCTCTTTATTGTATGTACATCATTCAAAAATCATGATTCATTTAACTACTTACTTTTGTATCATTCAAAAATCATGTTTCATTCATTCAAAAAGGCGTGACAATGAAATACATAATACAAGTAAAATTATAAAATACAAGTAAAATTACAAATAAAGAACACTAAAATCAATTTATATGTCTATTAGTTAGCCATTCCTTCCACTTTTGTGTTGCTAAATTTTCTCTCTAAGTAGACCACTGAGAGATCATGATTCATCAATCTATCCAGAAACTCTCCCTTGAGCCCTTCTCTAATTATTGGTTGCTGCCTAAGAGAAAATATTTATAAAAGTAAAATAATGAGTACAAAATGTTTAAGAAGAAATATCAGTTTTTATTTGAAACTTTGATAATACATAGCTTTATAAAATATTAGGCTATTAAAAGGAGAGTATAACTTTGATATGATTTGTTTTATTTTGTTTTATCTTCTTATTTAATTTTATGTAAACGTCTTATTTGATAATCTTGACTTTATTAATAATTAAATATTACCTTAAAATCTTTAAATATGTAATAAAAAATAATTTAAACATTTTATTATACTTATACCCCGTCAAATTAATTTTATGTAAACGTTTTATTTGAAAAAATTTACTTTAATAATCAATGAATAATATATTAAATGCTTTAAATATGCTATAAAAACAAGTTTGAACGTTTTATTATATTAATACTGCGTCAAAATGTAAATGTGAATTTAAGTTTGAAATAAATGTGAATTTAAGTTTGAAATAACCATTGAATTTTTTTATGATATTACTTAATTAATTTATTTCAATACATTATTTAACAAATTTAATTATATTAAAAATACATGATATAATATATTTATTGTGAATTTTTTTAGAGAAAGGTATCTTATGCATAGGAGCTTTATAAGATGACGTGTGAAATATACACTTAGAGGTGAAATATATTTATTCAAATTTAATTATACTAAATTTTAGTTTCCAATTTGATTCGTACCAATATTTTTTAATAACACATTAATTTGTTGTGAAAAAAAAAAATCAATTTATCCAATGATACTTGGACCTTTCAACTGATGCTCACAAGGTTGATAGTCATACGGAGTTGGGACCTACCAGTAGGTGAAAATTAGAATTTAGAATAGTTAATTGTGAAAAAATTTGTTGGGAACGGCCCAACAAATAGAAAAACAATGTCTTACGTTAGTTGTCGCCATAATCAAAGGTATATGTGAATATTTAATTCTGTGTGTGGAAGTGCGTGTTATGGGATTGCGCTCCACTGGATAATGGAGCCTCTTGTCCTTCATTTTGTCTCAGATTCATGTCTGCCTGATTAGAGTACTACGCGACGCGAGTGTTGACGGGTCTACGTGTGCCTCACTTACACCACACCACACCCTTTTCAAATTTGTGCGCGCCAACACAAAAGAGAGTGCCATCATGTCATCTTAACGGCTGCAGTGCAGCTGTAAGATTCTGAATTTTTTTTTTAATTATGAAAAGCAAAATATAATTTAATTGTTATCTTTTTAATAAAATGGAATTAATTAGTCAACATGAGTTTTTATGAGGTTGGAACGTTTTCTAGAGGGTTTTTATTTTTTAACGTCGGTTGAAAAGTAAATATGGTGTTTTAAGCCCTTCCCCCTTCTCCTAAACAATAAAAACTTGAGGAGAATAAAAAATCTCCTAACAGTTTTATGTAAATAGAAGGAAGTTATGATTGAGATAATTAAGTCACAGTATTGCAAATACTTGGATATATAAATATATTATTCATTGCAGTTGGAATAGATCATGATTGTACTACCTACCTCCGTCCTTCCAATCCATTAAAAAAAATAAAATTTATTGTATCGGTTTTATTTTCAGTAGAAGTTTGGTAGAAAAATTATGCATCTGGTCACTAAAAACAAATATCATGCAAATTAGTTTACTTACACAACACTCTTTTTTATTTGCTTATAAAAGGAATTTCAAAATCGCAAATACATCGTGAGTAACAAAAATATGTAAATCTACCAAGAAGAAAAGCTTTTTTCCTTTTGGTAGGCTAGCTTTTTATTATTTTGGAAAAATATTTTTTCATGACAGAAATTTTTTATTTGTTATAGAGAGAAAAAAAAGAAAAAGAGAGAAACTCGAAGAAAAAAAAAACATGGTAACTAGTAGATTACTCTCCTTTTTTCTATTAGTCAGATAAAAAATTTCTGTTACAGACAGAAAAGATTTCTGTTATTATTTTATTCAAAAAATATTTATCCTTTTAAAAGATAATTATTTTAGTTAAAATTAGTTTTTATTGGAAAAATTATTCTTTATTTAATATTTAAATTAAAAAATCTTTCCCCTTCTTTTACCATGATTTCTAGTATGTAATTTTCTTTTTTTCTTTGTAAATAAAAAATTTAAGTGGGATTAGACACCGGTATCCCACTAGGTTCAGGAAAGACCCCTAACCTCTTTGAGGATTTCTGGGAAGGATTACCTATCACCCACCAACAAAGTCCTCACATCGACCAGCGGGGTATGGACTAAACCCTTAACCAACTGTGCCCACCTTTGTTGGCTATGTAATTTTTTCTCTTTTTCTTTGTAAAAATATAAAATAACACAATTTTATATTTTTTAGAAGGAGAAATATTAATTTTTTTAATTGAATTGAAAGAAATAAATAAAAACGTAGAAGTAGCAGAAAAAAAATCCAGAAAACCCAATGGGTACAGCTCAGCTGGTAACTTGGCGCTGAGTTAGTGGGGTTGGATATGCATTCGATTCCCGCTGGATGCATTCTTGGGGAGGGGCTGAACCTTTAGCCATCACTGTTTCCCCGCACTCCGATTAGTTCCATAGCCGGCTCAACGAGTCGAAGCTCGTGGGAATACCGGAAGGAGCCAACTCGTCTCAAAAAGATAATTAGGATGATAATTAGGATTGAGTAACTCCAAAAAAAAAATCCAGAAACAGTAAGGAGAGAGGATCTCGATTCTTAACAGCAGTAATCGTTACTTTTGCGAGAAACGAAACCGAAAAGAAGAGAGAGAGAAGGGAAGGGGGGGGGGGGGGGGGGGGGGGAGAGTAGTAACAAGTAACAACCAAGATAGAAAAAGAAGAAATAGATAAGAAAGAGGAGGACTTAAAAACAGAAACATTAGACCGAAACAGCTGTAGAATGATGTAGTAGAGGACTGGTCCCCACCATAAAATCTTTCTTCTCCCGCCTTCACGCTTCTTGAATCCTCATCTCATTTGTAAAAAGCACAAAAGACCCCATTTCATTTAGTGAGAGAGAATGAGTCAGAGAAAGTAGAGAGAGAGAGAGAGAGAGAGCGTCTGAGTGAGTAATGTAGTGTTGCTGCCTCTCTGGACATGGACACACCAGAGAGGAACCAGATCAACCCTCCCGTCTCTCAATTCGAGGTTTGCTTCCCCACCCACTTCCAAATTCTCCATTTTCCCACTGTTTATCGTCTTCAATTTACTGGGCTTTGCGGTTTTCATGGTCATGTCTATCCACTTCGTTTCTGGGTTTCTTTGCCTCCTTGCATGTGTATCCTCTATTATACTTTTTTCCATCTCATTCTCAAATTTTTCTGGGATTTTCATTTTTTTACTTTTAATTTGAAGATTTTTTTTTCTTTGATGAAAAACGTTTCTTTGTAATCCTGTCGAAGTGTTAGTGACAGTTCTTTCTATGAGTAAGTTTCTTTTTTGGGAATTTTTCGGATCAAATCTTGTAATCATGGTGTGAATTACTTCACTGGTGTAGATCTCTCACCAAGTTCAATTCAGAACTCCTGTTAAATAGTTTGTTTGTTTGTTTGGACTTCGGGTTTCCTGTGTTCTACCGTCTTCATTTTTTTCTTTGGTGTTTAACTGTTTATTGAAGTTTTTTCTTTTCTTTTCTTCTTTTTTCTTTTGGGGTAAAACAGTGTTTTAGAAGTCTAAACTTTGCGGGTCGCAATTGATATTTTAAATTGAATAGATATACTTGCTTCCGATCAAAAAATTTGTATTTGCAATCAAATGAAGTAAATTCTGAGTTTCTTTTCTTCCCTCTCTCACTCTTTATACTTTTGAGGATGTATATCAGAGAGTCAGTTAATTTTACAAGGCCGGATTCGACTGGCTCTAAAGTTTTAAGCATAATGTCTTTCCCCAAACTTGTTAACAAGTCACTTGCTGGTCTCAATTTTTAAGTTTCTACAATCTTCTGATTCGGGGTAAATGGTCATTCTCCCATAGGTTTTATCCTTGAATGGGTTATTAATATTAGTCTTTCCTTTCTACAATCATTACCTATGATGTGCACATTTATAATGTTCGATGAGCAATCCCTGTCTGATATGGTCTGTTAGGAAATTATTTATAAATTATTTCTGCTTTTCTGCGGCCGTTGGTAACCTTTGACATGATTATCTCCACGTTTTTTTTCATAATGCAACACATGTTAAACTTGTTTCCGTGCGTATATGACATTATCCTTTAATTAATCCAGATTAATCATATTTTTAACCTTTGCTAATTGCAGGATTCACCTGTGTTCAACTATATCAATAATTTATCTCCTATAAAGCCCGTTAAGTCTGTTCACATTACTCAGACTTTCAATTCACTTAGCTATTCATCCCCACCATCTGTTTTCACATCACCCCATGTTAGCTGTCTCAAGGAATCTAGATTCCAACGGAGGTAATTTTGAAATCTCAATTTTTTTTTATCCTGTTTATTGTTCTTTGATAATTTTGAGTTAAATTTGTCTGTATAGATGCTTTTGTGACATATTTCTGATGGCTACCTATTATAATCTCTAGACATAACCCATTGGGTACATCAAAGCCTAAGGTTTCATCTGAAGATGTAAATAAAGTTTACTCGAGTGATCAGGCTCTTGCAGATTCTACTCATGCACATCATTACTCAAGTGAATTACAGGAAAATACTGATCAAGGGATTTCCGTTGGAGATACTTCCATTGAGCTATCTAGTGAACACACAAAATTCTCAGTTGAGCTACCCCAAGCCTTAAAATATAATTGTGGTAACCCTGGCTATGATCCTCCACTTTGTGCTGATGAGGTTAACTCTCTTTTGGAATTGCCTGCTGAGGCAGCATCAGATGTTGCCCATGTTCAGGAAGGCTGTAAAACAGATTCAGTTGAGGATGGGGTACATGTTCGGGGAATATGTCAGGCTGAGCCAAAGAGTGAAGGCCCTGACTGTGATTGGGATAGTTTAATTCCCGATGCCACTGATCTTTTAATTTTTAATTCCCCAAATGAAGCAGAAGCTTTGAAGGGCCTACTGCAGAAACCGCGCAGCGATTTTATGTTTCTGCTACCACAATCCACCATCAATAATGGTCAGAAAATGCAAGTTGTTGATGCAGTTGCTTCTGGTTCTGAACATGAAATTGAAGATCATTGTTCTGAGCAAATAGCAGCCACAGATGCAGACCATACACAGGAAAATCTTGCCAATATTGCTCTGATGACGAGCAATCCTAATGAGAAAACAGATGATGAGGTAGGAAAGGGAAATCCGTTACTGTTGAGGGGAACTATGTGTATTATCTATTTTCTGCATATAGGTTGGCTGTTTCCATGAGTTTATTTCAAAGGCATGATTTTCTAGGCTATGTTGCATTAATATGGATATGGGCATAGTAGTTAATTGCGCCGCAATAACGCCGCGAGCCGCGTCGTATGAGCATTGCGGTGCCTCGCCGCAAGAAACTGCGTCGCACCGCACCGGAACGCAATAGCAACCATTGCGATCGCATTTGCGGCCATATTGCTGTCATAAGGCAAAATGTCAATTTTGTCCTAAATTTAAATGCGTAACAGAAAAAATTTAAAGGTTTTTTAGTCTATCCGCATTTCTCTCTGTCACTTCTGCTATCTCTGCCTTTAAAAAATGTTTCTTTTTGTCATTATTTCTGTCATATATCTATTCTGCTATTTTCGCAAATAGCATTTTTTGGGTTGGCCGCGACACGCCGCAATCCGCATTTGATAACTATGGATACGGGTATCGGTACTCGTACTAAGTATGGGTGCAAAACCTTTTTCTTGAAAAATATATTCAACTGCAAATGGTGCATTATACTGGTATATGTACTAGTACACCATTAAATCATATAACCATCCTTTTCCACTTATTTATGTGTATAATTGCGTCCTTTTGTTATGGTTTGTATTGAAGTAGCATTTCTAATTCTAGCACACACTACTGTATCATGTGGTTTGTATCAAATCATCACTTTATATGTACATCATGGAAAAAATCAATCATTATATTATCAAAAAATATTTTTCTGTCATGCACAGTGAGAAAATAATAAAACAAGATTTAATGGTTTTTTATTTTTTTACTTTTTTTGTCTTTTGTTTTTAGCTTGTTTCTGTCATGCGTGGTGGTGGTGGTGGTGGTGGTACACTGAGACGCTGTTTAGACTTTGAGATGGCCCGTGTGCGAACGAAGAATACAGATGAGAATTCGAACACTGGTTCTAATGCATCGCAGTCTGATGAGAGGAATGCTACTAATGAAAAGCATCTGCTTCCTACAAAACGCAATGGGAATTCACAAAGGTGCATTTTGCCTGGAATTGGTTTACACTTGAACGCACTTGCAAACTTAAAAGATTACAAAGGCATGAATAATGAAAAATTGTCTTCTGGAAGACAACTCAGTCTACCCAGCTCCACTTCTTCCTTGCATCTCTCTATAAGCCAAGAACATCAGCATCTATCTTTGGTATCTGTATCATCTGAAAGAGACTTGGTTCCATCAGACAATGGGGTTCAGCCTGCTGAAGATTGTTCCCAGGGATCAGCTTACATGGCTGGTGAAGATTTCAATCAGAACAGCCCCAAAAAGAAAAGGCAAGTGCAGTTGTTGATTACCCATGCTTATGCTTGATAAACTCCATACCATTATTTTGAGTTTTTCCTTTCTTCATTAGCTTTATACCAAGTTGGATTTGCAGGCGTAAATCAGAAACTGGGGGCTGCAAACATTGTAATTGCAAGAAATCAAAATGTTTGAAGCTGTAAGTTAAAATCAGTCCTCTTTTATTTTATTTATTTATTTTTGGGTTACCATATGCATATATGCATAATGTTGTGATGTGATCTCCATCTAGTTTTATTAATTATCTATAAGTTCTAATGTGCTAGGATTATTAATTTGTAACACATTAATGCGACTTTAATCTTGAAATTCTTATTTAAGTTTTTAATTCTCTAAAATTCAAATGACTTCTGCCAAGTAAACTGGTGTCGATTTTCTCTGTTTTGTTGGTCCTGCTTATGGGCTACAAAGTATTGTGTTCTTTACTCTCTTTTTTATCAGTTATTGTGAGTGCTTTGCTGCTGGTGTCTACTGCATAGAACCTTGCAATTGTCAGGATTGCTTCAACAAACCCATTAATGAAGATACTGTTGTTCAAACTCGCAAGCAGATTGAATCTCGTAACCCAATTGCATTTACTCCTAAAGTCATTGAAACCGAGGTTAGAAAATAAAATTTAACTGAGTTTCTCACCATTGCAAATTTAACCACCTTTTATAGTGTATTAATTATTATCTTCTTGCAGGATGAACCAAATAAAACTCCAGCTTCAGCACGACACAAAAGAGGATGCAACTGCAAGAAATCAAGCTGCCTAAAGAAATATTGTGAATGTTATCAGGTAGGTGTTCACCCTTGCTATATAATGTATGCCTCCAATCAATCATAATATAAATTACCAATGGTTGTTTTCTTTTGAAGGGGGGTGTTGGTTGCTCCATTAGCTGTAGATGTGAAGGGTGCAAGAATGCATATGGTAGAAAGGATGGTAAGTTTTCCCTTAGATTGCACATGATTGCAGAGAATTGGCTTTCAATTTTGACCAATATATCTGACTTTTACATTGTGTGTTTCCTTTGGTAACTATATTCCTGTGGTTAATTAGTTTGTCGTCAATTCCTTCTTTTTTGTTTTTTGTTCAGGTTCTGCTCCTATAGGAATAGAAGCTGAGCCAGAAGAAACAGAAGCATGTGACAAGGCTGTGGTGGAAAAAGCTTTACAGAAAACTGAAATTCAGAATATTGAACATCACCCACATTCTGTTCTTGAGGCAACACCGTTACGGATTTCCAGGTTTGGTAATCTAACTATTTTGTTGTCAGCTGAGATGATAAAATTGATGTCCCCTGTTGATCTTAATTCATTTTTGTGCTACAGGCCCTTGCTTCTTTTGCCCTCTTCATCAAAAGGAAAGCCACCAAGATCTTTTGTTACAACCATCTCTGGTTCTTCTGGATTGTTTACCAATCAAAAGCATGGGAAATCCAATTCTGTTTGGTCTCCATCTAAGCATTTTCAAACTGTTCCAGATGATGAAATGCCAGATATTCTCCGAGGTGATAGCTCTCCTATCACTTGCATCAAAACTTCTTCTCCAAATGGCAAGAGAATCTCCTCTCCTAACTGTGACTTGGGATCATCTCCTAGTCGTAGAGGTGGCAGGAAGTTGATATTACAATCCATTCCTTCCTTTCCTTCTCTCACCCCTCATCATTAAAGTGGGGATATTTTTCCTTGCAAGTTAGGCCTCCCCCCTCCCCCCTTTAATCATGTCTTTAGTTTGTTGCAATAGATGCTTTGCTTAGGTTTATGTATATTGAGCTTCGTTTTGCTTTGGTAATAATATGTTGCGTTCCTGCCCATAATGTACTATTTTAAGTTATGGTTATAGTCATTTTCGGGATTAATTTTTGAGCTTTTCTGTTATGATTTTGGACAATTCGTTATGATAAAGTTCCTACTAGGCCTTAATGGAATTTCCTTCATTTAAGCTGTTGATTTGTCCCAAAAAGTGAAGGGGATTCATGTTGCAACTTCATCAACCAAACGCGATGTATAGTTTTAACCAATGCTTGTATAGAATGATGCTTGTGAGAGAAATCAATTAGCTCCAAAGGTCTCAAGTTTGTGTAGTCTCATTTGCTAAAAAACCTGCAACCGATCATGGTTTATGAACAAAGGAAATACTTATCTTCACATTAGATGTTGAGCATGGAATCTTTCATTTAATTTTAATCATTCAAACCTTTTAGATATTATTGATTGGTCCTAATGTGGTACGATCATGGATTATAATTTTTACTATAATTATTTTTTAATGTATTTATTTTTATGAATTCTACATGTTTTAATCAGTGTGACCGGAAAGTCACATGTTGAAGTCTCGGAAAAGCCTCTTTAAAAATGCAAAAATAAGAGTGTTTACAATTAAACCTTACATGTAAATTAATTATGTTTACGAGGGCTTGCCCAACCTGTTTTAATCTGCACCACATGAGTGTTATGGGGAAATACTTAATTCTCAGTTTTCTTTTTTCTTTTTCAGTACTCATCAGTTGGTTGAAATATGGTATTGAACGAGGTTACATTCCATTCGTTCAGTGTTAGTGGTAGTATGATAAAAAAAAATACCTATGGGGTTCAACAAGTGTAGTTGAGTGTTAGTTTAATTACAGAATTTCAAACAAAAATACCATATGATACATGATATTTTTATTTTTTCATAACATTAGTATAATTAACATAACACTACTGAAAAAATATTAGACTTACCACATACTTTTTCGTAATTTATCCAAGAAAAAAAATTTCTCACCATATTCTCCACCAAACACGAGTTTGAGTGAGGGCGTGGTTATCCCGACTAGTGCGGTTATTGAATATGTTCCATGTTCTCATTTTTTCAATAAATACCAAACAGAAAATTATGGAACAAGAATTTCTCTCTTAAAAGCAATACTTAATTATTAGGATCCTTCAAAGGAATTCACCCATTAATTAGCCTTGAAAAACGTGAGAAGAGTTGTTATATCTGCGTTTTGGTGGAATTCTAAATCCGATTTATTTATTTATTTTTGGAAATTAAATCCGAATTTTTTATTGCCCATAAATTGATAAACAAAACTGTAAATGAAAAAAAAAAAAAAAACAGAAATACATAAGAGAAAATTGAACACATCATTTGTTGTAGAATTGAGTTAAAGAATAAATAAGATTTGAATTATAAAAACTAAAGTTTTATGAATATACTGGTTTAGACGAGATTCTTCTCATCTTATTTACTAATAGAAAGGTTTTAGATTCTATATAAAGAAATCGCATGATAAAGAAATGGAAATTCATATATTTTTCTACAAAACTGTTAACATTTTATTTTACTTTTACTTTTTTTGGGAATTTATATATTTGGTTGCATGCAGAAATATCTATATTAATGAAAATATTAGTTGATTAAACTAGCACAATAGCTGTTGGGAAAACTCGGTTCCCTCAAGCTCGGCACAGGGGCCTTTGTGCGGAAGTCAATCAACAAGATCCTGATCTCGGCAATACCTCAGCCTGAACTTCACCAGGTCAGGCAGCGCAGCGGAAAAATCAAAAACGAAAACAGGAGAGAGGGAAGAAGAACACAACCATATTTAACGTGGGAAAACCTTCTCCAATGAAGAAGTAAAAAAACCCACGGGACTTAGTCCAGATCAAAAATTCACTATGAAGATAATGGTTACAAATAATCAAATACACCAATGTGGTGGTTAACTCAACCTCTCCAACAATGGTGATAATCAAACTACCCTAGAGATGTTTCACTCAAACTCTCTCTAGAGATTTCTCAAATGCAAAGCATAAAGCTTTTGCTCAAACAATCAAATAAATCTCTCAAATTTGTTCTCTCAAATTTGACCTCTCAAATCCAACCTAGCCTCCACCCACAACAATGAGTATATATAGAGGAGGTGGAAATTAGGGTTAGGGTTTTTAGGAAACCCCTCAAATGGACTTGGGCTTAGCATTGAAGGAGGAAGCCCAACAAATCTCCCCCTCCGACTTCAATGCGTCGGCCTCAGCATCAATCCGGCTCCTTCACAGCAGTCTTCAAATTTTCTTGCTGGAACCGGCTTCGTCATCATGTCGGACCAATTTTGGTCAGTGTGCACCTTGACGAGTTCGAGCTCACCACCTTCCACCACATCCCGGATCCAGTGATACCTCACATCAATATGCTTAGTGCGGGAGTGATAGGTTGAATTCTTCGCAAGATGGATTGCGCTTTGATTGTCACAACCCAGCTCGTACTTGTCTTGATCATGGCCGAGTTCCATGAGGAACTTCTTCATCCACAGCATCTCTTTGCTTGCCTCAGTAGCGGCAATGTACTCAGCCTCAGTTGTAGATAGTGCAACACATTTCTGAAGTCTTGATTGCCAAGAGACAGCTCCTCCGGCAAATCTCATCAAATATCCTGTAGTCGACTTCCTCGAGTCGGCGTCTCCCCATAAATCAGAATCCGAGTAGCCTTGCAACTCGGCTTTGCCTTCTCCAAATCGGAGACATAAGTCGGTCGTACCTCGAAGGTACTTGAAGATCCACTTCACTGCTTCCCAGTGCTCTTTGCCGGGGTTTGACAAATATCGGCTTACCATTCCAACAACATACGTCAAGTCGGGTCTAGTGCAAACCATTGCATACATCAAGCTTCCGACGACGGATTGGTACGGGACCTTCATCATCTCATCTTTGTCTTCATCAGATCTCGGACATTGCTTCTGGTTCAGCTTTATGTGTCCGGCAAGGGGGGTGCTCACTGTTTTGGCTTTGTCCATGCTGAATCTCTTCAGAATCTTCTCAATATATTTCTCTTGACTCAGCCACAATAGCTTCTTCTGTCTATCTCGGATAATCTTTATTCCGAGAATCTGCTTTGCAGGGGCGAGGTCCTTCATTGCGAAGGACGAGCTTAATGCCTTTTCAGGGCGGCTATCCTCGATTTATCTTTCCCTACAATAAGCATGTCGTCAACATATAACAACAAAATCAGAAAATCTCCGGCCTCATACCTCTTCATAAATACGCAGTGGTCGGCTTCAGTCTTCTCAAACTTATGATCAGTCATGAATGATTCAAATTTCTTGTACCACTGTCGAGGTGCTTGCTTCAAGCCATAGAGGCTCTTCTTCAACCGACATACCAAGTCTTCTTGGTCTGGAGCTTGGAATCCTTCAGGTTGCTCCATATATATTTCTTCTTCTAAGTCACCGTGAAGAAATGCCGTCTTCACGTCCATTTGTTCTACCTCGAGGTCCATTGAAGCTGCCATGGCTAACACGGTTCGGACCGAGGTCATTTTCACCACAGGAGAAAAAATCTCCTCAAAGTCTACTCCTTTCTTCTGATTGCAGTCTTTCACTACAATTCGGGCTTTGTATCTTGGCTTTTGCCCGTTCTCTTCATTCTTAATCTTGTAGACCCATTTATTCTTTAAAGCTCGTCTTCCTTTTGGCAACTCAGTCAGCTCATAAGTCTGATTCTCGTGCAGAGACTTCATCTCGTCTTGCATTGCCTTTTTCCATTCTTCTTTCTCTGAGCTCGTTACAGCCTCATCATAACTCTGAGGCTCGCCGTCTTCAACAACAACGGTGTATTCATCGGATGGGTATCTTGTAGAGGGTCTTCTTTCTCGAGTTGGATATCTCGGCTGTTCTTCAGCTTGAGAACCCGGTTCATCAATTTCATCCCGGATCTCATCTTCAACTCGGACCTCAGTGTCTTGGTCATCTTCAGCTTGTTGCTGGTCATCAATTTCTTCATTCTCTTAATTTTCTCCCCCTGCTTCAGCTCGGACAGGAGGGATGGGTTCTTCACGTCTGACAGTCACCCAGGATTTGGGCTTCGAGATGTCATGAATGTTCTCATGCTCATGAAAGATCACATCTCGGCTTCTCACGATCTTCTTATTGATTGGATCCCAAAGTCGGAACCCGAACTCACATCTCGGCGAACCAAGATAAATGCATTCTTTGGTCTTTGCATCAAGTTTGGCCCTTTCATCTTTAGGGATATGCACGAAAGCTCGGCATCCAAACACTTTCAGTTGATTGTAGGCCGCTTTCCGACCTGTCCAGACTTCTTCTGGAATTTCTCCTTCAAGTGGCCGTGATGGTGAGAGGTTGATTAAATCAACAGCTGTTTCGACGGCTTCTCCCCAGAATGATTTCGGCAATCCGGCATTGGATAACATGCTTCGGACCTTTTCTTCAATAGTTCTGTTCATCCGCTCAGCCAGTCCATTCAGCTGAGGTGTCTTGGGGGGCGTCTTCTCTAGTCGAATCCCGGCCGCTCTGCAGTATGCATCAAATGGGCCGCAATACTCACCACCATTATCAGATC
The DNA here is from genome assembly GCF_033153095.1 of Gastrolobium bilobum. Lineage (NCBI taxonomy): Eukaryota > Viridiplantae > Streptophyta > Magnoliopsida > Fabales > Fabaceae > Gastrolobium > Gastrolobium bilobum. The sequence continues at coordinate 1,720,276 of NW_026896335.1, read as the reverse complement.
GGACCACCTTCAATTTCTTGCTAGTCTCCCTTTCAACAATCGCATGGAATTCTTTAAATGATTGGAGTACCTAGTCTTTAGTTTTCAACAAATATACCCACACTTTGCGGGAATGGTCATCAATAAATGAAACAAAGTACTGAGCTCCTCCAATGGATCTTTCCGACATGGAGCAGACATCAGTATGGACGAGGTCAAGAATATACCTGCGTCGTCTAGGTTGATCCGATCTCACAAAAGAAACCCGGTGCTGCTTTCCAGCTAGGCAGTGCGTGCAACTCTCCAACGGTTGGCCTTTCAACCCGGTCAGTAATCCTTTCTTGTTCAGGATCTGGAGCCCTTTCTCGCTCATGTGGTCGAGGCGCTTGTGCCATAGTTCCAAGCTAGGTTCATCTCGGACAAAATTGGCTTCTCCGCCATTAATTTTTCCTTGCATCACGTACAAGGAGCCTTCCTTCTTACCTCGGGCCACGACCAAGTTTCCCTTGGCCAGCTTCCATCTCACGCTACCGAAGTAGTTCACTAACCCGGCATCATCAAGTTTGCCTACCGAGATTAGGTTCAAACGCATCTCAGGAACATGCCTTACATCTTTCAACACAAGTCGGCATCCGACATCTGTGGTCAGAGTTACATCACTGACACCAACAGTCTTGCTGGTCACTTGATTTCCCATCTTCACGACTCCAAAATCACCACCTCGATAAGAGGAGAAAAAACCTTTGTGTGGAGTAACGTGGAAGGAGGCACCGGAGTCAACAATTCAGGTGCAGTCATCATATGCAACATTCAAATAATTATCCTCACCAAGGAGGAATATATCGGCATCAGGGTTGGAAGTCACCGCAGTGGTGCTCTTGTCTTCCCTCTTCTTGGGAATAATCTGATCCGGCTTCACAGAGCCGTTCTTCTCATCATTCTGCAGGGTCCAGCAGTCTGGCTTCTTATGGCCTGTCTTTCCACAGTAAAAGCACTTCAACTCATATTTCGGCTTTAACCGACCTCTGGACTTGTCTCGTCTGTCACGACCTCTACCTCGGCTTTTGCTTCTACCGCGGGAGTCGGATTTCCCTTTGTTCTCAGCAACGTTGTCCTCAGACGTACTCGAAATACCTCGTTCTCTTCTCCTGGATTCTTCGCCCAGGAGGCTGTCTGTCACGACATCCATCTTCAATTTTCCATCCAGAGTCGAGTTATTCAGGGTCACCACCAGAGTATCCCAGCTTTCTGGCAGCGAGCTCAACAGCAGCAATGCCTGCAATTCTTCATCAATTTTCATATCAGCCTTTGACAGCTGATTCACAATACCTTTGTATGTGTTCAGGTGTTCAATCATGCTCATACCGTCCTTGTATTCAAGCTTAACAAGTCGGCGAACCAGGTGTGCTTTGTTCCTGGGAGTCTTCTTCTGAATCATGGACTCTAATTTCGTCCACAACTCATACGCGTTCGTGAATTCGGACACGTGCTCAAAGAGGCTTTTATCAATATATTTCCTGATCGTGGCTACCGCCTTCCGACTCAGGATCTCCCACTCCTTATCTGTTTTGCCTGCCGGTCTCTCATCAAGGATAATGGGCTCATGCAAATCTTTGCAGTAGAGATGATCTTCCATCATCGTTCTCCAATATGTGAAATTATTTGCGGTCAACTTGAACATATCTCCATCATGAGTTATGCCACTGGTCTCCATCTCGTCTCCCTCAGAACCCGTCGAACTCGAGCTCTGATACCACTGTTGGGAAAACTCGGTTCCCTCAAGCTCGGCTCAGGGGCCTTTGTGCGGAAGTCAATCAACAAGATCCTGATCTCGGATCTCGGCAATACCTCAGCCTGAACTTCACCAGGTCAGGCAGCGCAGCGGAAAAATCAAAAACGAAAACAGGAGAGAGAGAGAAGAAGAACACAACCATATTTAACGTGGGAAAACCTTCTCCAATGAAGAAGTAAAAAAACCCACGGGACCTAGTCCAGATCAAAAATCCACTATGAAGATAATGGTTACAAATAATCAAATACACCAATGTGGTGGTTAACTCAACCTCTCCAACAATGGTGATAATCAAACTACCCTAGAGATGTTTCACTCAAACTCTCTCTAGAGATCTCTCAAATGCAAAGCATAAAGCTTTTGCTCAAACAATCAAATAAATTTCTCAAATTTGTTCTCTCAAATTTGACCTCTCAAATCCAACCTAGCTTCCACCCACAACAATGAGTATATATAGAGGAGGTGGAAATTAGGGTTAGGGTTTTTAGGAAACCCCTCAAATGGACTTGGGCTTAGCATTGAAGGAGGAAGCCCAACAATAACTTGGTTTAACTGTAATATCTTTACTAACAGTAGGGGGAAATACATCTGCATATTAGGTTATTATACTCTATTATTATCAACGTTGTATGTTGCTGCTGCTGGATATGTGGGTGATGATGAAAAGAAATGGAAAATTAGATCTCCCTTTTCTCATTAATTAAATCGTCTTTATACAGCACGGCAGTTTATAATTACATGGCCAAAAAGTTTAGGATCATTCTCCCTGACACCACCTCTGTTAATGTCTTCCCTTTCCTTTGAACTTTTACTTCATAATCCTGTAAAATTGAAGAAATAGTGCTACTACGACTTAGCACTAAGAAAACGTGATTCATTATCTATAAATGTCCACGTGGTTTGCTTCAGAATCATTTATGTCCTGTAGTTTTTTTTCCTATCACATATGTCCTGTGCTTTGTAAAAAATAAGAAACCACAGCGGTATATGTGATAAAAAAACATATCTTTTTACAAATCACAAGGACATATGTGATAAGAAAAAAATCACATGAACATAAGTGATTCTGAAGTAAACTACAGGGGACGTTGGTGAACTTTTTCCTTATCTATATTAGCCATGTATAGAGTGCCTTTTCCACAACACAACACCTTTATAGTTCTAGATTTCAAAGACAAGTGGTTGGTGAGGATGCTTGTTGTGGTCTAGGAAGCGTGAATTGAGAGAGCAAGGTAAGGTAGATAAGATGACTTAAGTTTCTCGCATGAGATACATACGCGTGTACGAATGTTTGTATGGTTTCATCTTTTCCGCTACCAATAATAATCTAAAAGAGAGGGACCAAAGTATGGAGTAAGATCACATCATGTGGGTCGGTGATTTGCAGCCTCTGCAAGTACTTTCTCTTAAAAGCATTTCACTTTTGGTAGGTACGTAGTAACATCATATATATATTGTCTTTGCCTTGTAAAGGAGGTGAAGCCATTGTTGTCAATGAAGCGATGTGATGACCCTAATTAAACCCTAAACCAAAATATTTAACTGATCTAGATTTTCCTAGCATGGATTGCTTGCCAACTTCTGTACTCATTACTCAATGGTTCTTGCTTGCAATATCATATTTACCCCTAACTCAAACACTCTATCATTCTTTCAGAGATGAATGGAGCTGTAATTTCCTCATTGACGTAATGAAGATATCCACTAATTAATTCTTTTTCTGTATTACATTTAATGGAAACAAAATTATCTATTTTTGTCTTGCTAGCGGCACCCAATCATTTAGCTAACTATTCATTCGCCCATTCAATGCATTAATTATATTTGATTGATTATGAATTTTTACTATCTCGAATTTTATGAAATTTATATACTTTTTTCAATTCTCAATTTAAATCAGTTTTTTTTTTTTTTAGATTTTTTTAACTATATTAGCTTAAATAATATGGTTATTAAAAAAATTGTCAGATTCTAAATGTAATACATTTTAAATAATTTAATTACATTTTTATTATTCAAACTTAACCATATTTTCGTTATAATTATCTATCAAGAAAATAGTTATATTTTCTTCAATCTTCAATAAGTTTAACTATATTAGCTTGAATAATAGTTATAAAAGTAAAAACAATATTTTCTCCATTTTCAATATAATTTAACTAGTTAGTTAAATTCGACCGATAGAAAAATAATTCGGTGTATCAGTCTGTAGGAGTATGTGACTGACAAGTTTCCCCCTAAAAAAACTATAATTTCTAATTAATTTGATTCAATAATTTATTTTGTTTGTTAGAATTAACAGCAAATAACCTGTTTGATTGTGTTTTTCTTTTTCTTTTTTAAAAAAATAATTTGTAAAATAATTAATGAAATGAGTGTTTTTTGTGTTTTTGTTTTTGTTTTAAAGGTTAAAAGTCAAAATACAAAACAGAAACAACTAAAACATATTCTCTAAATTTGATTCTAAAAACTAAATTTTTTTTCTATAATTTTTAAAATTATTTTTACAAAATAAACATTACCAAACATATTTTTTTGTTTTCTTATTCTAAAAATTAAAAAATTATTTTTGAAAACAATACTCAAACATGTACATAATTTCTGATCCCACACTATATATTATGTCGACAGAGAAGTTCTTTAATGGGAGCAGGTATAAGATTATTTTCTTAGATTATGTTATTTAAAAAAGATTGTCAATTGGCAACGAATCGATAGGGTTGTGGCCAAAAGTCAATAGCGTCTACTAGGTGATTAAGCTGGCATGAAATTGCATGCCCGACAGGCCTTTCTTCTAATTTTAATTTCTTTTTCATCATGAATTATCTCTGATATTATTAAAAGGAAAAATAATTTTCTACCGCGGTATTTATCTCAATTTTCCTTAAAAACAAATTTCTTTCAAATGTTTATAACAACACGAGTAAAACAGTCAGGTTCTAAAATGTAATTCAGTTTTGATAATTTAACACCACTGATTTTTATCCTTTTTTTTAATCTTGATTATTCCATTTGTAACTTTTAAAATTATAAATATTTTGTCGTTGAAAAACTCATATTTTCATTATTTTTTAAATATATATGCTCATGTTTAGTGTGTGCCTATTTTCTAGTTGTTTTTATACAAAAATGTAAATAACTAATAGTTAATAAAAGTAGTGCTGAATAGGAGATCGAGAAACCGAAAGTAATGTTGAAAAACGAAAAATATTGACCCATTAAAACTTGTTAAATTTGAATCTATAATTTACCTGGAAAATGTAATATTTACCAATCGACCAAGTTTACCACTTCTTACCATTTTTTTATTTATAAATATTAGATAATGGTCAAGAAAGCATGCCGGAAAGAGGAAGTTGAAAGAAAGATAGAGCAGAGGAAGTGAATCAAGAGATAAAGAAAATTTATATCAAATAATAACCGTTGATTTGATTTTATTCGAGAGTTAAGAGAGATAATATGAGATGATAAATTTAATTGATTGTAAGTTTAACATCTCTCATTTTACACACCGAATTGTTTGGAGTAAACTATTATAAACTAATACTTTATTTATTTATTAACATACTTAAATCTAGTTTGATCGTAGAAATGTATTTCATAAACATGAAAATTCACTTAAAAAAAAAGGAGGTTACAGTTACAAGTATTAGAGGTGACAAAGCGGGAATGCAGTAGAATTCGTAGCATGCTGAACCGAAATTGGAAGGTTAGACTATCTCACGTTCACAAAGAAGAGAATACAGTAGCAGATGTCTTAGCGTCGTTGGCTTCTCACGTAGATTGGGATTTACATATCCTTAGGAGTGTTCCACCTCCCTGCATGGAGGTTGTTAGGAAGGACATCCAAGGGGTTACCTCTCCTTAGATGATCCGTGTAGTTCATTAGGCTTCGGCCTTTGCTTCTCGTTGTTTTATTTTCCTTTTATCCAAAAAAAAGAGAGGTGACAAAGCGGACAGCTCATCCTCCTAAAAAATGAGTCATCCCATCCCGTTCTGCTTTTAAGAGTACGCTGAAAAACTCAGTTTACTATTTCTGATTTGACGGGTGGGGCGAGTTGGCCCACCGATTCAAACCTGTTTTACATTAAAAAAAAAACCAAAAAACTCGACTCAACGAGTTGGATCATCCCGCCAGGGCAAGCCCGTTTTACTGGCCCTACTTACAACTTTTTTTTCTTATAATAATTTTTATGTTTATAGGATCAAAATCAAATCACCGGTTATAAAATAATATTACATTAAAATTCTTAATTTAATTTTAATCGAACAACCATAAAAACAATTATAAAAAATTATAAAATAAAAGATATTATAAATATAACTTCTCCCTAAAAATAATAATCTTAACACATATATAAGTAAGGGATACCTATTTTTTTTTTTTACTGTATTTTATTTTTGTGGTTTTTTCCTCTACCAAATCTCAGTAATCAGTAAGGGCAAGTTTGGCATCACCACTGCCCAAGTGACCCGTCACCATAAATATTTCCTTTTGTTTGCTACTGTGAATCATTAATTATATGGTGGGACAACTTCGCTTTCTAACCAAATACCTTGACTTTCATCATGCATGATAATATTACTAGTCAAGTAAAGAATCTTAAACTAATAATACGCAAGCAGAAACGTATTTTATATCTTGAAGTCAGAGAATTATTTGTGATGTATATTTTGAAGACAAGTATTAAATGATTTACATTTTGTTTAATGCATTGTACTTTACAAAAGACAAACTGTTCCACCACCACGGCCTTTGGCTTTAGCATCCCACTTTATTCCAATTATTGTCATTCTATTTGCAAGGTGGAAAGGAATATATATAAAAATTTCCAAAAAAAAGAGAGGAATATATATAAAAAAACATGGAACTTCATAATTAAATTATAAACTTGACATTTGATACCTCCTTTCCTCCAATACCTCCACATATTGTCGGTTTTGTATAAGCATCTGTCAAAAAGGAAAATTAGATGAACCTGAAAGCAACCTATGATTGCTTCTAAATTGAACACGAGAAAAACAAAGATTGTATTTGTTGCTATAAATTTAATAATATCTTTAAGATGCTTTAAACAGTAGTTATAAATTAATATTTGTTTTATACTTTCAACCACTCTGTCTTTTAATATATATCTTTCCAGTTAAGGACACTCAATCAATGATTGAAAATAAGTATTTATTTTTGGAACAAATATAATTAATTTAAATTTAACAATATTATATTTGCATATCATTAGAAAATTTATTAAAAAAAGTAACTATCTTTTCGAAGCCTAAGATAATGAGCTTTACAATCAATGTGAAGAAAATTATATAACTATAATTTAGCTTTTGAAATTTGTGCTTTTCTTTTAAATAAAAATCATTTGATGCCAGAGGTTGAAGAAGAAGAAGCGAGAAACACGAGTGAGAAAAGAAATTGCCAAATATGGGTACTACTTCCCTTTCCTTCCCTAAAGAAGTAATAACTCTCCACATTTTCAAACTAACTATGAATGAATTATGTAATGAAAGAACGCAAAAACCTGACGAATACGATTGTTGTAATATTAATATCCACAAATTAATCAAGGTGATTAAACATAATCATGATTTTGGACCCCGTTAATGTTGTTGGAATGAGGGACTCTGGTTACTATGCATTTACACGCATCCCTTCCTTGGAGGATACTGTAACGTTATTAATATAATAATGTCTTTTTTTTTTTTAAGTACATATATCATAAGGATTTTATTAATATCATGTTAAAGCAGATAAGTTATCTCATGTCATATAGATAAATTTGTGAGTTTCATCACTTGAAAAAAATAAAAAAATAAAAAATAATACAGTTATTTAAAATTGTGTAGGAAATTTTTTTATCTTATATAATATCGAAAATAGTTTTTCCATATCATAATGTCTCTTAAACAAAAGAATTATCAAAACCAGAACAACTCATTCTTTTCCTTGTTCAGTCTGCGTCTGTTGTCCTTTTTATAGTTGGTGAGTCATACAGTGTCAGAGCCGACACCCCAGAATTTATTGCCAATGTCCCACCTCAAAAACAGTGACAAAACATTGCCACTTTGTGTCTTTGAGACACAGAAAATGGGGTAAAATTTCAATTTTTTGCAGCTGCTGATGAGGATCCCATTGTCGGATTCCATGATTCCGGGGTGTGTGGATCCAAACTTGTTCAAAGCACGATGCTTTTTGTGGTTTTCTCGATACCCATTTGCTTAGTTTGATAGTACTGGGCTCCGTTAAGTTGTAGTTGATCATTGTTAACTTGAATATCAAGGTCATTCACTTGGTAAGTACTTGATCTCATGTAGTTATTTCAAGGTTCGGCTTTTGCTGAGGTCATCAATCGTTTTGCTCATGATCACTGCCTTTTGTTCCTTTTGATGTCTGTCTCTTTGCTTTTCCGTGCCTGCAGTCTTTTTGTATACTTTTCTCTTCTTCTGTAACCCTTCATGATCAATAATCATTTTGCATCGGATCCTACCAACATTCATTGGCATATTTCGTCTGCTCTAATAATTTTGTTGGTCATTTTCTGCGTTATCGTTATTATTATTTTTTCTTCTGCTCACCTTCAGGATCTATTGTTTGATCATAGAAATCGTTGTTGCTTGAGGGCAATTTTCTCCATTAAGTTAATACCATCCATACAAAATGTAAGCAACAAAGAATATGTATTTTCTGGCTGTGCTTGGACTTTGGAACCTTGTTTTGCATTTTGAGGTCTGTATCTGATGTAAATTCATCATGATGGAGGATGGTCGCTTCGCTTCTATTTCGTATTTGATGTTTCATGTTATTCTCTGGTCCTGTAGTTTAAAGACCTTTTTTTTGGTACAAAAAGACGTAACTTTTTTTTTAACTCTCTTGTTCCTTTATGTCTGGCAGTGTCATATTGTCTGAACAGCTGAAACAAAGAAGTTCCTACACTGATAAACTGGAGCTGTGTCCAATTTGGCAGGTAATACAACATGTGTTGAAAAGAGTCTATAACTTTTTATACATTAAGCCTTGAGTTGGACTTTTCATGATGGTATACATTTATTTGATGATAGGTACAAGAAATGGCAAAACAGACCTGAAAAGTCTCGAATTAGAACAACACTAGTAGTGGGAATCTAGTCTTATTATAGTCTTTCCTGGATCCAACAATATCAGGCCCTAGCCAAATCAATACCAGCTGCGCTGTTGTTCTTCTCTGGAGTTATGGCAACCTTGTCACATTCTGAGTCCAGGCTCTCATATTCTTGGTGGTGGGATAGCCGCATTAGCCCAATCAATTCAAAATGGCTTCAGGAAAACCTTGCAGGTGTGTCCTTTTACTCTATATGTACATGTCTACTATTGTTAAATTTGCTGCCATAACAACGATGCTACAATAGCAGAATCAGCGCAGTATTTCATGTCAATGTCTGCTTGGATGTCAGGGACTAGTGTAAATATTTTAGAAGCTTAAGCTACTCCAGTGTTGTAACAGTTTTCATGGTAAATCATATAAATGACTGACTTCCAGTTAATCTGTTGGCTTCAAAATGAGTTATTATCTTGGCTTACAGTTCACCTGTGAATGCCCCAGGGTTCTGAAGCTTGCTGTTAGTCTTTTCACCACAACCAGATTATTCGTGGTGTCTGCTTTCTAGGTGTTACTTATTTGGTGGGTTTTGAAAGATTAAATGTATGCAACCTCATAGTTTGACATATGCAGCCCCGTATTGCCAAATCTAATAATTTTTTACTAGATTGTCTTTCTGTCTCGCAAGCTTAGCATGACCAAATTTCATTACAGCATCTTTCCTGGATCCTTTCCAATCTATCCTCGGTTCATTGTATCTTTTCTAGTGCCGAAATCAAATTTCCTCTGCCATTTTCAAAATGTCTATTTGAGATCATCAATCTTCTAACATGAAGTGTGAGCCATCAACTAATTGGTAGGAATAATATATTTACATTGAATGTTGTTACTTGGATGCCAACATAATCATGAATTTGAAATTCACTACGTTGAATTAATGATGGAGATTGAGACTCAAGCTTAGAATTGACAAGGATCCATTTATGAATATGGTTCTTAACTTTATTGAAAGTTGTTTTTAAAAATATAAAGGAAGTGCAAGTCCCGATCGGATATGAGATTAAATGTGCTTATAAATCTTACTTTTGTGAAATTGAAATGATAATACTGAGTTGAAGCATGTGAATATGAATATATGCTTAATGCTTATCATGAAAGACTATGTAATACTAAGTGTGTCTGCAATTTCGTTGTTTGAGTGTTTACATGTTCGCTATATAAAAAGACAAAAGTATGGAAATGGCATTTGAAAAGATTTCCTTTTGATGGGGTGCCTATGGTGCCAATTCTAAACACAATCACTCAAAAGACCAATTATGGTTGAACCACTTCTACCTTTATAAGTTCTTAGACTCACCGTTCGTGTGTAGCATTAAATTGGCATTCGAAGATACACAAAATCTGTTTTCTGCAGTTGACATCTAAGAAAATATATGTAAAAGCTGTTGCCAAAGATCTTATAAATGATAAATCCAGTTGTTATAACCTGTGAAAGATGCTATCATATATAAGTGCGAGTAATTAGGGAAACTATGGCTGATTTGTTTCCATCTTCTGTTCTTTAGTCCAATAAATTTTAACTGATGTTATTTTGTTCATACAGACATAGATGCCAAAGTCAAAGCAATGATCAAGCTCATTGAAGAGGATGCAGATTCATTTGCAAGGAGGGCAGAAATGTACTATAAGAAGCGCCCAGAACTCATGAAATTAGTAGAGGAGTTCTACCGAGCATACCGTGCATTGGCAGAGAGGTATGATCATGCAATGGTGGAGCTACGCAGGGCCCATAAAACCATGGCAGAAGTATTTCCCAACCAAGCACATTACACGGTGACTGACGATTCACTCTGTGGTTCTTCAGGCCCTGATGCTGAATCACACACAATCTATGCATCCTTGGAGCCAGATGACCTACTGAAAGAGGCATTTGGAATTTCATCAATATGCAATATGTCAAAAAAGAATGAAAGCAGTTCAGAAGAACCACACGGTGGCCGAAGCAGAAAGAGTCTAAATCAGAATGTGTTAGCTCAGAACTATCCCGAGTCTGAGCATTCAGGGAGAGCAGAAAGTGAAGTTCAAATCTTAAGGAAAGCCCTGGCCAAAATGCAATCTGACAAGGATGCTATCTTTCTTCAGTATCAGAAGAGTTTGGAGAAGTTATCCGAAATGGAAAGAGATCTTAACAAGGCACAAAAAGATGCTGGAGGCCTTGATGAACGAGCAAGTAAAGCTGAAATTGAAAGTAAAATATTGAAGGAAGCCCTGGCAGAGCTAAAAGTTGAGAAAGATGCTGGTCTAGTTCGGTATAATCAATGTCTAGAAAGTATAGCTAGACTGGAGACCATGTTATCTCTGGCCCAGCTGGATATGAAGGGACTTGATGAGAGAGCTGTTAAGGCAGAAACTGAAGCCAAAAATATCAAGCAAGAACTTATCAGATTGGAAGCTGAGAAGGATGCTGGTCTTCTTCAATATAAGAAGTGTCTTGAAAAGATTTCGGTTTTGGAGGCTAAGATAACCCTTGCTGAGGAGAATTCAAGGATATTACATGAGCAAATTGAAAGAGCAGAAATGGAAGTTAAAGCACTGAGGAAAAATCTTGCTGAAGTGAATGAAGAAAAAGAATCTATAGCTGTCCATTACCATCAGTGCTTGGAGAAAATATCTAAAATGGAGAATGAACTTTTGCATGCCCAAGAAAATTCAGTGCAACTAAAAAGACAAATTGAGGAAGGGCTGGACAAACTTAAGAGTGCTGAAAAACATTGTGATACGTTGCAGAAATCAAATCATTCTCTTCGGTTAGAGGCTGAAAATCTAGTGCAGAAGATAGCTATGAAAGATCAAGCACTCTTAGAAAAGCATACTGAGATAGAGAGGCTACAGACTCTGATGCATGAAGAGCATTCTCATTTTCTTCAAATTGAATCCATTCTACAGATTCTGCAAAAGTTGTACTCTCAATCACAACAGGAGCAAAGAAGTCTTGCTTTGGAGCTTAAATGCGGGCTTCGGCTGTTGAAGGATTTAGAGCTTTCCAAACAAGATTTTAAGCAAGAAATGCAAGATATTGTGGAAGAAAACAGGACTCCGAATGAATTTAACTTCTCTTCAGCTAGGTCATTGAAAAAACAGCAAATGGAAATCTCTAAATTGAAGGAGCTCAAAGACAAACTTGAACGAGAATTTGTTGTAAACGCCCAAGAAAGTGATGCCCTCCAGCAGGAAGCTCATCAAATTAAGGATGATATCCAGCACTTAAATAATAGATATCAGGCTATGCTACAACAACTACAGACTTTAGGTTTGAATCCTAAATTTTTGGCAGCATCTATGAAAGATTTACAAAATGAGAACTCAAAGCTGAAGGAGGTCTGCAAAATGGAACGCAATGAGAAAGAAACTCTTCGGGAAAAGTCAAAGGACATGGATGAACTTTTGATAGAAAATGCCTTCATGGAATTCTCCTTGTCAAGATTGAATGTTGAGATAGATGAATTAAGAGCAACAGTGAAGAAATTTCAAGATTCCTGCCAAGTTCTCCGAGAAGAAAAATCCATCCTTGTTGATGAGAAGTCAATTCTACTTTCACAGTTACAAATTATCACTGAAAGTATGCAGAAACTAATGGAGAAGAATACTTTGCTGGAGAAGTCCCTCTATGATGCGAAGGTTGATCTTGAATGTTTGAAGGATAAATCAAGTAGTTTGGAAGAACACTGTAAGTTGCTAAATGATGAGAAGTACAATCTTGTAAATGAAAGAAGAATCCTTGTGTCTCAGTTGGAGAGTGTTGAGGCGAAACTAAGTAACCTGGAAGGGAGATTTGCAAAATTAGAAGAAAAAAATGGTGAAGTGGAGAAGGACAAAGAAAGCACAAATAATCAAGTAGAAGAACTCCGTGCTTCAATTTTGGTGCATAAAGAAGAGCATGCTAATCATAAACACTCGAGTGAAGCCCGACTGGCCAATTTGGAGAATCTTGTTCATGTACTACAGGAAGAACGGTGGTTGGGGAAGATAGAATTTGAAGAAGAACTTGACAAAGCTGTAAATGCTCAAGTCGAGTTGTTCATATTGCATAGTTGTATAGAAGATTTGGAGCTGAAGAACTTGGCCTTGTTAATTGAATGTGAAAAGCTTGTTGAGGCATCAAAACTTTCTGATAAAGTTATCTCTGAGTTGGAGAGTGAAAATCTAATGCAACTGATAGAAGAAGAGTTTTTGTTACATGAAATTGGAAAGTTTAAAATGGGTATTCATCAAGTGTGTGGGGCTCTTCAGATTGATCTAGATGGTGGGCATGACAAAAGAATCAAGCAAGACGAAATACCAATATCCCATATGTTGGACAACATTGAGGGCTTGAAAAGTTCTCTTGTGAAAAGCCAAGAGGAGAAGCAGCAGCTGATTGTAGAGAATTCTGTCCTCCTAACTTCACTTTGGCAACACCAATCTGAGGGAGAAAGGATGGAGTCAGAGAAAAAGATCATGCAGCAAGAGTACGAGAAAATGAGAGAGCTGAATGTATTGTTGCAGAAAGATAAAGTTGAACTTCTGGAGAAGAACAGGCAACTGAGTGCAGAAGTGGCCATTGGAGAAGAAAAAGAGAATACATCAAAGTCCAAATTGGTGGCTCTGCATGGCGAGTTGTTAGATTTGCGGAGAACAAACCAAGTGTTTCAGGAAGAAAATAGTAAGGTTCTTGAGGAGAAAAATTCATTGCTGAGGAGTGTTTTGGACCTCAAAGATGCAATGTCCGCTGCTGAAGATGAGAACAGTGTAATCCTCCATGAGGTACTAGCTCTAAGAAACCTTAGTTTGGTTTATGAGAGCTTTCTCACTGTGGGAGTCATTGAACAAAAAGTCCTTTCTGAACATCTCAGTCGTTCAAATAGTGACCTCAACCAGGAACTTGGTTTGTTAAGGAAGAAATTTAAGGTGAAAGAAGCAGAGAATGTTTATCTGAAAGACACAATTGAAGCGATGGACAACGAGCTGCAGGAAGCCAAAAATGCAAATTGCCATTTGAGTCATCAGTTTGAAAACTCAGAGAATCTTCTCAAGAAGAAAGAAGCGGAGCTGCTAGACACAGAGAAAAGGCTAAAGGCTGCAGAGACTTCAACTGTAGAGTTCGGCAGATGTATTGAGGAATTGAAGATGGAACAAGAAGAATCAAGGCTTATCAAAGAAAATCTAGACAGGCAGGTTCTTGAACTATCCGAAAACTGCATGAATCATAAAAAGGAAATGGAAAACCTACATGAAGCGAAGAGAAGTTTTCAGTCTGAGATGAGATTATTACTTCATGAAGTTGAACAACACAGGGCTAGGGAAGAAACACTGAGTTTAGAGTTCCTGGATAAAAAAAATGAATGCGAACTCTGGGAGGCTGAAGCTGCTGCATTCTATTTTGATCTTCAGATTTCATCCATTAGTGAAGCACTATTGACAAGTAAGGTTACTGAGCTTACTGGAGTTTGCAAGAGACTTGATTATGAAAGTGCTGCAAAATGCTTGGTGATTGAACAGATGACAGAAAGAATCAATTTATTGGAAAGTGAAATTGGAGGGCTGAACGGGCACTTATCTGCATTTATTCCGGCCATTATCTCTTTGAAAGAGGAGTTTGCATCTCTAGAGCACACTTCCCTTCTTTGGACCAATAAAACTTCTGTTGTAGACAACGGAGAAAAGAAGGTAGCATTGTATTTTAACTCAATGTTGTGTACTTCTGGTTTTCTCTTCCTTTTCTCTTGTCAAAACAGCTTATTCAGTTCGCGTGTATTTTTATTTTTTATTTTTTTTTGGGATACATTCACGTATATTTTCTACTCATGCATGTCTATCATGAATGTTTGTGCAGGATGTAGTGATTGAGAAATGTCTACAAGAAAATAGATATCAGGGTTTAAGAGAAAATGAAAGTAAGTTGATACCAGATGGGGTTTCAGATTTACTGAGCATGCAGACAAGGATTAGAGCAGTTGAAAAGGTACTGATGGAAGAAATTGAAAGACCTCTCAAGGAGGAAAGCCTGACTTCTAATGTTGAAATAGGAACTCTGACAAAAGTTACTGAAGATTCAAATTTGGAAGTTGCCACATATCTAGAAATTGACAATAGAAAATTGGTGATGGAAATTAAGGACGACAGTACACGTGACCTCAATGCATGGAGAACAAAATCTGAAAACAGGTTATTGATGAAAGATATTCCACTGGATCATATGCCTGAGATTAGTGAAGCAAATAATCAAGGTTCTGCTCCAACAGAGGATGCTATTACATGTCATCACTCAGACAATTCAAAAAAATGTTCAGAATTAGAGGTGGAGAAGGAATTGGGGGTTGACAAGCTTGAGTTGTGGAAAACTGTAAAAGAGACAACTGAAGATGGCAAGAGGAAGATGTTGGAGAGACTTGCCTCAGATGCTCAGAAATTGGCCATTCTTAAAATGACTCTGCAAGGTTTGAAAAAGAAACCAGAAACAAAGAAGAAAAGCAAGAAGAGAAATGATATTGAATATGAAACAGTGAAGATACATATAGAAGAAGTTGAGGAAGCTGTCATGCAACAAGTAGATATTAATGATCAACTGAAAAAGGGTATTGAAGAAAGCACCTTATCTTCAATGGAGTTGGAAAAGGGTTCTGAACTGATAGGAAGGTTGCAGTTCGAGGTGCAGAACATCCAATATGTTTTGTTCAAATTGGTCAATGAGAAGAACAACAAAAGAAAAAACAGATTATCTCGTCCAACTGGTGTGTTGTTGAGGGACTTCATTCGCATTGGGAAGAAAAATAACCAAAGGCGCAGTAAAGTTTGTCTTTGTGGATCTTCAAGGCCTTCAACTAATGAGGACTAAGTCACAAATTTAGAGACAGTATGTTGTAAGTACTTACTTCATTTGGGATGTTTCTACAACTAGCGTATCAATTCTTAGTTTAGCTACTAAAGTTGGAGCTTTATCACCAGCAATAAGAGATTATCAGTTTGACTTGTTTGATCATAGGCACAGCAACTTCTTTGACATCTCTCTGTATGTTTTAGCTTCCAAAAGAATTGTATTGTATGACATGAAGAATGGCACTATACCAGTTAATAAAACTCTCCCTGCAATTAGTTTGCACTCTGTGTTGTCCTTCATTTTGGAACGTGTACTGGAAAATTTATTTCCTGTTGTTTTTCAGTTTTACTGACTTATGTTGTGTGTTAATAAAAGAGTCCACTAATCACTTAAATTAGTGCTCCGAAATCCAAATATATATGGGAGATCAAGTTTGTACTCAATTTTTTTTTTTATATTGAATAAACATTAATTTTATTTTAACATTAATTATTATTTTATATTATAAAAAATAAATTTACGTCAAAAAAAATTTAAAAATCAACTCACTCGCATATCTTTAGGGGATAACCTTTAGTCTAAAAGTATCTCCATGTTTTTTTAGCTGAAAGAAATAAAAATAACTCTTTAAACCAAGAATTTATCAGGGGAAAAAAATAATCATGATCACTCTAGAAATACATGAGTTAAAAAATATTTTATTATAAATAATAATTTTTTCATATATTTAGCTAAATACAATAACAATTATATATTACAAAAGTTTAAGTAATAAATATTAGATAAAATAAAATTTATTAACTGATTATGATAAATGAGTTAAATAAGAATAATTATAAATTTTCTATTAGAATAATAATATTTATTGAAATGAATTAAATTAAATTAAATTATCATTAAGAATAAGGAAATGATCCGTTTATAAATTTTTTTGATAAATTTTTACAAATTACATTATCTTTTCTCGGAAGAATATAGTGAAATTAGTGTTCTCCCGAAAAAAGATAGTGTAGTTTGTAAGAGTTTATAAAAAAAAAAATATTGTAAAATAAGGACAAACTTTTAACACGACAGCTAGATAAAAAAAAAAATAATTTGCCTCTGGAGATGAGTGGCTATTTTTGAATCCCATCAATTCAAAGTCAAACATGGCAAACAGCAGCCCCTTCCAATCCCTGAAGTTCCATGCAAGTTCCTTTATATGGCTAGTTTTTTCTTTTTCCATGACTTAATAAATAGGCCAAAACTTACAACCTCATCAACACTGTCACTTACATATGCATCCAAATCAATTAGCAACTGTGATGGAGGGTACTGCTATTTCTTCCAAAGAAGAGAGCGTTGATCTTGATCTGACCCAAATCTCTCTTCGACCCTTAAATCTTTCTGACCTTGATGATCTCATGGTGTGGAGCACCGATGAAAAGGTCGCCAAGTTTTGCTCTTGGGAACCTTACACCAGCAAAGAAGATGGCATTAACTTCATTGAAAATATAGCAAGCAAGTTTCTATGGTGCAGGGCAATATGCCTTAACGATCGTGCTATTGGGTGTGCTTCTCTGTCCTCATATTCAGCCCATGATATATCCAGGAACAAATCCGCAGAACTTGGCTATGTTCTGGGTTCCAAATACTGGGGTAAAGGTATTGCCACGCAGGTTGTGAAACAAGTGGTTAAGGCTGCATTCAGTGAGTTGCCATACTTGGAGAGGCTTGAAGCTCTTGTTGATGTGGAAAATGTTGGCTCTCAGAGAGTGCTCGACAAGGCTGGTTTCCAAAGGGAAGGAGTTCTCAGGAAGTATCTGTTCATAAAGGGAAAAAGCAGAGATATGGTCATGTTCAGTGTTCTTTTAACCGATCCCCATGTTTGATTTGTTTGTTTCGAGGATGTTTCTCAATTATCATTATGTTTCATTTGGAATTAATGTTTGAATTGAATTTGACTATGATGACTATTATACCAACAAAAATATATATATTCAAGATTGGTCTGGTGCCGAAGAATTTGGATAATTGGTCAAGTTATTATATCCCCATCATAAATTTTATTATATATAGTAAAATATAATTATTCTCCAAAATTCTCCTTTCTCTATTCGTCTCTCCTCCTAATTCTCTCCCTCACTCCCTTAATCATCTCTTTCTCTCCAACTACCATTGTACCAACATCGTCAGAGCAATCAGCATGAATGAACTTACAAGGACCAAAAACAAAGACCTCAAGGATATATAATAAGCAAAAGATTGCACAAATTCTTGTTTTCTTAAGAATAAAAGCATGCGACGGGCGAACAATACAAGAAAATTTCGGGTCTTCATGACTTGATGATTCTTGAATTGGACCAATACTTAAAATTTGACAAACCAAAAATCCAAGTTTAGATTGCAAGCAAAATTCTGATTCTCAATATCCACAAAACTGATAAATAAAAAGAAACAGT
Source organism: Gastrolobium bilobum (assembly GCF_033153095.1). Taxonomy (NCBI): domain Eukaryota; kingdom Viridiplantae; phylum Streptophyta; class Magnoliopsida; order Fabales; family Fabaceae; genus Gastrolobium; species Gastrolobium bilobum. Next base: position 1,702,126 of record NW_026896335.1, on the reverse strand, counting down.
AGCCCTTATAAATAAAAAAAACAAGAATGCATTATGAATTGGATCAAGCTCCAACTTCAGCAGCTCCCTCGGCCATTGTTTCATCCACAGGTCTGTCCGCCTTTGTACCAATATCAGTCAACTGATCAGCATCAAAACTCTGCTTGCAAAAATAAAATATTTCCACTTAAGAAATTCCTTGGATAGTAATTCCATTATAAAGGATTCGTTATGGTCAACAAAAATCATGAACACATTGAAAAATCTTTCATTACTTATGAGAACATAAAAGCATAGGGAAAGAAGATTTTTGAATAAAAAAGACATACCTCCATCAGTTTCCCAAGATCATACTTAGGAGCTTTTAGGATCTTAACTTTACGAATGAACACATTTTGTAGCGGGTAGATGCTACTGGTCGCCTTTTCAATTTCATTCCCAATCATCTCAGGGAAGAACTTAAGTACCAATTCTTTCAGATCACAGGATGTTGCCTGATTAGTCATAATCTCTCTCATTTTCCTACGGATCTGAAAATACAGTGTATTAATATTATTCGACATGCATTACTCACTTCCCACTCCTCATAACCACAAAAAGAAGAAAATAAAAGAAAAAACAACATGAGAACAGAGAAAACATAACCAAAGGCAAAAACCATGTTGCCATTGTCATGTTCCGAAGGCATATCCAAGAACTTGGAGGAAATTTCGGGGCAAAGCAAAGAGAATACAACACCAAAAGTAAACAAATAACAAGTAATGATATCACTTAGCTCACACCCTTTAAATTTCTGATATTATATCTTCGGTAGTTCAATAAATGAGAAAAGCAATTACAAACATGATCCAGTTAACATAATGAATATTTAAAAGTTTACTTGCATATTAAAAAATAGATTGAAAAAAACCAATTTTTGCATGTCAACAGTTAACAATGATGCAGTGAACATACCTGTCTAATCTGGCTTGATTGGGCATAACAGGTCCTCTTCACCTGGTTACTACGCCTCTTAGTAAATCCAATGCAAAACATCCGCAGCGTATAACCATCTGTGGTTTTGACATCCACATTAGTTTCGATCAATGTTTGCCATTTCCTCACCAATGATCTCAACTTGTCCGTCGTGAAGTCCATTCCCTATAAATTATAATTCTCATTAGATTATGATCACGCAAGACAAGATTGCAAACAATTGAAGCTCGGCCACCATCATACCCAGAAATTGGTCAGGACATTTCTGCCCTGGACATCTTCAGCTCTCAACCGAATTTTCTTAAAAGAATGATCTTCATCCCCTTGAAGATCAGCCAATGAGACCTAAAACACTCGGTGTTTTAATCCTTCAGAAGCAATCTGTTATTTAAAATAGCCATCATGTCATCGTCTATTTAAGCAAGCACAAGTCTCAGCGATTTAAATTGCTTGTACCCCAAATTATTTGTAGTAATAAACGAAAAACATACACTCTGAACCATACCCAACACAATAATGAAGCCAGTAAAATAAGTAGATCACAGAACATAAGCAAATTATAAGGCAAATATATACTAATAGCAATGGTCATCTAAGCTTTTAATATTTAGCTACATGACAAAAATAAAAGTATAAAAAAAAAGGACAAAAATAAAAGTATAAAAAAATAATATCAAATTGCGAACATCCAAATACATCCTTCAATTCTTCAAAACAAAAAAAGTTATTCCATGAAATGTAGCCAACAAAGAGAAATTAAGTCTATACACAGAACGCTATCAGACATTTATGCTAATAGATGTAAATCAAACTCCAAAATCATTCAACCATTTAACTTTAAACCATATCCAATCTATATGTAAAAAAAAAATCATGACCCAGAATATAAAAGAAGACATGTTTTTAAATTTCATGAGGTTCTGGATTGAGAGAAAAATTTACCTTGGTGCCCTGAGTACGAGTGACGAGGGTCTTGCCCACGTTCTTGACTCGGAAGACAGAAGGGGCTTTGATGTCAAACCACAGCTTCTTGGCAAAGGGATCGGCGCTGTAGATTGATATAAGAAGAACGCCGAGTCAAATAAGAGAATGCAAAAATCAAAACTTTGGAAGTGAAGAGAATGGAAACTAACGCCTTCTTCTTGCCACCCTTCGAGATCTTCTTGTTCTTGCCAACAGCCATGCCTCTTCTTCTTCTTCTTCAAAACCTGCTGACGACTGCAGAAAGAGCAAAACTTCTCATATTGAACCGTAAGATATATAGTGAACATATTTTTTATACCGTGAACATATTGAACCGTAAGATATATGAACATATAAAAAAATAATTAAAAAATATACAATATAGTATGTTTTGCCTATGAATCATATCATATTATCACATTTCTTAGGATATTAATTACTATGTTTGAAGGGTTTTAAAAGACTAAAGGTATGTAGCTTCATAGTTTGACATACTCAACCCCGTATTGCCTAATCTAATAATTTTGTAAATTTTGCTTCAGTAGATTGTCTTCTTATCTCGCAAGCTTAGCATGTCCAAATTTCATTATAGCATCCTTTGGCTGATCCTATCCAATCTATCCTTGGTTCATAATATACTTTTTAGTGCCGAAATCAAATTTTCTCAGCCATTTTCATAATGTCTGTTTGTGTAGGGGTGACAGATTTGTGCCTCGACCTGTGTATGTGACACAATTTTTATGTTCAGGTCGACCAGTATTACTGTTCGTGTTGTGTTTGAGTTGACAAAATATAACATAAAAAAAATTGAGTCTGAGTCGTGGGTCAACCTGTAAACCCAAAAATGACCCACGATTTCAAAATTGCATATTTAAAATGAAAAGTAACCCTATAGGCCTATACCATCCAGATTTCACACTTCCTTACAGTTCGATTAGGGCTCTTTCTTTTTAGTTTCAACTTTCGTGCCACTCTTCTCTGTTTTGTAACTTCTGCTATTTTGATATAAGATTCAGAGTATATTTAGGAGTTTGTCATCCTTTAGTTTCTCTTCCACAAGATTTGCAGGTTTGGGTTTTTCTTTTTCTTTTTTTTCACCATGTTTTTACTTCAAGATCTCTCACACACAATTCGATAATGTTTCTGGGTAGTGACAATTTCTCATTGGAAAAGCTCAAGCTGGTTACTTTGTAACTTTACAACCTTTTATTCAGGTAAAATTTCCTCTCTTCAAACATAATGTTCATGTTTTAGTTTTTAAATGTCGTTCTTTTCAATTTTTTGGAATACAGTAGTTGTTCTGTCACTAGATGTCGTTCTTTTCAATTTTTTCAATTTCCTCTCTATCTTTTGGTATTTGGTATGTTATCCATTATTAGTTGTTCTTAACATTTTTTTGTAAAAACTTTTGAGGTTCTTTCTTTCTTTTTCTTTCTTTTTTTAGATTATCCCCCTTTAATTTTATAGGTTCTTTATAGACTAATCTGAAGTTCAGGGCGGCGAGTCTAGAATTAAGGTTTTAAAACTTTTCAAAAGATGATATTGGAAAAGATCGAATATATGTTTTCACTCCACATGCTCGGTCCCTATGCGCCAAATGAGCTATCATGATAGTGAAAAGATCGAACACACTGAGATTCTTTCCGCTGTTTTGGCATCTCCGTTAATCAAATTTGTCCCTCATAGAAAGATAGCTTTGGAGAAATTGACCGAAGATACCATGGAAGAGATGTCTGCTCAAATTTCAAGAAATGATTCTGCTTATAAAATTAATTTTTCAATTGTTCAATAATTCTAATTACTGACTTTATTATTTTAGTTTTGGATAGTTTATGATGGTTTGTATTGAATTATATGTGAATATTATTATTGTTATGGAGATGTTGGGTAAATATGGAGTTTTATATCTTAATTGTTGAAAGAAAATTATAGTATACAATTTAATCATGTCGCGTCAACTCACATATTAAACAGAGTCGTATATGTGTCAATTACACATATTTAAGTTGGTGGCTCATTCGTATTATGTCAACCCTTAAAACAAAAGCGTCATATTTGTGCCGAAGATTTGGATATGAAAATGAATTCATGTTGTGTTGGTGTTAAGTATTCATGTCCAGTGAATCCAAATCATCATCCCTATATTTGAGATCATCACTCTTCTAATATTGTGAGCCATCAACTACCTGGTTGGAATAAAATTTCGTTTGTTGTTGCTTGCATGCCAACATTATCATGAAATTGAAATCCATTATGTTAAATTAATGATGGAAATTGAGACTCAAGCTTAGAATTAATGAGTATTCATTTATGAATATTGTTCTTAACTTTTTATAATTGTTTTTAGGGATAGGATATTGTGACACCTAAGTTATGTTACACCCATGTGACACCCAGTCAATCTCACCGTTAGATCGCTTATGTTGATCCAACGGTTATATTTATTTCCATCTTTGTATGGTCATGATTTCCCAAATTTAATATTTTATATTTATTTCTACCTTTGTGTGGTTATGATTTCCCACATTTAATGTTTTCACTTTAAATTTGGGAAATCATGACCATACAAAGATAGAAATAAATATAATTGTTGGATCAACATAAACGATCTAACGGTGAGATTGACTGGGTGTCACATAACTTGGGTGTCACAATATCCTATCCTTTTTTTTAAACAAAAAAAATAGTGGAAGTCCATACCAATAAATCAGATACAAGATTAAATGTGCTTGTAAAATTCCGGTTTGTGAAATTAAAATAAAAATACCGAATCAAAGCATGCCAACATGAATACATGCTTATCATGAAATACTTTATTAAGTGCCTGCAATTTCTGTGATTTGCTCAATTAAGAGGATGCAGATTCATTCGCAAGTAGGACAGAACGGACCATACGATGCGCCATGAACTCATGAAATTAGTTGAGCAGTTCTACCAAGCATACGGTGCATTGGCAGAGGTGCGATCATGCATTGGCGGAGCAACGCCGGGCCATCAAACCAAGATGAACTTGGAATAAGAACATGTCAACTAGATAAAAATAAATTAACATGACAACTAGTTCTGAAGCCTATTATTTCCAAGTCAACCATGGCAGACAGTAGCCTTCCTATCCTTTATTCCCCTTTCTTGCTTGAATACTCCTGCAAGCTAGCATCGAGTGCAAGAATTAAGATTACAGGGAGGTTACTGGTAGAATTTGTTCAACTCGAAAATCACGAAAGTAACACAACTCTCGAGAACAGTGACGATTTTGCTACGCTTAGCAAAAAAAATTATCAAACTGCCACACCATCAGTAAATTATACCAAAATGTCACGCGGTATATTTCGCTACACTATGTAGCTAAATATGTTTGCAAGTAATTCGCTACACAATGTAGCGAAATATGCCATGTTAGGCTGCACAGTCAGCAAAAATTCGCTACACAGTGTAACGAAATATACCGCGTGACATTTTGACAAAATTTACTGTTGGCGTAGCAGTCTCGTAAATTTTTTCGCCAAGTGTGACAAAATGGTCACTCTTCCCAACTCTCCGCCTCAGGAATATATATAATATCCAAATGATTGCACCAATTCTTGTCTTCCTACCACATAAAAAAATGCAACAGGCCAACAAGACAAGAATATGTCGGGTCTTCACGACGTTCTTCTTGGATTGTGCTAATACTTTAAAATAGACAAAGCAAAAATCCAATTTTAGATTCCAAGCAAAATTCTGTTTCTCAATGTCAACAAAACTGATAAATAAAAAACAACGGTAATACAAAATAACAAACAAAGATGCATAATGAATTGGATCAAGCTCCAACAACTTCAGTGGCTGCCTCGGCCATTGTTTCATCCGCCGGTCTGTCCACCTTTGTACCAATATCTTCAGCAATGTCACCATGGACCTAAAAGGATCAAACACAAAAGCATCATAACCAGTCTACTGATCAGCATCAAAACTCGAAGTATTCCTTCCAACTAAGAAATTCTTTGAAAAATCATTCCATTCCAAAGAATTCATTAATTAACAATGGTAATCAAAAATCATGAACACACTAAAAAAACTTTCAGAACTTAAGTGAACAAAACGACAAACAGAAGGTAAATTTTGAATAAAAAAACATACCTCCATTAGTTTGCCAAGATCAAACTTAGGAGCTTTGAGGATCTTAACTTTTCGAATGAACACATTTTGTAACGGGTAAATTGAACTTGTGGCCTTTTCGATCTCTTTCCCAATCGACTCAGGGAAGAACTTACGAACCAACTCTTTCAGATCACAGGATGTTGCCTGGTTGGTCATTATCTCCCTCATTTTCCTACGGATCTGAAAACATAAAGGTGTAATTTACAATATTAGTTATGCAATAATCCCCTCCCCCTCCTCACACACACATACACACAAAAAAATAGAGTAAAAGATAAAACAATAAAAGAACAGGGAAAACCTAAAAAAAAAAGGCAAAAATCATTTTTAAATTGCCACGTTAAGATGCAAATCCAAGAAATTGGTGGATATTTTGGGGCGAAGCAATGAGAAAAAAAAAAAACCAAAAGCCAACATATAAAATTAATGACGTCACTAAGTTCACACCCTTCAAATTTCTTTTATTATATCTTCGGTACTTCAATAAACGAGAAATACAATTACAAACATGATCCAGTTAACATAAAGAATATTAAAATATATGCTTGCATATTAAAAATAGATTGAAAACAAACCAAATTTACCTGTCTAATCTGGCTTGATTGGGCATAACAGGTCCTCTTAACCTGGTTACTACGCCTCTTGGTAAATCCAATGCAAAACATCCGCAATGTATAACCATCTGTGGTTTTGACATCTACATGAGCTTCAATTAAAGTTTGCCACTTCCGCACCAATGATCTCAACTTGTCCGTAGTGAAGTCCATTCCCTATAAATTATAATTCTCATTAGATTATGATAATGCAAGACAAGATTGCAAACAAGTGAAGCTCAGCCACCATCATACCCAGAAATTGGTCAGGACATTTTTGCCCTGGACATCTTCAGCTCTCAACCGAATTTTCTTAAAGGAATGATCTTCATCCCCTTGAAGATCAGCCAATGAGACCTCAAACACTCGGTGTTTTAATCCTTCAGAAGCAATCTGTTATTAAAACAGCCATCATGTCATCGTCTATTTAAGCAAGCACAAGTCTCAGTGACTTAAATTGCATTCACACCAAATCATGTATAGTAATAAACGAAAAACAAGCATTCTGAACTATACTCAACAAAATAATGAAGTCAATAAAATAAGTAGACCACAGAACATAAACAAATTATAAGGCAATGGTCATCTAAGAATTTATTATTAAGCTACAATGCAAAAAGAAAAGTGTAAAAAAAAAAGGACAAAAAGGAGTATAAAAAAATAATATCAAATTGCGAACATCCAAATACATTCTTCCATTCTTCAAAAAAAAAAAAAAAAAGTACTCCATGAAATGCAACCAACCAAGAGAAATTAAGTCTACACACAGAACGCTATCAGACATTTATGCTAATAGAAGTAGATCCAACTCAAATCATCATTCAACAATTTACCCAGATCTCAAAATTTTAAACCATAACCAATCTATATGTAAAAAAAAATTCACGACCCACAATATAAAAGAAAACCTGTTTTCAAATTTTATGAGGTTCTGGATTGAGAGAAAAAATTACCTTAGTTCCCTGAGTACGTGTGACGAGGGTCTTGCCCACGTTCTTGACTTGGAAGAGAGAAGGTGCTTTTATCTCATACCAGTCCTTTTTGGAAAAAGGATCGGCACTGTAGATTGATATAAGAAGAATGCAGAGTCAAATAAGAGAATGCAAAAATTGAAACTTTGGAAGGGAAGAGAATGAGAACTAACGCCTTCTTCTTGCCACCCTTCTTGCCCTTCGAGATCCTCTTGTTCTTGCCGACCGCCATGTCTCTTCTTCAACCTGCTGAAGACGGCCGCAAGTGCAAAACGAAACCCTAATTTCCTCTGTTTGTGTTACTGTCAGTACCTTCTCTATTATATTCCCTAAACCCTCGGGCTCGGGCTCGGGCTTTGGGCTTAGTTTTCAATCATGAATAATGTGTCTTCACTATACAATTATGACATTACCCACACCGGACAGTGTCCCACTCAAAAAATAAATAAATAAAGTAGGGCCATCCATAAAATCTATTAGGGGATTTAGTAGAGCAGAAAGAAATTTTAATCAGATAAATATAATTTGTGGAGAAATGGTACGAAAGTAAATTTACTGATAAAGTTAAAAAAAATTGTTTGATAAGATGAAATATTACTAAAAAAATTAATTAAGTTTTCAACTTAAATTTTTTCTTTACTAGGCAAATAGGAATTACCACGTACAATATCGTCATCAAGCACAGTACGTTGATTGCAATTTTTCACATAAATTATGTTGCCTAGGCAACCAACTTTTCTATCTATTTTTTTTTTTTTATCTTCTACAAACGTGTCATCTTCAAATCACCATCGGATTTGCTTAGCTATTTAAAACAAAGTCTCCTACCAAACAGCTCATAGAGATAAAGTATATCAGGCTCATTTATTTATTTTAAAAGAATGAGTCTCACATATTTTGTCTCTATAACATGAAATATTAGCCTCCTACAGTATGAGATTAATATTTCCCTTAAATATAGTTGATACTTTTTTTAGCACATCTCTTACATATGTTAATTTTTGGAAAAAGTGTATGTCATTTCAAATGACATAGGTTGTGTCATTTCAAAGACACTATTATTGATCTGATAGATCAAGATGTCCAATCATAGATTGATATGTTAATATTATATTTGTTTGCCCTCTCTCAGGTACTTATGAGGGAGATACCCTAGAGATCAACGGATGATTATGCACTATAATATAAACGACATAGCCAAAGGGTGAGGTGTGTGCACATTGACAAGCTAAGAGACAAGGTTGAAGGTATATGTACCTTATTGACTTAACCCCTTATTTATAGATGAGTTACCTAGCAGGAGTGGACTTTCGAGCCTCTTAGGAGTATTGGGAATCTAATTGTTGATGTGTTGCTATTGTAGTGAGATTAGTATAATTAAGGAATATTTCCTTAATTCTTCTTAGTCGTTAGTCATATTTGGGCCTTCTATAATGTGGACATTTGTTATGTCCATAATAGACACAAAGGTGTGAGTCTCACTAAACATAAAATAAAGATATGAACATCATCTCTTTTGTCTATGAAATTACTCAATTTGTGTAATTTAAAATGACACACATTTTTCTCTTAATTTTTTTTTTTTTTAAAAATACTGTTTTACCAAAAAATAATTTTTGTGTCTTCTTTAGTTAATAAAAATTAATATTTTGTTAATGAAATAAAAACAGCAAAAATTTGTTATAAAAACTTGAAAAGAAATATTATATTAATTATGTCAATATTAAATTCTTATCCTTTTTGTAAATATACTCTTAAATTAAAATAGCAATAAAATATTGATTTTATTTAAATTAATTTTCAAATGAAAAGTTTTAAACCTAAAATCATGTTTAGTAAATATATTTTTGAACAAAATCAACTTCAAACACACTTTAAATCGATCAAATATATATTTATCGAACGACTAAATGTTCAACTACGCATGGTGTAACTCCCTCTTTGCTCATTTCATTAATAATTTTATCAAGCTTAAGTGTCACACCAAAATTGAGTTACAATAATTTGAAGCAAAATTGTAATATTTTAATATATATATATATATATATATATATATATAATAAATAAAATATAGAATATCTTAGATATTTTGATAAAATATCTTAGATATTTATAGACGTAATGATTAAGATTCCTCATATATTTATAAAGGTAATGATTAGATTCCTTAAATTTTTATATAAAGTAATGATTACATTTTCTTTTTGAAAACTATATAAACCCCCCTTAGAAACTTAAGGCTAAGAGAGAAAGAGAAAGAGAAGGAAAGAAGACAAGAGAAAGAGAGAGAGAGAGAGAGAGAGAGGAAGGGGAAGAGAAAGAGAAAGAAAGAAGAAAAAGAAAAGGGAAGGTAATATTGGGAGTAAGCAACTCATTCTCTCCTTTATTTTTAAAGTTGATTTTTAGATATTTTATAAAGCTATGTTGATTTTGTTGTTATCTATGTTATGTTTAAAGTTAATATTTTTGAGTTATTTCTTTAAAAGTTGTGAATATGTCGTTACTCTACCAAAATTATTTTATGAATTTTGTCTACTCTTTTACTGTATTTTCTATATTTGGCTTTGTTAATTTGATGAATTTACTTATAGTGGATATGAGAATAATTGTGAATCAAGATTATAAAAATTAAAGAATTTCTTTGGTACCAATTGAATACTAATGGAATATGTAATTTTTTACTGAATGATTCTGATGTGACTGGCTCACAAGGGGATCAGAATGGTTATAGGGTAAAGGACGTCTTATCATGGCTTGAGCTCCGCCGCACAGAACATTTCACATACAGAACCCGTAGAGTTTGGGCGCTCCGGAATTGAGCATTAGTCATTTCAGTTAAAGATTACACGTTCCTATATATGTATCTAGAACCCACAAAGTTTGGGTAGATCCCACAAAGGTTTGGGTATGACTGAATGAAGAACCCACAAAGGTTGGGCTTATATTTATTGTATATGATATTATTTTCTTATTATAAATTTTATTCTGTGAGAATGATATTCTCCACTTAAGCGGCTGGATCGGTTATAGTTCGAAAACCCCAATATTGCTGAGATTTATCTCACGTGTGTTTATTTTTATGCTAACCTTTCCAGAGTAAACATACCAATATATGTAGTTTTGGAGTAGAATAAAGCTCTATGGCTAAAGACTTTGAAGACTATATGGAGTCCAGTGGAGCAAATTAATAGAAAGAAAATGTTTCTTTTCAGTCTAGATTATGATGTATTTCTGATGTAATAGTGAACTTGACTTCTGTATAATTAAAGATTAAGAATATTTTGTCATATGCCTTATTCCATATTTGCTGCGTTAGAATTTCACTTAAGAATTGATGTGATATCTTCTATCCTAGTCAGTTATAAAGTATGTAACATTTTATGGTATCAGAGTAGCGGTTCAGGTAAATAAAAGACCTAAACTATTATAGTTGCTTATTATTTTGTCATAGATCATGCATATTTTGAGTTACTTTAATGAGCCCGATCAACTCACTATCACAAAACAATATATGTAGATCTATGACAAATACAAGGCATATATCTTCTTCAACTTCTGAACCATAAGTTAACCCAGTAACAGATGCATTTACCCAAGTGACAGAAGCTCATAGAGAACAAACTGTGACTAATCAGCAAATTATTCAGGAGCTTAGGGAGGATTGTGCAACCAAAAATCACACCCATAATTCTGAAAGTGAAAGTAGACCTAGAACTGCAAATACTCAGGGAGGACTTAATTCTGATTATAAAGGACTCACTGAATTCCGTAAGCATAAACTTCCACTTTTCGTGGAGATTATAACCTTGAGGCAGCCATGGAATGGGTGAAAGAACTTGAGAAAATATTCCTGGTAATGGACTGTCCTAATACTCATCGTGTAAACTTTGCCACATACTTATTGATTAGAGAAGCAGAGCATTGGTGGACAAATACCAAAATATATTTCCAAAGTCAAGAAACATAGATTACTTACTTGGACAATCTTTAAAGATGCCTTTTTGGAAAAATATTTTCCTCAAAGTGTAAGAAACATAAAAGAAATAGAATTCCTTGAACTGAAACAAGGAAACATGACCATTGGAGAATATGTGACAAAATTTGAAGAACGGTCTAGATATTCTAACTATGTACAAAATCAACCTAATGAGGAATGGTTGACAACTAAATTTGAATCTGGACTAAAACTTGAACTAAAAAGCATGAGGACACCAAATCAGGAATTTTTCATCATTAATAAACAGGTGCAGAGATATTGAAGCAAGTATGAAGGAGCCTGAGGATGCAAGAGAGAAAGACAGAGCCTCAAATCGGAGAAGGAATGATGACAACAACAAAGGAAGGTTTCCACGGGCGCAAAACTCGAGAAATAATTTTACTAGCAATGGAGGGAAGAAGAATGCGGGTCAGATGAATTTCCAGATTCAGGTATGTCCGAAATGCAAGAAAAATCACGCTGGAGAATGCTCGGCAGAAAGAGGTGTGTGCTTTAAGTGTGGGAAGCCTGGACATATGTTGAGGAATTGTCCTCAAAATCAAGGTCAGAATTCATCAAACCAACCTACAACAAGAGGAAGAGTTTTCACCCCAAGTGATCAGGAAGCGGCTCAAGCTTCAAACCTGGTTCAAGGTACGGGCTTAATACAAGATTCTTTTATAACTGTACTTTTTGATTCTGGGGCTACTCATTCTTTTATATCCTTATCTTATGCTCAAAAGTTAAAATTACCAATCTTCATTTTACCTTCTTATCTTGAAATCTTTCTTCCTACTGGAGAAAAGATAATCACATCTCATGTCAGTAGAAATTGTCATTTTCAACTAGAAGGGAAATTGTTTGAGCTAGATTTAGTTTGTTTGCCTATGATTGATATAGATGTGATTCTTGGTATGAATTGGTTGTCTGCTAATTGTGTGGTCATTGATTGTCATAATAAAAGTATAATTTTCACAAAAGAGTCAGAACTTTCCAGTGAATCTTTATTCTTGTCAACTTCCCAACTTAGGAAGAGTTTGTTAGATAGAGCACAAGGATATGTTCTCTTTAATCTTTTAGAAGCAAAGGTTAAATCTGATACAGCCAGTGTCCCTATTGTCTCTGAATACTCGGAGGTTTTTTCTGATGAAATTCAAGGTTTGCCCCCAAACAGAGAAATTGAATTCTCCATTGACCTAATACCTGGAGTAGGGTCAATTTCTATTGCACCCTATAGGATGTCACCTATAAAGCTTGTTGAACTAAAAAAACAATTAGAGGAACTTCTATCAAAGTGTGTCACCTTGAGGAGCACCAGTGCTCTTTGTCAAGAAAAAAGATGGAAGTACGAGGTTGTGTGTGGATTATAGGCAACTAAGCAAAGTCACCATTAAAAATAAATATCCTTTGCCTCGGATAGATGACCTTTTAGATCAGTTGAGAGGAGCCACAGTGTTTTCTAAAATTGATTTAAGGTCAGGATATCACCAGATCAAATTTAAGACTGAAGATATTCCAAAGACAACCTTTAGGACTAGGGACATTATGAGTATCTAGTGATGCCTTTTGGATTGACAAATGCTCTAGCAGTATTTATGGATTATATGAATAGAATTTTTAGACCTTACCTAGATCAATTTGTAGTGGTATTTATAAATGATATTTTAATATATTCTAGAAATAAAGAGGATTATAAGGAACATTTAAGAATAGTTTTACAAAATTTGAAAGATAAGCAATTGTAGGCCAAACTTTCAAAATGTGAATTTTGGATGGAAGAAGTTAAGTTCTTAGGGCATGTTATTTCAAAAGAAGGAGTGAGAGTTGATCATAGTAAAACTGAGGCTGTAATACACTGGGAGAGACCTAAGACTATCACTGAGATCAGGAGTTTCCTAGGATTGGCAGGATATTATAGAAGATTTATTAAGGGATTCCCACAACTAGTGTTACCTTTAACTAGGTTAACTAGAAAAGGAATCCCTTTGTTTGGACACAAGAATATGAAGATTATTTTCAAGATTTGAAGAATAAGTTGACATCTGCACGAATTTTAATAATCCCTGATCCATTAGAAAAATTTGAGATTTATAATGATGCATCTAGGAAGGGATTGTGATGTGTCTTAATGCAAGAAGGAAAAGTTGTAGCTTATTCATCAAGACAATTGAGACCTTATGAGGAAAATTATCCAACTCATGATTTAGAATTGGCTGCAGTAGTTTTTGCCCTTAAGACTTGGAGACATTATTTGTATGGAGTCAAGTTTGAGGTTTTTAGTGATCATAAGAGTCTTAAATATTTATTTGACCAAAAAGAATTGAATATGAGGTGGATGAAATTTTTGAAAGACTATGATTTTGAACTTAAATAACTTCAAGGAAAAGCTAATGTGGTAGCTGATGCTTTAAGCAGAAAATCTCTTCACATGTCACATTTAATGGTCAAAGAAATGGAGTTGTTGGAAAAATTTAGAGATATGAAATTATTTGTGACTGTATTGCCTCGAAGTTTAGGTATTAGTGAAATAAAAATTGATAATGAGCTGATAGATAAAATTAGAAAAGCTCAGCATGAAGATTCTGGTTTAGAAAAGTCTTTGAAATAGGAAGGATTTACCAAAGGGGAAGATGGTTTGGTGAAATTTCAAGGAAGAATTGATGAAAGAAGTTTTGAATGAGGCACATAGCAGTAAGTTCACAGTTCACCCTGGTTCCACCAAAATGTATCAAGATTTGAAAAAGATATTTTGGTGGCTATGAATGAAAAAGGATATTACTGAGTATGTTTCAAGATGTTTAGTTTGTCAAAAAGTGAAAATTGAACATCAAAAGGCCTTCAGGATTACTTCAATCATTAGACATACCAGAATGGAAGTGGGAAAGTGTAGTCACTGGTTTTGTGATGGGTTTACCAAGAATCCAAGAGGGGTATGATGCAATTTGGGTAATCATTGATCGATTAACCAAATATGCTCATTTTCTACCAATTATGGCTCAATTCTATTGAGAGGTTAGCCCAACTATATATAAAAGAAATTGTCAGACTTCATGGAGTACCTCTAAGTATTGTGTCAAATAGAGACCCTAGATTTACTTCTAGATTTTGAGAATATTTACAAAAAGCCTTTGGAACTAAGTTGAGACTCAGTACAACATATCATCTTAAAACTGATGGTCAAACTGAGAGAACCATTCAAACTTTAGAGGATATGCTGAGAGCTTGCATCCTTGAACAGAGAGGTAGCTGGGGTAGATACCTGCCATTAATAGAGTTTGCTTATAATAATAGTTACCACTCTAGTATTGGAATGGCTCCATATGAGGCACTCTATGGAAGAAAGTGTAGATCTCCAGTGTGTTGGTATGAAAAAAGAAAAAAAACAGTTATTGGGACCGAAATTAATCTAAGAAACCTCGAGGCAAATTCAGATGATAAAGGAAAACCTTGAAAAGGCACAAAGCAGACAGAAAAATTATGCTGATAATAAGCGAAAACCTTTGTCTTTTGAAGAAGGAGAACATGTCTTTCTTAAACTTTCTCCTACCACAGGTGTAGGCAGAACCCTCAAAGTTAGGAAAGTGAGTCCTAGGTATATTGGTTCATTTCAAATACTCCGAAAAATAGGGTCAGTTGCTTACCAACTTGCTCTTCCACCTCATCTTTCCAATCTCCACAATGTTTTTCATGTTTCTCAGCTTAGAAAGTATGTCCCAGATCCCTCTCACATTCTTGATATAGACTCAGTACAAGTTAAAGAGAATCTTAATATTAAGACCAGACCTGCTCAAATACTTGATAAAAATTTAAAGCAACTAAGGAATAGAAAAATTCCGTTAATTAAAATGCGTTAGGAAGGACTTTAACCACAAGAGGCTACATGGGAAAAAGAAGAAGAATTGCGACAAAGTTTTCCAGAATTTTTCTTATGAGGTATGTCTAATTTTTATCTTTAACTTGTACTGAGTCTATATCAAGAATGTGAGTTTATATTAAAATATTTGAAATTTTTATTATTTTTTTTTAGATATTTGAGTATGTTTATAACTTTTTCATATAAATTATAGAATTGCATATAATTATCGGGTCATGCGATTGAACCAGTAATCCACTGGTTGAACCAGTAACCCAGTACCTTGATCGGGTCAATGATCGGGCCGATTTTAATAACATTGAGTTTAAAATTCATAATAATTATATGTTTATATTTAATATTATACTTTTTATACTTATTTTTTAAAAGAAATTAAAGAAAAAAAGTTACTTAAAATTTTCAAAAAATAATAAATGTATAAGACAAATATGAAAATATCGGTATAAAAATAATAATAATTATGATGATATGTGTTATGTGACAGGAAGAGATAAACAATGTTGGTCGAATAAAAAATGCAAGTTTTTCTCGCAAATCAAGCCAGTCAAGAGACACGTAGAATAATTTCATAATATCATTTTCTGTTTAAAGTGAGATAATAAAACAGTTTCTTAGCGACAAATATTCGGTAAGAAATATTAGTACATATCCTTAACAGGAGCGCACATTCAGCACGAGGTGGTATTAAATTGGATGTGACTTTTGTAATTTAAATTCTGTATTTCAGATAATATATAATGTAAATTATAAAAATTATTTTTTTTCTTCGTTATAAAGATAGTTGATGTGGTGTATTTTTATTGGCTGATCGCACTTACATCAATTGTATTCTAGATTTTTTTCTTTATCAGAAATCATCAAGTATTTTTTAAGTAAAGAATTTCTTTGATTTTACATTATTACTGAATGTGTATTAACTTACTTATAATATAAAAAATAATTTTTTTTTTAAAAGGAAATAAAATAACATGAACGAATTAAACACGTTCAATTCAACAAGGCAAAATACGAAAAATGTTGCTCAGGCTTAATAATTCTTCTATCATTACTGCACATGGTGCATTTAAGAAGAGTTGGAATTGGATAAAACGAGGCGTTGAATAACGATAATTAAGTTCCTGCACTGTCAAACACAATTCGTACCTGAACAGTAGGCAATAGTAAGTAGCAGTTTCTACTACCAATCAATTTCAATTCAATTCAATTCCTGTCAGTTTGTTGACATGGACCAATACTTACTCGACACCTTATCTCTGATGATCACTGTACTGTGTACCTTTCCTTTCTTTTCTTTTTTTCCGGAAAACTGGACCTTTTCTTTCTTCTTCCCAAACGTCCAATCATGTCATGAAAACGAGTTCATTTGCACGTCCTTATCTGAATCTTACTCATCTCTTTCTTCGGCACGGCAAGGTCACTTGCACGGGAAGAAGGAGGTGAAATAAATTATGTGAGAGAACACTAAGGGAAGACAGGAAATATTTGGCAGAAGAGATCGAAAAAGGAAGAAACCAACGCAAATATTGAAGAAGACAATGTGTGCTTGTATCAGGGCGGGCATGCATGTTTGTTCAGCTTAACTACAACAATTTCAACGAAAAACCAAACACATACGTACGAGGGAGATTGACAGAAGAAAGGGAGCACATGCTGCAATAGTATGAGGAACATGTCTTTGCTGTGCGTGCTTTCTTTCCTTTCTGTCAATCTCCGATCATTTTCTCTTTCTCTGCTGTTAATAACTCTTCTAACTTGTCCGTTCTCACTCTCTTTTTGTTAAATTTCTGGATTCACTGCTTCTCCTCGTGTAGCTGCAGACTGAATTCGGATCGCATTTGATGGTCGTATACATTTATGGATTCTGTTTCCTTTCTCTTACTTAGCCTTAACTCATATCTGGTTATGTGCTGCTTATTTTCTCTTATATCACTTTATTTCTTTTGAAAAAACAAATGATATATATACACGTGCATGCTATATAGTCATACAAAAAATCCCATCAAATTAAATAGCATTTCTGATTTTTTTCTAACTAATTTTTTTTTGTTTCTCCCACTTATACATTTTCCTTTCTATGGACTATGATATGAGTCTGTTCGAACTTCGAAACGAGGTTTTGCACAAAACAGGGAGCATTATTAATCGTATGACCTTAAAATGAAATATGGAGAAAAGACTTGCTTTTTTTGTTTTTTCTCTTTCCCTCGAAACTATATATCTCCTGCTTGTCTTTTACTCTATTGCAGGTTCACATGGCATGATGTGATCCTACTATCTTTCTTTTTCATTTAATTAATTATCCATTTCTTTCCTTAACTTAATTATAATATTTTTTATTGTATGCAACCGTATTAGCTTCACCAGGTGACTTTTGAGTTTTGATGGTATTATCCTTTGAGGATCTGGAGCAGAACAGAAATTCCAAACAGAGTTCCTGAAGGTACTTTTGGTACTGAACATATATATCCTTTACTGGCTCAATTTCGTCATTCTTTCCATTATCTGCTATTACCTGCAGGTACCTTTGGTACTCTTTTCCCATCCTAATGTTCCCTAGATTTTGCCCTGATGCTTGAGTTTACCTATTTATACAAAGGGGAAAGTGATTCTCCAACTACACAATTTGTGTCATTTCACTCTCATAAAGAAGTGAGTTTTATTTTTTCTGTCCACTCTTTCTTCTCCGTAGTCTATCTCTTTCTGTAACTTAAAATGACATAATTTTACATCCTTTTAAATGACAGATACTTTTTACTTACCGGATGTTTCGTAGGAGATTTTTTTTAGTATAGCTGGAAAAGTTTAAATGGGTTTCCTAGTTAACTATATTTGGTAGGAGGTTTTAAAAAATTTGCCCATCATTCAAATTTGATAGCAATCTTAGTTTGTGTGTAAAATTGATAAAATTTGTCATTTCAGAATACCATCGAGAGGGTGTTATTTTCATCACTCGAACAAAACAAAAGTAGAAAAAAAAAGCAATGGACACAAATATCCATTCTTAAAAAACGTGTCAAAAGAAAGTTGGAGAGAGAGAGTCTCTTTATATTTAGTCAAGGGTTATTTTGATAATTTCATCTCATTTTTCCATTAATATTTTATCTTTTTCATCCCATTTTTCCATTAATATTTTACCTTCAACCAAACATAGACTCAAAAAATTTAACTCAATTTTTTGGCCTAACAAACAACTTTTTTTTAACTTTTCTATCAAATTCACTTTCCTACCATATTCCTAGTAATTGTATTCCCCTGGTAAAAAAAAATTTCTCCTCTACCAAACGTCCCTTATGTATACGGAAATCATTCTATCATTGTATATAAGATTGCTCGTCTCGCATATGCCACCACTTTTTTTTTCTTTTTTTAATGAGTGGGTCTCATCACATTATATGTCTATGGTAGGAGATATTTATCTCCAACAATATAAGAAAATAAATCCCTTATCCATAAAGTAACTAATTAATCTTAATTTTTTTATTTTATGGTGTTTTAGACATAATGCCTTTTTGTGAGGTTTTTTTTTCGGCCTCTCTTCCTCTTATAAATAAAACTTTGGCCAAACAAGTTTTTTCAAAAAATGTGCTTTTTTTTTTAATATGTATCAGCTTCTTTTGAATTATGTGTTTTTTTTCTTTTAAAATAAACAGCTTTTAAGCTAAAACATTTATATAATTATCAAACAATTTTTTTATTTTTAACTTAAAAATAGCTTTTAACTTTGAAAAAGATGTCAAACAGACTCATATTCTACCTATCCATCTAGCAATACTTTGGAAGGATATGGTAATTGAGGGGGAAATGATGTTATTTTATTGTACCGCATGATCACAGACTGCTGGGCAGGTAGGTAGATCACAATAGAATTTTTGTGTTGTTTGTCTACGAATTAAATTTCTTCAATGCAATTAAGTGGGTCTTTTGAATTATTCTTACGGCAAATCAAATAATGTTTGTATGTAAAATAGCATAAAGATATGGCAGCTAATTAATTAAGCGACGTGTCAGTTTAAAATATTTTTTAAATAATAATGTCAAAGGGCCAATCAAATATTGCCACAAGTAATTACATCATCATATACAATCAAATTATTATGACATAAATAATCATTTACTTAATAAATCTTTAAGCTTTATTTCACAACGAAATTAGTCTCATCCAAATATGGTGAGATGAGGGAAGGCATGTATCAGATACTCAGTCTTGTGAAAGTGCCAAAGCTTAATGGTTATGGAGGAGAAAATACTAAAACTCCCTTCTGAACGAGAGAAATGGGTATAGGAATAGAAGATTCTCTTGGCTTAAAATGGTTACCCTCACTAACCCCACTCATGTGTGAGGTGAATGTATTCCTCCAGATGAGTTGATGTTGTGTGTGTGAGAGTGAGGAGTGTCGCAAAAAGCATAGGCTTATGGTGGATGCAGAGGAGATGGGACCCAATCGTCAAGAACTCCTCTGAACCAATCTTTAAGGAAATCGAACTGATCAAACTTATTTATTGTTCCGTCAACTTTTTTTTACAGCTTGCCCTCTTGATATGTATCAACTTTGATAATTTTTCACAGTCTTATGATAGAAATGATTGTACATGCAAATACATTATGTACGTGAGTTAAACTAATCCACATTGAAACCAACAAGTGTTTAGACACTAACTGGTTTTCAAAGATGGTTAACTTCGTATTTTTATAGATTATGAATATGAAAAGGAAAAAATATGTATCATTTTAATTTCTAAAGGACTTAAAATTATATTATTTTAAGTGAGAGAAAAAGAGAGAGAGGAAAAAAATAAAATAAAAGTGTGGATCACGTCTTTTTGTGCGAGTAAAATGACAAAAAGGACAACACTTTTTCCTTATGAAAATAATAGAGAATTATGGAAATAACAGCTTTTTTCATGGCTTTCTCCATAGTTGATACTGATTGTTATGGATCAGATCCATATCCTAACAACCCTATTACTAGCAAGATTGGATAAGGATATCACAACCATATAATCTAGAGAGGATCAAGGGATAAGATCCCCCCATCAATCAAGACATATTTCATATCAACTGGGAGATCTCAAATAAGAGGCTAAAGACCCCAGTTACACACTTACACATTCTGAACTCATTTACTACTACTGTCTGCACTGCACACACCCACGTCCCGGTCTACCTAAACACACATGTTTTTTTGGTAAAAATTAAGGTATAATTTATGTGAAAAGAGAAAAAAAATAGTTTTAATATTATAATTATTGACAAAGTATATTATTATAAAATAGACTATCTTGTGAGAAGACGTGTTAGAGATATATAAAATTATTAATGTATCATCATCCAACAACTTAAACTTTTAGGTTGAATTAGTTCTTTATATTATATATATTTGAAAAAAATATATCTAATGTTATTTTAAAAGTAAATATCAAAAATTGCAAGTCGGAGTTCATAAAGTGATATAGTGTGTGACATGGGTAAGTGTCCAACATGGGTACGAAGCCTGTGCTTCCTAGAAAGAAACAAAAGGTTTTGGGCCACTATACATGTTTATGTATTCCAAAACATGATATTTATGGTGATTTAATCTTGATCTAGTTATGAATCAGCCAATTATATGGCATAAGATAAGTTTTTATTGCAGCAACGTAAGAAACTGATTACCCAAAAATAAGGGTCTTTTTTTTTCTTATGTTGCTGTAAAATTTTTATCTTATGTCACTTATTATAATTATGTATTAATATTAAAATTGTTTTCTTTTTTAGTTATGAAATTTGTCGAATGCAAATCTGGGAAAATGAACAAAATTAGATAGTTGAAGTTAACTCCGTTGGACAAAATTTTAGTTCAAGGGAGTAAGTTGTATTTTAGTCTATATATATATATATATATATATATATATATATATATATATATAGGGAGGAGTTATATTAATAACGCAAAGGCAATAACATAAACACGATAAGAAAATAAACGTAACTAAGAAAACAAGGGAATTTCTAGGAGCTTCTCTTTTATGGATTGTGTTGCTATAATAGTCCCCACCCTTCAAAAACAACCCCATTCTCGAGGCTCGGGATTACCAAGAAGACCCAAAATGCAAAAGATAAAGATGCACAACAGCATTATATGGAGGTAATAAGCAAGCCAAAGAAGTAAAAAATCATTCTTGTGCTCCTTTACGATGACCCTCCTAATCCTTTTAGTTTTCAGAAATTGCACAAATATTTCATATCACAGTGTGAGAATTAGCATCTGTATTGACCAACTTCATAGGGTGCTTTGCCATACTTATATTTGAACCAATCTTAGCATGCACCAACATTGTCCCCAAAACTATGGTAGTACGTAGGTTTCATTGACATGTGTTTTAAGGCATTTGCTACCAGCAGCAACCAAGAGTCTCAGGCTCCCAGCTTAGCACAAACAAATAGCATCTAACAATAGTGAACTCATGTGGCTCAAAATTGTTATGAAAAATTAAATAAAAATATTTAAAAAAAAATTGGACAAAATATGGTGTTCACACTCGACGTCCAATTTTTCGAGGTCTATGGACCGAATTCCCTACAAAATACCTAGTCTATTATACTCGGCTATCAACAAAGTTGCGACTAAGTCTTTTTTTTAACAAAATTTTGAGGCGAGCAAAAAAAGCACGTTTTATATAAAATTAGGACAATTAGCCAACGTAATTTATTCAATTCGTGATTGCCAAATAAATTATTTTTAGAAAAATTATTTAATTTAAGTTATATTTTTAATTTCATCTTGGTCTTTTAATATAATTTGGAAACAAAACGACAAAAACATAAATAAAATGAAAATATTTTTAATGAAAATCAATGTGTAAAGAGGAAAGTAAAATTTTCAAAATATACTATATTTTTTTCCTAAATTCTAAAATAATGTCATTTTGAGATTGCTAGCAATAATTTTATCTTATGTTATTAAACGAACATTTTCCTTTTAATTAAATCTGACTTTTTTTTTCATACTATCCTTTCCATTTTTACCATCCCTGTCTTTCTTCTTCATCAAGTTAAGAGTGGTTATATAGTAAAATATAATTGTTACTACTAATTAATCTAAGCATGTTAATTTTTTTGAATATTATAAATTAAAAAAATAATTTGAATAAAAGTTGGTTGAAAATAAATTTAACCAGATTAAATTAAGTTCAAAATTAGGTGTTCATAATTATCATCCAACGAGTGTAACTCTATTGACAACTATAAAGCACCGACACTTCAAGAATCTTGATGTGTCGTATCCGACACTCTTCGACACTCCAACACGCGCTGTAGAAACTCAAAAAATGGTTCAAAGGTTATGTTGCATTGCGTTTTTAGTTCAAACTATTAGATTCGTTGGGTTACAATTACCATTTTATTGAGTTTAATGTAAACAATTGGGATATCTTATGTTTATTTGTAAAATTGATGGGTATTATAAGTTTAACTTCATTTTTTTAAATTATTGAATATTAAATATAATATGCACTGCATAAATTAAAAATATTATTTAATATCAAAATGTGTCCTAACGTGTCGAAATCTAACATTTTTTAGAATTAACGTGTCAGAGTATCGTGTCGTGTCGTGTCGTGTCACGTGTCCCGTATCGGTATCGGTACTACATAGATTGACAATACAAACTGAGTAGCTGGGGAGAGAATATAATCTATTTGCTTATAAAAAAAATCATATACTCTCTTTACAAATTTTCCAAACAAGTTTGTTAAAACGTTGATCATTCCTTTACTAATTGAGAGAACCGTACATAACAAATCAAAATTCGTAAAGAAAGTTCCAACAGCTTTTCGATTGATCAAAATTCCAAGAAAGAAAGACTTCCATTAGAGTGCACTTTAGGGATAATGGTGAATTCACTGATTTATACCATATAGATGTTGGTTTATAGTGTTTTGCTTAAGCCCAATTGGGCTAAGTGTACGATAAGAGTCTAAAAAACATAGAGCTTAGGACTAAGGTTTTTTAGTATTTAATTTATACTATTACTTAAGTCATCGGCTTCTATCGTCAGTCAATCGAAAGAGTTAAGCTCATATCTGAAAAAATATCCACATACCATCCCCTTCCCCCTTGAGAAATAGTCTGTAGAATCTGCCACTAGCCAGCTTCAACAAGAAAATTGTTCGTGCTGGAATGCTGATCAAACCAGTTCATGAAGTCACACCGGCGTAAGGGGAATCATGTTGGATCTGCACTACAAGAGGTAAATTTTTGTGAAACCGAAACAATGATGATCTAATACATTCCAAACCACAAACAACCTTAGTTCTTTAGATCCAATTGCGCCTACAATAGATACCATCAAATAATATAATATTAATTATAATCCAACAATATATATATAGGGCTTTACATTTCTGCAGCTGCTGTACGTGCAGCAATCAAATACTTGCCATATATATACTTGAAAGCATTAAATGCGGGGAATCATAACCATACAAAGGATGAAAGCATTAAATGTGGGGAATCATAACTATATACCTGTCTTTGCTGTACGTAAAGCAGCTGCAGAAATGATTTTATCACACACACACACACACATATATATATATAGAGAGGTTTTTCGTTTTGGAGTATTTTATATATGTGATGAATGAAATGATCGGAAAGCTTGATCTTTTGAGTATAAGAATACCGTTTTCAATAAATCAAAATGTTATGTGACTACGTAAATTTTTAAAACTAGGCCGTACATAAACTAATTTTGAAAAAAAAAAACAGGTTTTAAAAAAATCCAAAGACTATTTTAATCAAATGTAACTTTTTTCTTCATATCATCCTTTTTTTATTATGTTGTTAAACGTCACTTCAAGCTCTGATACCATGTTAAGCACCACTTCAACTTAAAACTTTAAGACGTTAGGTGATGACTTTTTTAAAGATTTAATATATTCTCTAACATATCTCATACTCTTCTCTTCACCAAGTTAAGAGTGGTTATTTTATAAAATTTAATTTTTTTTGGTAAGCAATAAAATATAATTTGAATATAAATTTTACTATTAATTTATCTAAGCATGTTAAGTTTTTTGAATTTCAATAAATTAAAAAAATAATTTGAATAAAAGTTGGTTGAAAATAAATTTAACCAGACTAAATTAAATTCAAAACATATTATAAAATAAGCTGAAACTATACGAATAGTTTTATCTTAAAATGCTAAATGAAATTTGGTGGTTATGGAACGACCTATCCATTATATTTTTTAGGAGATATTCTTATTATTAAAAAAATTCACTACCAACTCACTATCTTCATAATCACCATTAGATTAGTATTTTCTCTTTCTTCAAAAACTTTTCAAAAGTATTATCTCTCTTTGATCCAATGGTGATTATAGAAGAAGTGGGTTGATATAATTTTTTTTTATAGTAAAAATATCTCTTTTATATATTTTCGATAAAGATAAGCTACTGATAAAGTTGCTTAGTCTTATCTTATCTTAAAACTAAGTATCGATTATAAAGAATCAAAGGGTATATAATGATATGTGGAAGTTATAATTACTACTTACTATCTCTTTTTCTTATTACCTCTTACTACTAAATCTTAACCGTTGATTTCTGTCAATCTAACGGTTGTATTTTACTGGGTCATACTTATTAATTAATTATTAATTTCCAATAAATCATAATCATCAATTGACGAAAATCAACGGTTAAGATTTAATAATAAGAGATAGTAAGAAAAAAATATAATAAGCATAATCTCTCCCAAAATGATAAGTTACACTTCATTCAAAAGTTGAGAAAATACACTTGTTTGCGCTTCCCGTTGCTGACCTGCTCCTCCATTGCTTCCGGTTAGGGGTGTAAATGGTCTGAGCCAGCTTACAGGGGTCTACGGCCCAACCTATATTAGACCAGACTTGCCTTATTATAAATATTAAAACAGAACAGGCTTAGGCTTTTAAAAAAATCTATTTAGAAAATAGGTCATAGGCTTTTTTGTACATGTTAGGCCTATAAGCCTACAGACCGGCCTATATCATATTATTTATTTAAAATATAATAAATACAATATTATTTTAATAATTTTGAATAATAAAATAATATTATTTTAGTTATTCTTTTGATTGTTGAATGTTTAATAGGCTTAAACAGGCTAACAGGCCTAGGCCAAGGCTTTTATTTTTTAAATACAGGTCAAGCCAGACTTATAATTTGGGGCCTACACAGGCTAATAGGTCAGACCATACATAATATTTTTTACATAGGCCTGACCTATTTAAGTCAAAATCTAGATTAACCTAAACATATTTACATTCCTTCTTCCGGTCCTCCATTCTTGGAGTCTCTGATTCAGTCTGTTTACAATACATTTTGTTTTCTTTTTTCTATTGAAGGGCTCGCATTTTGTGTTCACGAAGAAAACTCTTTCCTTGGAAACCACGGTAAGTCACTCGCTGATTCAATCTTGCCCGGTTTCATTAATCAGACATTTTTTATATATTTATTTATTTACCTCTCTCTTTCTTTAGGTCTTTCTTGGGTCATGTTATATTATAATATTAAAATAAAATTTATCTCCTTCAACTTTCTTGGGTCAAGTTATATTGTTGTTGAATCATATATCGTGTTCCCTTTTGTTTGTTGATGGCATAGTATTGGGACGACTTAGATTTTCATTATATTAATTCCAATGAAAAGGGAAGCTTCTCTGATTCGAACATTGCGTAGCAACAAGTTTATAGAGATTATGCGAAGGAGGGGGGAAATTAGAGAGAAAAGTAACGAGAGATGGCTTATCGCCTTTTACATATATTATGTCGTAGGTATAAATGGGTTAGACGGCCTAACAGAAGTTTATAGCTCATTTTATATTAAGCCAAACATAACCTATTACATATAGTTAATTAGAACAAGATCAGGACAGCTTATTTAGAAAACATGCCATAAACTTTCTTTTATGTGTCGAGCCTATAAGTTTACAGGCTGACCTATATTATAAAAATTATTATTTTAATAATTTTGAATAATAAAATAATAACATTATTTTAATGATTTTGAATAGTAAAATAATATTTAATTATTTTTTAAATATTAAATGTCTAATAGGCTTAAACAAATTAATAGATCTAGGCATAGAGTTTTATTTTTTAAATATAGGATCAGATCACACTTATAATTTGAGCCTATACAAAACTAACAAATGAGACTAGGGGTGTTAATGGGCCGAGCCGAGCCGAGCTTTGATCTTAAGGGGCCAAGCTTGTATTTAAACGTGTCAGACTGGCCTTAGCCTGTTACCTGTTACGAATATAATATTAGACTGTGGCCTGGTTCGTTTACAAAAAATAAAAGTCTGTCTCAAGCCTGTGGCCTGTTTATTTATTAAAAATAAAAACCTTACCTTCCAATTTGTAGCAGTATTTAGCCCATTAATCATGCACTGATATGTATTTTTTTGTAAGAAAATAATAGTTGTTTCTTTTATAATAAAAAAACATTAATATTAAGAAATCAAAATAACAACAACACCTTTACTTTATTTTACGTTGCTTTTCCTTAATTTTCTTCCACATTCTAGATTTTTTACATTAAATTTTCTTCCACATTCCTTAATATTCTAGATTTTTTACACTAGATTTGAACCCCACCAATAAATTTTCTTCCACATTTTACATTAAATTTTCTTCCACGGTCGCAGCCATAAACATCATTATAAGCTGTGGAATCCGCATGGCTTATAAAAATAGATGATGAACATGACTTCATTTACCTGTTGGTGGGACGATGACTTAGATCAGGGAGAAGAGATAGAACAGAGACAGAAAACTGAGAAAAGGATGTTGAAATAATTAATATAAAAATATAAAAATAAATAAATTTAATGTATACGGGCCAGCCTCCAAGGCTTCAAGGCCGGGCTTGGCTATGGAAGCCTGAGGCCTTTTAAATAAAAAGGCTTTTGCATGAGTTTAAGTCTGGGCTTAATAATAAAAAAAGACGAGCCGAGCCGAGCCGAAACGGGCCGGGTCTAAGGCCCCTGATAGGCCCCTGGCCTTATTATCACCCCTAAATGAGACCACATCTAAATATTTTTATACAGACATAATCTATTTAACCGAAACTCTACCCAGCTCAACTCAGACCCCTAACTCACTTCGATCAACAGAATCCTAAAGAAACAACGCAAAGGCAATAACAGAAACACAATATAAAAAATAAAGGAAACTAAGAAAACTAATGGAATTTTGAGCAGCTTCTCTTTTATGGGTCGTATTGCTATATTCTCGCACCCTTAAAAAACAACCCTGTCATCGAGGTTGATTACCAAGACAACCCAAAATGCGAAAGATGAAGATTAACAGCATTATGGAGAAAATAAGCAAGCCAAAGAAGTCAAAAATCATTCTCGTGCTCCGTAATGCTCTCTCTATCTACCATGACCCTCCTAATCCTTTTAGTTTTCAGAAACTGCATAGAAATTTCACAGCAGTGTGAGAATTAGCATATGTATTGATCAACTCTCATACTTTTTATAAGGGATCTATTTATCTTATATTGCATAAGATGATGATTAATTTATAAGTAGTGGGGTCTATTATTATTTTTTTTCAAACTTAATGGACCCCGTTATCTTATCTCTATTGCATAAGATAATAGATAGGGCAAAAAAATTGATATATTGTTTTTTAAATAAAAAATTACGAATTTATGACAGTTTTGAAAATAATAACATATTTATTGCACAATATCACGTCCAATTTGGGCGTCACCAATCACGTCTAAACTGGGCGTCCTCAAGAGGTAGCCATCGGCCATGGCACATAAAGACTAACGCTTTTGGAGTTTCATTCACCGGTAGCCATCGGCTTGCCAAAAGCTTCATGCCTCGTGAATTCAAAACGAACTCCTGCAAAATAAAAAGCGTTCATATTCTATTTTTTTTCCTTTGAATTTGAATAAGAAAAGTTCCCATAAACACTTAAGAGATGTGTGTTAATTATACCTTTTCATTTTGACCCCAGTTTCACTTGCCTACAAACCATAAGAAAATTAATTACAGATTAGGATGGGATAATTGTACACAAACCCAGAGAGAGAGAGACCATGAAGAATTGTTGACGTTGAGCTCTGAAGTTTTGGCGTGATTTTTTTTTTAATTTTGTAGAGAAGGGTATGAATGGGAGAGAAGGTGTAACACCACTACAAAAGTCTTTATTATCGACGGAATTTTTCGACGGAAAAAAAATCCGTTGAAATTATTGACAGAATTTTCGACGGAATCTATTTTCCGTCTAAAATTTTGACGAAATTCATTTTCAGTCTAAAATTTTCGACGAAAAAAGGAATTCCGTCGAAGATTTTCGACGGAAAAGGAATTCCGTCGAAAACTTTTGAAAAAAAATAAAAGAAAAAGAAATCATATTTTGTGGACTTTTCGACGAAATTTCTTTTTCGTCGAAGGTCTTCGACGGAAAAGGAATTCCGTCGAAAACTTTTGAAAAAAAAAATAATAGAAAAAGAAATCATAATTTGTGGACTTTTCGACGGAATTTCGATTCCGTCGAAAATCTTCGACGGAAAAGGAATTCCGTCGAAAACTTTTGAAAAAAATAAAAGAAAAAGAAATTATAATTTGTGGACTTTTCGACGGAAAAGGAATTCCGTCGAAAACTTTAAAAAAAATAAAAGAAAAAAAAATTATAATTTGTGGACTTTTTGACGGAAAAGGAATTCCGTCGAAAACTTTTGAAAAAAAGAAAGAAAAAGAAATTATATTTTTTGGACTTTTGGACGGAATTTCGATTCCGTCGAAGATGTTCGACGGAAAATGAATTCCGTCGAAAACTTTTGAAAAAAATAAAAGAAAAATAAATTATAATTTGTGGATTTTTCGACGGAATTTCGATTTCGTCGAAGATTTTGAACGGAAAAGTAATTCCGTCGAAGATGTTCGACGGAAAAGGAATTCCGTCGAAAACTTTTTAAAAAAATAAAAGAAAAATAAATTATATTTTGTGGACTTTTCGACAGAATTTCGATTCCGTCGAAGATGTTCGACGGAAAATGAATTCCGTCTAAAACTTTTGAAAAAAAATAAAAAATAAATAAATTATAATTTGTGGATTTTTCGACGGAATTTCGATTCCGTCGAAGATTTTGAACGAAAAAGTAATTCCGTCGAAGATGTTCGACGGAAAAAGAATTCCGTCGAAAACTTTTGAAAAAAATAAAAGAAAAAGAAATCATATTTTGTGGACTTTTCGACGGAAAAGGAATTCCGTCGAAAACTTTTGAAAAAAATAAAAGAAAAAGAAATCATAATTTGTGGACTTTTCGACGAAATTCCGATTCCGTCTAAAATCTTTGACGAAAAAGGAATTTCGTCGAAAACTTTTGAAAAAATAAAAGAAAAAGAAATTATAATTTGTGGACTTTGGACGGAATTTCGATTCCGTCGAAGATTTTCGGCGGAAAAGGAATTTCGTCGAAAACTTTTGAAAAAAATAAAAGAAAAATAAATCATTTAATGGATTATGTCTAATGGGCCCAAGCCCATTTATGTTAGTGGTTATGTTGGGCCTGATGGGTCGCTCACAAACCTCTTAAATTGTCTTGAATTCTAGCATATGTGGTTTGGGCACAATAAGACATAATGGGTCTAAGTTGGAAAAACCCACATATTGAGCCAAGAGAGAGTAGGTGATATCATGAGTCAAGTTAAACTTGAACCATGATGTAAACTAATTAATTTAAATGTTAAATTAATTAAATTAATTTGAATTCTAATTATGAATTTGAAATTTGAATTTAAATATAGTCATTAAATTTGATTTATTGAAGATGGAGAAAATAAAGGAAACCAATCAATTAGATTGATAGAAACAAATCATTTGTATTGATTGACCAAAATTAAGGAAACCAATTAATTAAATTAATAGGGTGAAATTGGGTAAACAAATCAATTGGATTGATTGGATAAAATTAAGGAAACTAATTAATTAAATTAATTGGCTGAAATTGATTTAATTAATTAGTTGGATTGATTGGATAAAATTAAAGAAATTACCCAATAAGATTGAGATTTGATGAGGGCGCTGATTTGACCTAATCTTAGCTTAATGAGACGCCACATCTATATATAGTCCATCTTAGTATATACTTATATAATTATTATACTGTATAAGTATATACTTACATATATATATATATGTGTAATTTTAATATTTATTTATTGCAATGTTATTTTATTATTTATTTACTTATTATTGTTTAGTTATATTATTGTTCTACATCAAAATTTATACGAGCGTTCGTCAATTTTTAAAAATCTCTGCGTAACCATTAGCATTTTCGCACGCCAATTTCTTCATATTTTGGCGTTTGAATATGCCACTTTATTTTGGTGTTTTTCCACCAATGAACAATATATGAACTTAAATATTTTTTTGGTATTACAAAGAAGAAATATTTTTTGTTAATTATTATTTGGGTCAATTAATTCAATATCAATCTTGAATTTAATGATAAATACAATTTATATGGAGTGAGATAATACTGATGAAAAAAAAAAAT
The DNA here is from genome assembly GCF_033153095.1 of Gastrolobium bilobum. NCBI lineage: Eukaryota > Viridiplantae > Streptophyta > Magnoliopsida > Fabales > Fabaceae > Gastrolobium > Gastrolobium bilobum. The sequence continues at coordinate 1,671,106 of NW_026896335.1, read as the reverse complement.
GGAACGTATGACCGTGATATTGGAAATTATGGGTTAACAAGAATCATGGCCTAAATTATGTTGGCTAAGTTTTTAAACATAGATATGTGAATTTAATTATGGAAATTGCATTAATTTAAACGAAATCAATGGAATTTCTCTTGGAGTTGACTATAGCAACTTATGGAAATATTTGAAATTATCTGCAATTTAATGAAAATTAAAGTCCATCAAAAATCTTTCCAAAACAAATGTCCGTCAAATAAGAAATATAAAAATATTTAAAAGAATATTTAAAATATAAAAATATTTAATTATATTGTATGTGTATTTCACAAATTGTATTCCGGATTACATTGTATGTCTATTTCACAAATTGTAAAAAATAAATGAAAAAAAATAGATTTTTAGAATTTTCGACAGAATTTCAATTCCGTCAAATTAAAAAAAACAAAAAAACAAAATTATATTTCTGAAATGATATTTCCCACCGTTACCATTCTAATTCCCCACCTTAATTTTCGTAGTCCCCATCACAATTTCTTCTTAGTCTTCCTCCATGTTCATTTTCGCCGGTCCACAGCCCACCACCGAGAAGCAGACTACACCACCCACCGCCACAGACTTCACCGGACCAGCGCCATCGTCTAGCCACTAACCTCCATAACCAACGACCCACACAAACCCAGCCGCTAACCTCCATTCTTCATCTTCTTCGGTCAACCAAAACCCCAACCAAGACCATCACCAATCCCTCCTTCCCTCTCAAACCATCTCATCCACCTTCGATAATCATCAACCCCTCCTCATCGAGAACCACACCCACCACCGTCCCACATTTCCCCTTCCTCCATCACCGTTGAACCACAAGCCCACACCAGTCCACATCCCTTCTTCACCGTTCGAGAACCACCACACTGCTCATTCATCCACAGCCATCGGTTCATCTCTCCTCTTTCCCATCTCTTTTGCATTTCAATTTTCTACACATTCTCCCATCTCTTCTCCTTCTCAAGCTTTTTTTTCTCTTGTAGTTCTATTGGTTGAATTCACAGATGAAGTATCAACAATACCATCTGATTTGGGTTCACACACATGCAAAGCTGGTTACGCAGGTGAAGGTTCCCCGAAGGCTGTGTTTCCCTCTGTAAGTGTGTTGGCTGGCTACACTTTCTCTTGTCTTTTCTTTTTCTAATTTTATTTTTAATTTTGAAGTCTTAAAGATATTTTTAATCTTAGAAATGTTGATTCTGACAAAGTCAAGGGAAAGAGGAAATTGTATGTAGGATCTCAATCATGAACCTAGTAAAATGGCAAGTGTGGGATTTGAAATTCCCCAATTATTATGATCCAAAAATGTGGAGAAATCAGACCTATATATATTTGTGATCCATTATTCAGATACTTTGAATTTGTCACTGAAACGGAATTTTGGAGATTTTACTGTTGCTTCTGATTGGAGTTATTATTATGCTTTAATTTTTGACAGATTATTGTTCTTCACTCCATAGTGTACGTTTTGATCTTAAAACAATCCACTCCAAAGTGGTTACCATGTTTAGTGCACCTAATTATTGTTATCGCTGTGGAAATATGGCATCCATCCTTGAAGTTGTTGACTGCAAAGGACACACGTTCATATGGCATCCATTATTGTTATTTACTTGAATTATATTTGTATCTTTCCAAGAGAAACAGAGGAGCAGGCGATGCTATTATGGTGGGAATATGTACCATTCCAGCATGCGATGTATCATTTTCAATGTGTTTCCAGTTTAGGCCTTATATTATACATACATATATATATATATATATATATATATATATATATATAAATAAAAGGCATATATAGCTTCGTAGCCTTATATATATAAAAGGCTTATATATATATTACGTAGCCTTATAGCTACGTAGTCTTATATATATATAGGCTTATATATATATATTACGTAGCCTTATATATATAAAGGGCATATATATATTTATTTATTTATTTGGAGTGTTTTTTATTACAAGATAGAAATATGGCTTTGGCTAAATAACTTGCTGCATTAAAATTGTGAGTTGATTAGTTAAATTTATATTTGTCCTTTTTGGAAAAGTTAAATTAGTCCTTGCCTTCTGTTGGCATGTGGGAATAAACAATTGGCCAATCTGAGTATTTCCTATTGCATATCAGCGTTCTAGTATTAACTTTAGGATCTACTTAATATTTCGACAAGGTATGTTCCAGATAAAGGCTTTCGCTCTCCTCTCTGGTTTCTTGCAATAGGAAGAGCCTAATACTTTTATCAAATGAACAAGGAAGTTGAGCTTTCATCCGGTGAAGGTGAAATGGCTGCCCAACACATTTCACAACCACAGAGATGCAAGGGTGGTCTCATTACCAAGCTTTTCATCAGGCAGATCTTGTTTAGTAATGATGACCATGTATGACTTTACTGCACGTATGATTTTCTCCCCCACATGTTTCCTTTTATGTACTAAACTTAGATGACCATGTATATAGTGGATGGCATGTTAGTCTGGAAGGGAAATATTACTTTTGGGTGAAAAGTAGTTTACTTTATTATACTTGGTAGAGTTTGATTGCTTTTGTGAGCCTTTTTGGTTATTGTCAACCTTGCTGACTATTGATTGTATTGTCGTGACTTGGATAAATTATGTGCCTAGAGTTGGAAATTAAATGCTTATAATTACTTCGAAGAAAAGTCTTTCCATATGAAGGCACAATGTTCTCCTGCATGCTTCGGTCAAGTGCATACTAATACTTCCAGATGTGGAAGTATAGAAACCCTTTATTTCTCTAATCGGGCATGTCTTAAATTTTGACAGGTATGATTCATCCTGATATTGATTAGCCTAGAGAAGAGCACATTTAAGAAATAGAAAGTGTTAAATGAAAGGCTCAAAGAAGAGAAGAGGGCTCTACCATTTCATGGATACCATGTGGAAGGAAGCTTACATGCTCTTATCCTGGCATAAAATTTTTCTATGGACCAGATATTTACTTTGGAAATGAGGTACCAAATAGTCTACCCTCCAAAGCTTCTATTATATTTTTGTTTTCAATATTTTTGTTTTCCTTTTATTAAAAACACCCTATTGGTACACTAAAAAATTCATGTTAATTTATCCATGTTTAGAACTTAACTAGCAGTATCTTGTTCACAGTATCACAAAAATATTAAAGAATTGGTATTGCGAAATTTGAAACATATGGAATGATTTACACTTCTCTGGAGTGTAGACTATGATCCATGACTCAAATAATGTATTGATTAAGGAGATTTGATATTGATATGTTGTTTATTTTGATTATATATTTTTATCATGTGTGATACGTAAAATTGGAATTAATTTTGTAGAGATAAATTAAAAAAAAATTCTAAAATTAAAAAAAATTAATTCTAAATTTTTTTTAAAAAAAAATTCAAAAATTTTTCGACGGAAATTCATTGATTTTCCGTCAAAAACTTTCGACGGAACCCATTTTCCGTCGAAAACCATTACAACAACTTTCGACGGAATTCATTGATTTTTCATCAAAAACTTTTGACGGAATCTATTTTCCGTCGAAAACCATTACTAACAATTTTCGACGGAATTCTATTGATTTTCCGTTGAAAATTTTCAACGGAATTTGTTTTCCATTAAAAATCTCTATATCAGTTTTCAACGGAAATTCATTGATTTTCCGTCGAAAATTTTCGACGGAATCCGTTTTCCGTAGAAGACCATCACAACAATTTTCGACGAAATACCATTGATTATCCGTCGACATTTTTTGACAGAATTTTTGTTACATAATTGAACTCAGTAGTGTCGTTCCCCGTAGAAAATATGTCCAGAAACTGCTTCTCCACTTTCAATTGTTTGTTAGAGGATGACAACACTCTAACACACAAATTTTCTGCTACTAAAACCTGCCAATTTGAAGTTATGCATTGAAAATCAGGAAATTTGTTTTTCTTTTCCCCTAAAAAACTAAATGTAGTTGTATTAACAGAAACATGTTTCTTGGTATTATATTTTGTTTTCACACTTACCCTGCTTAAAAAAGACTAGAATAAAAGATGAAATGAAAAGATAAAAAAGTTTAAGTAATTTTCAAGTCTAAAACATAGACATAATTACCTCATCAAGATTTTTCCCTTCAATTTTTGCCATGTCAGCTCTCTCTTGCTCAAGGCGCTTTAAAAGTCTTTGTTCTATATGTTCACTAAGCATGGTCCTTGGCAAGTCCTTAGCACCAAAAATATTAGTCTTTCTCAAAGGTTCACGCATTCCATTCTCAGTTTCATTTAAGCAACATATGGGGCACATATACTCAAAATTTCCTTCCATATCTTCACTAGTGTTATAGAGCGCACATATTTGATGTTGCACTCTTTTGCATTTATCACATTGAACCCACTACAAGAAACAACAATCATAGAGAAAGAGTTTAGAATCCTTTATAAACAAACAGTAGAATTATATTATAGTACAGGGAGACCTTAACTTACTGGTTCGTTCATTATTTCATCATTTGTCTTTCTATCAAAAGATGTCTTGGAAATAGATGTCCCCTTGAATGCGATTGGCTTACGTCCAGATTTTTTATAGCAAGTGGCGCAAAAGCAATTGTCTATATCGAATTCTTCTGCAATTTTACAGTAGTAGTTGTTTGCATTTCTCTTGATGCGGACACCACAAGTCAGGCAATAGATTGGTAGTGGTGCAAATGGCAGTTCATCCATTCCACATAATTGACATATGTTGTCAGAAATTTCTTCCTGGTCCGTGGTTGGAGTTTGGAATATGATATTAAATTTAAAAGCAAGCTAATAAAATACGAGGAATGGTTATATTTACAAATTTTTTGTTTACAAATCAAACTATGTATTTTGGGAAATACACACTCTGAAATACATAGTTTAATTTGTAAGAGTTTATAAATAAAAAGTTTGTAAATATAACTCTCCTCTAAAATATATAAATATCATTTCTATTTAGAAGATATGCTTATTAGAACTATCATCTCATTGATATGACTCTCACTTAAGAGAAAGAGAAGAAATTACTAACAAAAATGAAGTTTTAACTTACATGTACATGGATGGAAGACTGAAATCCAATGCATCATAACATGCGAAGTTTTAACTAACAAATATGACTCTCGCATGTTATGATGCATTGGATTTCAGTCTTCCATCCATGTACATGTAAGTTAAAACTTCATTTTTGTTAGTAATTTCTTCTCTTTCTCTTAAGTGAGAGTCATATCAATGAGATGATAGTTCTAATAAGCATACCTTCTAAATAGAAATGATATTTATATATTTTAGAGGAGAGTTATATTTACAAACTTTTTATTTATAAACTCTTACAAATTAAACTATGTATTTCAGAGTGTGTATTTCCCAAAATACATAGTTTGATTTGTAAACAAAAAATTTGTAAATATAACCATTCCTCGTATTTTATTAGCTTGCTTTTAAATTTAATATCATATTCCAGACTCCAACCACGGACCAGGAAGAAATTTCTGACAACATATGTCAATTATGTGGAATGGATGAACTGTCATTTGCACCACTACCAATCTATTGCCTAACTTGTGGTGTCCGCATCAAGAGAAATGCAAACAACTACTACTGTAAAATTGCAGAAGAATTCGATATAGACAATTGCTTTTGCGCCACTTGCTATAAAAAATCTGGACGTAAGCCAATCGCATTCAAGGGGACATCTATTTCCAAGACATCTTTTGATAGAAAGACAAATGCTGAAATAATGAACGAACCAGTAAGTTAAGGTCTCCCTGTACTATAATATAATTCTACTGTTTGTTTATAAAGGATTCTAAACTCTTTCTCTATGATTGTTGTTTCTTGTAGTGGGTTCAATGTGATAAATGCAAAAGATTGCAACATCAAATATGTGCGCTCTATAACACTAGTGAAGATATGGAAGAAAATTTTGAGTATATGTGCCCCATATGTTGCTTAAATGAGACTGAGAATGGAATGCGTTAACCTTTGAGAAAGACTAATATTTTTGGTGCTAAGGACTTGCCAAGGACCATGCTTAGTGAACATATAGAACAAAGACTTTTAAAGCGCCTTGAGCAAGAGAGAGCTGACATGGCAAAAATTGAAGGGAAAAATCTTGATGAGGTAATTATGTCTATGTTTTAGCCTTGAAAATTACTTAAACTTTTTTATCTTTTATTCTAGTCTTTTTTAAGCAGGGTAAGTGTGAAAACAAAATATAATACCAAGAAACATGTTTCTGTTAATACAACTACATTTAGTTTTTTAGGGGAAAAGAAAAACAAATTTCCTGATTTTCAATGCATAACTTCAAATTGGCAGGTTTTAGTAGCAGAAAATTTGTGTGTTAGAGTGTTGTCATCCTCTAACAAACAATTGAAAGTGGAGAAGCAGTTTCTGGACATATTTTCTACGGGGAACGACACTACTGAGTTCAATTATGTAACAAAAGTAAGTTCTGAGATTAATCTGTAAATGAATTTACTTGTAATTATTTCTATAGAACTAAACATCTCCGCAAAGGAAATGACTGCATTACCTTCTATTTCAGGCTATTTTTTTGTTTCAAAAGATTGAAGGAGTAGATGTTTGCCTTTTTAGCATGTATGTCCAGGAGTTTGGCTTAGACTGTAGACATCAAAATCAGCGTTGTGTATATATTTCATATCTTGATTCTGTGAAGTATTTGAGGCCCCAAAGAATGGCTGCGACTGGTGAAGCTCTTCGCACCTTTATTTACCATGAGATACTGGTGAGTTGTTTATAAATTATTTTGGTGGAAAGATATTCATACTATCACTGTTTTTCACTATCAATTCACTACATCTCTAATCATATTAGATTAGTATTTTTTCTCTGAATATTTTTTTTTTTAATATTATAACTATGTACTCTCTGTCGTATATATTTACAGTGGACCATAATAAATGGTAGTATGAATATCCTATATCTTTATTTTATTAATTACTTTCTTCCTTTGTTGTTTCATTCTAAATCAGAATAAACTCTTAATACTTTAATTAATGTTACTTTTGTCTTTCCATTTCTATCATCAGATTGGATACCTTGAATATTGCAAGAAACGAGGTTTTGCAACTTGCTACATATGGTCTTGTCCACCTACGAAGGGGGATGATTATATACTATATTTCCACCCTATAACTCAAAAGACTCCAAAGAATGATCATCTACGACACTGGTTTGTCTTTCTATCTCCTTATGTATGTTTGCACGTGTACAGTATTCATGTGCTTGTGTACGCATAAGCCAGATCCCATACATTGTTTGATGATTGAATACTCAATTTTAAATTTGCCACTTAGACTTGTTATGCTTAAATAATTTATTATTTAATTGTATATTATTTTAAATTTCACTTATACTTATCGTAATTATAAAAATATATCACTTAAATTTTTTGTGGTCTTATATACACATAATTTTTTTCTCAATTTTTATCTTATATTATTATCATATTATAAATTAAAATTATATACTGAAAAGTATAAATTATTTATTTAAATTAAAATTAATAATAGTATCAATTATATTCTTATACATATAAAAATTTTATTTGAGAAATGTTTTTTATTTTTTTAAAAAAAATTAGCTTTTGGAAAAAAAATTCATCCAAACAAACTCTAAATGATATATTTTTATAATCACGATGAAGGTAAATAAAAATTTAAAATCAGTTAAATGATATATTATTTAATTACAATACATCCAAATGACAAATTTGAAATCAGATAGAGTTAAAAGTGAAGAATCATAAATCGAAAGAATTTGTTTATATATTTTTATAAATTCGCACCGACATGACATGTATAAACATTGGGTATTTACTGTGTGTGTAGGTATCATTCAATGCTGAGAAAGGCTTCAGAAGAAAATATCGCAGTTGGTTTGACTAATATGTATGATGAATTCTTTGATACAAGTGGGAAATGTGACTCCAAGTCCAAGGTAACAGCTGCTCGTTTGCCATACTTTTATGAAGAGTACTGGTCTGGAGCTGCTATCAATATAGTCAAAAAATTGAAGAAACCGGAGGAAAAAATGATGTAAGAAAGGTAAAGAAATGAGTGAAGAAAAGAACTTCCGAACTTACAAATCCTCCAAAAGGCTCCAGAGACGTTCAAGTGATGCAAGAGGTATGTCTATTTTATTTTTCACCTACATTCATTTGTTATTTTAGGTTAGGTTTTCATTGATCAATGCCTAGAGGAATTAGGTGCTTTATGATGTTTTGAAATTGCAAAAATAATGGGTTTATTTATATTTATTTATATGATGGATTTTATTGAATTGCTTTGGACAAAAACCTCCCAGCCTTTGTTTATATAACCATAAACATTTATAGCTTCCCACAAAATTCAATATAACAAAATTTTATTTACTCATGATTTGAATCTATTTACTTTTCCTCTATGGTGCTAGTTTTATTAGTGACTCAGTGAGTCATGCAGTGAAATTCTATTTACCATTTACCAATAGACCGTTGGTCTTCCTTGTCTTTTCCTTTGTTGCAGTGTTCTGTATTTATTGATTTAACAAATAATGGAATTTTAATCTGATCTTTCTTCTACTACTGCCTCTCTAACAGTTGGGCAAAAAAATATCACCTCACAAGGAAGATTTCATTATCGTCCAGTTGCAGTATGCATGCATCAATTGCAATGAAGTGATAGTGTCCGGAAAGCGTTGGTTCTGCAGGGAGTGCAAGATATTCCAGGAGTGTGAAAGGTGATGATGACTTAATATGCACATACTTAGACTATATCTAGTTGAATTCATTATGCACCTCTTGGTCTCTTGTGTATTTTTCCCTCTTCTTCTAGAATGTGCTGCTTCCTTCTATATTAATTAAGTAGCATTTATCCCTTGGATAAGAAGTAAAAGTACTGATTATTATATACTTTACTATTTTAGATGCCATTCTGCTGATACACACATTTCTAGTAGTGGGGAGAAGCATACACTCTGTCAGGTGAGCTGCCAAAGTTTTAGGCTATTTTCATGAGTTTCTCTCTCTCCTAATAGTAATTTCTGGCAAAATAACATATTTTAATCATGTTCCCAGGTTCTTGTGAATGATATCCCTCTCCGTACTAAGGAGAATGATATCATTCTTGATAATGGATTACTTGACACTAGGGATAAATTCTTGAGCTTCTGCCAGAGGAATCATTTTCAGTTTGATACACTCTGCCAATCTAAGCATTCCTCAATTATGATCTTTCATCATCTTAAGAATACTACTGTGCTGACAGTCAGAAAAACATGTAGTATTTGTTGTAAAGACAATGAGTTCCAAATGAGTTGGCAATGTAAGATATGTTCATTCACAATCTGCTCAGCCTGCTATAAGGATAGAGGTGCATCTTGTCATGAGCACAAGTTGAATCAATGTTCTTCAAGGGAACTTTGCCGGCCAGAATTAAGAGTTAAAGCAGAAATTTGAAGTGGTATGAACTTGGAATGGATTCTCTGGCTTTATATATAATTTCATCATTAATTTTTTTTAGATTAAGGAGGCCAACCGGAACAGTGGTAAAGTTGTTCCTTCATGACTAAAAGGTCATGAGTTCGAATTCAGGAAACAGCCTCTTTGCAATTATGCAAGGGTAAGGCTATGTGCAAGGATTGCCTTCACCCCACACTCGCTAGTCGGGTTTGATGGGGAGTGGTTTGTTTTTTTTTTAATTTGTTTTAGATTGTTGTTCACACATCTTTTGTGAAGTTAAAATTATGGTTACTGGAGTCTGAAAGTTGGAGCTCCATAAAATATTGTTGAAAGAAGGTTATGATTCTATTTTTCAGAATTGCAAATTGGTAACTAGAAATTGCTGGAAAAAAGTATATACTAACAAAAAACTGCTTTTAATGGAGTATCACCTCCATAGTCTTTACACAAACACAGTTAGATGTTGTTTTTATAATTTTATTATTTCCTCTTTGGTTGTGACATGTACACTTGTTTACCAGATAATTGGTCATGCGGTTGCAGAAACTGTTTGAAGTTTTACGGCATCAACTTCAATGTCCTCAATCGAAAATCAACTGTGCTCTCATCCATGGTGTCTCAAAATGAAAAAGTTGGTATGTCATGGAAATAGTTCACTGTTCAAGCTTCTCGGGGCTGCTAACCTTGTAAGAAGATATGGTGGTTACTAAATGCACGCTCAAAGCAATGCAGAGTCATGATGTTTGGATGAAAGATCACCCAACACCTAATAACATTGCAGGTGTGTTACTTTTCTTGTTCACAACCAAATAACAATTTTTGGCTAAGTTGTGGTTGAATAAATATTTATTCCTATATATTTATTGTAAGTTTTGCAGGAATCTGAAGAAGCGTTCAGAATGGACAGCCATTTAACAACAGACTCAAGATGTTTAGATAAAAGATCACCCAACACCTTCACACATTATTTCTTCAACTGTTGCGTCTGCTTGGGAGAAGGTGGATTTTGTTGTGTCTACAAAGGTTTGCTCGTAGATTGGAGAGAAGTGGCTGTGAAGCAGCTTAAAATTGGTGGTGAGCAAGGGGAACGTGAATTCAGGGCAGAGTTAAGGAAAAAGATTCATAATCATGATGTTATAAATTACTATTGATGTTGAATTTGGATCCTACAATCCAAGGGGGTTGTTTTGTAAGTTCCAGCAATTGTGCTATTATAAATCCATGATTTAGGATTAAGAACGATATATTTCTTCACCTAAAATTTGATCTATAACTTGACATGTAAATTTGAATTTTTACATGTCAAAACAGACCAGTTCTGGATTGACCTACCAGAGTTAAGGTTGTTGCTGGTGCAGCTCGTGGAATTGCTTATCTACATGAAGACTGTAAGTTTTTTCTTTCTAATTATTCTCAAATGTATAGCTATCCACATAAAGACGACATTATCATGGTAGATGGTGTTACATGTTTCTTTCATGCTTTGAGACATTCTTTTAAAATATATATATTTTGCTTCGGAATAAGTATACAAAGTTCTTTAGAAATTTGGCAACCACAATTAAGATGCAAATCATAAATAACTTATAAAGGATATTTTTCTTTCTATACGACTAATAGTTATTAGTTTAATACTTAAGTTGGGCAAGGTAGGGTTGTATTATCATAATCTGATGGCTTGTTCAAGTTCTAATCAATACTTTTTAATCTTTGTTCATTTCATTCCTCTCAGGTTGTATATTTTATGAACATAATGTATAGATTTGTAATATATTATGCCCTGTTGTTAAGCCTTTTTCAAAATATGAAGCTGAGTCATTGAGATGTTGATAATACTTGTTGCGTTTACTGTTCTAGTTATGAGCATATCTAATAGAAATAATGGTCTGAATTGCCAGGTACATGGCACCAGAGTATGCAACAAGTGGGAAATTGACTGCAAAATCTGATGTATATCCCTTAAATTGACTGCAACAGACAGGACTTGGAGAGATATATTAGAAGGCATTCAGTTGGAATAGTTTTTGGGTTATTAGAAATTTGAATTTGTTAGTTAATTAGTTGTAAACTCAATTCAAGAGTGGGTACTATATAATGCAATGACTTTATTGTTATCACACACTTTTATGCATTTACATTTCATAGAGAGTAACTGAGAGTGCTCAGTTGTGAAAGGGGATTTTCTCTATGGAGAGGATAATTCCCTTTGTAATCCTTTCTGACAATTTAGCAATAAAGACACTATTTTCTGTTCTTCTTTATGGTGTATCATTCATTTCTTCAAACCCTTTCTTGATTTCTGGTTGTATCATTTTTCATTTGGAATTCAGCTTAGCAGATTTACAGGAGATAACATCACTTACTTAGACCAATTTCTTGAGTGATTTCCACTTTTATTGTAAGTAGGGATCCTTGTTTATTGAGAAATATTTTGTTTTACAATTGATCTTTTATAGTGTATATCTGCAGGACCAAGTCCTGTGTATTTTAGCATTCATGGAAGTTTTCGTAGTTAAAAATTATTATTCTTCTGTATCTATAATACAAATGATTGTGATGTTTTTGCTTCGTATATATTTTTCTCCTGATAGTTATGTTAAGTTTGAAAGGTGTTATTTTGTGCATTGTAATGTACAATATATATCCCCTTTCCCAACAATTGACTGCATAGGTAGTCTCATCTTTTCTTTATTATGTTCTTACTTCAGGTTTTGATGTTCATGCCAGATTGTCTGGCTATCTTCCTGTAGTAAGTTTGTGTAATTTTATGGTGTTAGATTCAGGGATAGTTCCTATTGACAAAGTTTCATGTTTCTCTTTTTTTGAGGGGCTGTTTTTTGTTATTTAGTTAGCATTTGATTTTTTTTATTCTTTGTTTTTTTTTTCAAAAAATCTTAAACCTAATTATTAGGTGGATCAACATGGATAGTCATTTTTATTTTTGGTTCTTGCTATTCTTAATCCAAATTATGGAATGAATGTATGGATATCAGGATATGGGTGATCATGTTTCTGCCCTTGCTAAATTAACTACTATTGGAAAGTTATTCATGTTATAATAGTTGTTTGTTTGTAACTAACTTTAAATATGTTTGGCATCGAATCAAGAATCGTGATTACATTGCAAGAGCTAGTATGCTACACGAAAATTAGTGGTAAGCATTTTTTTGGTCCAATCATACTCCTATATGGTGCCCATCGAAAAAAGCAGAAGCACCTTCAAGTTGTTGTTGAATGAAGAAACAAAATAAAGTTTGCATGCATTTTTTATTCAATTTGTTTCTTTCACGGGTACTATGATAGAGTCCTGATGCTTGTGCTTGTTATTCTTCAACTCATGGGCTCGATAGTTTTTCCTTAAAGTGTGAAAAATATTAAGGCTGAGACTTGGAATCTATGGATAAAGTAGGCTGCCTCTTTCTATTGAGAATACAATTAGTTCCTCTTATATATATATATTTGTATGATATATTCGCAAGTGACTCCAGATTTTGTCTGAAATATACCTAGCCACTAGTTGAGGTGCAACATCAACAAAAAGCATTTTTCAATAAGCAGGATAGAATAAACTTATTCACATGTTTGATTTGTTAGAAAAAAATAAGGATAAAATCAACATCAACCATCAGCAGAACGTAACTTGGCTTCTACTTCTAAAGATTTATCTTCAATGCTAGCTACTAAAGCATTTGCTTCAGCCAACTTTGAGTCTCCTGTAAATTTAATTTTTGCATGCTCTTACCGCATTTCTCACAGAGCCTTCTCAAGCTGTTGACACATGAGTTTCCAAATATCAGCAAGAAATAACCATACTTCAGTTTTATGATAATAAAAGCATTAACGAACACAAACTATCCCGCCAATAAGGTTTCACATAAGAGGCATGCATTTTTATATAAGAAAAAAGTTAACATGTACATTAAAAAACTTACATCAAGCACACACTCTTTCTCAACACCCAAGGCCTTCCTCAGATTCTCTTCTCGCTTCTCTGCCTCAGATAGAGCAATTAAATGAGCTGTTTTTTCTCGTTCTAGAGCATCCTTCACTTCTACTAAATCTTGACTCAGTTCGTTATACTTAGAGCTCCACTCTTTTTTCTCAATCAAGAGAAGACCCATATTGAATTGGTACTCATGAAGCTGGCCCAAAGAAGCATGTAATCATGAGAAACCACAAAATAAACTTTAAAAAGGATAATACTGTGGACTGATGATGGAAATAGGTCGCATGAGCAAATATTTGATATGGGGTATAGCATCTTGGATAAACTCAAAGATCATTCTTTGTTGATGGAGACTAATATTATCAAGATGCATAGGCTGGTGCAGGACATGGGCCTTCGTATCACTAAAGAGAGTAAAATATGTTTTGAACCATACTACACAGTGGAGACGAGGAGGACCAATCTGATACGAATGGAATTTTGAGTAATATCAAGGGCATCCTACGTCTCGACTATATGTGCACAGTGATTGAGATATTAGTTATAAGCCAATCTAGATACCTATATATAGGATATCTCTGAGCGCATACCTTACGGTATTACTATAGTAGGACCGAATACTGACTAATTTATTTTTTAGGAATTGGTGTTTGGCATAGGTTAAAATTTTTTCCCGACTCAACCGTTGATCGAGTGTGATTGTGAAATGCGTGAACTCATACGAAGGAGTGAAATAGTGAATGCAGCTAAGAGTGCTCCGTACCGTAAGTATAACGAAATTATTTCGACAAAGTTGAGTAGCTAGGCTAGTCTAAGTTTGGTTGAACAAAAACTTGAACATATTTTTTCTTGCCTAACTTTAACACACTTTTAAGTTTTTGAATTATTCGCATTAATAAGTCAATACCTAAAATTGCATTAATTGAATGCTTTAAGTTCAGTCAATACCTAAAATTGTATTAATTGAATGCTTTAAGTTCAATGATGTAGGATTTTTAATATACTTAATAAAATAGTTTTAACCTATACTCCTATAAAAATAATTTGGTCAAAGAAAGAATAAAATTAAATAAAAGTGTGTATTTAATTAAAATAATATTTTTAAAAAATATATCTATATATTTTATGAGGCAGGATCCTTTGACACCGGTGTCAAAGAAAAAGTTTGACACCTCATCTGAGAGCCGTTAGATTAAAAAAAATCAATTGTGTTACATGCTTACAAATCAGAATCGTTGATTTTTTTTAATCTAACGGCTCTCAGATGAGGTGTCAAACTTTTTCTTTGACACCGGTGTCAAAGGATCCTGTCTCATATTTTATATCAAATTACTCAGACATTAATAAATTTAAATTTAAGTTATTTATAAATAAGTGAAAAAAACTTACTGATTCAACTATTAATAAACCGAATCACGAGAGTTGATTTTAACTCGCATCCAGCTCTACTTATACTGTGATTGATACATCTAACTTTCGAAGGGGGCGTGTGATGCTGGACATAACCTATAATACAGGGGGCGTGTTTGTGTGGCCCAATGATACTTTGAAAACTTCAGGAACAAAGCCCAGAGTTCCCTAGCAGTTGATATTAACCAGAGAAGACATCAGTCATAATTTCAGTGAGGTCCACCTTAAGATTTGAAAATGCAGGTTCGGAAGAGAGATTAGGTGACATATCTAATGGTGTATGGTGTTGGTCTTTCTATAGGAACAGAAAGGGTTAATACCGAAGTAATATAGTTTTAAAATAAAATTATTAATATAATATAACTTAAAAGTTATTGATAAAAATGATAGATATAAGTCTCACGAATTTGACATGTGAGTGACATGACATGACATGATAATAAGACGACCATGTTTGTGAGTACAACCAAATACAAAATTTATGCAATTGCTAGTATTCGCCCCTACAGGAGTAAATCCTAACCGCACGTGGTGACTGAGGAGCACTGGGTACAAGAGATAGTCACGGAGGTTTTGACGATGGCAATGTCTATTGTCTTCAAACAATTTCCGCGACTGCTGAAACTTGAGGCTTTGTCATAAAAGGGTTACTAAGGAAGTATGCCTTTTCTAAAGGGGAGATAAGGATTTCCTTATCTACTGCTTCTTGGCTTCAGATAAACTTATGTAATTCATCATTATCATTACCAAGGTTATTTATTATGGCATGTTTGGTACATAGTATAGAATAAGATATGATAATATAAGATTTGATAGTATGAGGCAATGTTGTATAAGACCTGATTAAATTTTAATACTATTCAGTATTTGGCATATTATTATTGTATAAGATTATCATCCAATGTTTGGTAATACATCGTATAATACTAGATAGGTAAAAAATAAATATTTTTGTCAAAAATACCTTTTAATAATGAATTTATATAATTCTTCCAAATATATATTATTTTTTATAGAAATATGTTCATCAGTGTGTCCAAAAAATATATTAATTTTTATAAAAATAAAAATCTCCAATATTTGAAAAAATTATATATTGAAAAATTATTTTTTATTGTAATATACTAATATTAAAATAATATATTAATTCTTGAGAATTGCATTGGTTAATACATCAACCACTTATCAGGCATAATCCTACCCTTCTAAGCCTGACTAAGTTATACATCACTTTGATGTATAAAGGGATCTTGCTATATAAACTTATACTATACAATAGTCACATCAAACAATTAAAAATGTCGTAATGTGTAATATAAGCTTATACTATCAGACTTTATACATCACACCAAACAGACCCTTAATCTATTGCAATGACTGTTGCGTGGTACAACGACCAAAGTGGGACAACCAAAGTGTCACACTTTTTTTTGTAAAATAAATATAGAATAGGATTTAAGAAAAAGAAGATTCATTTAATACCGATTTCAAATTTCAAATTTAACATATCATTAAAGATCCATTAAATCAAGGCAAATCAACAATATAATTTCTTGGAGTAGCGGATTGGCTTGCTACCCACTCTTTTGACCAAGATTGGAATTTGCAATTGCTTTACCATCTGCGTATGGGTGTAGTTCGCTTGTGTACAAAGATATGGTTGGGATTGCTATCCCACATATCTGTTAGCTTAGTTTGTGGTTTCTGTTTTGTTTCTTCCTTGTCTGTCCAAAAAAAATAATAATATAATTTCTTACAAATCAAAATCATTAAGTTAAGATAAAATTAACGACACTCGAATGAGATATCAAATAATTTGTCTCTTTAAAAAGTAATTTCTAACGAAATTATTGAACAAGTAAAACTACAACTCATACTCATAGTAAGTAAATATAGTTGTCATATCATAGATAGTACCTTCTGTCATCAAAGCACTATTTTTGAAAAATAACAAATCATTAGATCATAACTTAGCTATGATATTTTTCTTGTTTTAACAAAATCCCACATGGACTCACCCAACAAGGGACAACGATTAAGGTGCCACATTTTTTGCAAAAAATTACATGAATGTCATATTTTGTAAAAAAATTTCAAAATGCTACATCACCTAACTCGCTACAACATATGACGAGTTAGGTGTGGACACGTGGCAGAAGGTGCATGACCATGTAAGCCGCTGCGTATTGCAGCGAGATTACATGACGTCAAACGTGCTATGCAGCATAGTATGTTTAGTCAACTCTTCTGACACGTGACAAACGAACTGTGCAGCATAGCATGTTACGTGTCTATCAAAAAATAAATTAAATTAATATAGATTGAATTAAACTAAAATAATTATCAAACATAAATTATATTTAATTCATTAACCCTCCTAAATTAAATTACATTACTTAACGGTTCAAAAAATATTAACATAACTTGAACTAAATCAAATGAAATTAATTAATAGTTATAAAATAATTTAAATTAATATAAACGAAATTAAACTAAAAATAATTAGTAAACATAAATTACATTTAATTCATTAACACTTCTTAATTAAATTAAATTACTTAACAATTCAAAAAAATTTACTTAACTCACTCGAAATTAAATAAAATTAATTAACATTCTTAAAAATAATTAATTAATAGTTATAAAATATCATAACTAAGTTGTGATGTAATGATTTGTTATTTTTCAAAAAGCAGGGCTTTGATGACACAAGGTACTATCTATGATATGACAAATTGACAACTATATTTACTTACTATGAGTTGAAGTTTTACTTGTTTAATAATTTCATTAGGAATTATTTTTTAAAGAGACAAATTATTTGATATCTCATTTGAGTGTTATTAATTTTATCTTAATTTAATGATTTTAATTTGTAAGCATATTATATCGTTTATTTGCCTTGATTTAATGGCTTTTTAAATGGATGTCAAATTTAAAATTTGACATCGATATTAAATGAATCTACTTTTTCTTAAATCGTATGTTTTATTTATTTTACAAATTTTTTTATAAAGCTTATCTGTAGACATTTTTTACCCAACAATAGTTGGTTCTAATAAACGTGAACTGTTAAACATAAATAAACTTTACTTACAATCTCACCTATTTTTCGCTTAAGATTAGAATTGCGATAAGGGGGCAAAAGAAAAAAAAACTTTTACGAAAAGAAGGAAAATAAGTTATTTAAAGGGTTTTATAAAAGTTATGTTGTAGAAAAAGTGATTGTGTTATGTTATAGAGATTCGTTTTGCGTGCAATAGTTTTTTTTTGCTTCAAAAAATGTGAGCCCCACAAAATGTTGTATGTGTAGGAACTTTTTTCTTGTCATATTAAATGATGAATGCAAATTCCATATTTAAAATGATGATATTATTTGACACAAAACCCTTTGTGTGAAAGGTATTAAAATGTTTGTAAAAAAAAAAGTATTAAATGATTAAAAACCAATTATGCTTGGGCTCAACACTATTGGGCCCAACAATTAAAAACCTATTAAAATGAGTATTAGACTTGTTGTGCCCAACAATCGACAGAAAATTTTCAAAAAAGAAAGAATACATTAAATATTATTTTTTATTTTCTTTATGTCTCTTAATATATCTACTAAACATAACAAGAGTGGCGTGATGATATTTTGAATATCTTAGTACACAATACTTTAGCTAACATAACACAAATGACTTGTTTGGCCCAACTATTTAATTGTTTTATTCATCTTTAAGTAATGTCGTAAATGATATATATTTTAAAATGCAAGGAGCATCGTAATATCTTTTTTTTTTCGAAAAAAAATACAAAACTATAATAAATAAGAGAATTCTCAGGAACTTAATTTTAATAAATTATTAGTATAATTTTTTAACACCATCACTAAATTATGTGCCACATTATTAAAAATTTTATTTTTAAACATTTATTTACTTAATTAAATTCATTTAAAGATATGATAATATATAGTTAGACCGACTATATATACATAAAAACTAAATTTATATATTACAAAAAAAACTAAATTTATAGGAAGAGAGCCTCTTAATAACGACAAATATAATAGTCCTAGTCTAATTAATTAGTAAATTACATGTGATTAAATAATTAAGCGTGGATCAGTGAGTACAATTAAGTATATGGCCTAATTAAGTGAATTGGGGTCACTTTTGAGGTAAAAAGTGTACTCAGTGAAAATTAAGGGGTATAAATGGGTGTAGGCAAAAGTACCCAAAATATAAAAATGGAAGTGAAAATATTCCTAAAAATATATTCCAGACCTTTGGGTAAAGTTTGGTGGTTAATGGAGTCGAATAGATAGATGAGCTAATACCCGCTTAAAGCCATTTAACATAAGTTAAGTGACTCAAAGCAAAAAGAAACCATTTCTTTTTCTCACAATCCGTCGAGCCACATGAAGCAAGGAGAAAGGGAGAAGACATCATTGAAGCCCAAACCCTAGATCCTTCAATCCTCCACCATTTTGAGTGATTCCAAAGCCTAAATCACTCCAAATCTTCTCCTCTTTCATAATCCAAGCTTGGTTTTGAGTGAGAGGCTTTGTGGAGAGAGATTTTACCCTCCAAAATTTCGAACCATATGAAAAGTGGAGGGGTTTGGTAGCTTTTACCTCCATGGGAGCTTGAGGAACACCCATCCCATTGTTGTGTGATCATTTGTGGTAAGTTTCCACTCTCTTTCACCTGATTCCTTGAGATTTTCATGAGTTTAGGTTATGGTGAATAGTATTGTTAGGGTTTTATGATAATGTGAGTAGATTGACTATATTCTGGGAGGAATGAGGCTTGGTGTATGTTGTGGAAAATGCTAGGAATGACATTTAATCGGTGAAAATGAGTTTAGATGGTCATATGATTATGCTTTGAAAATTGCAATATTATATACTTGATTGTGGATTTGCTTGCATTGGTAAACAATGGGTTGGTTTGGTGGGATATTGATTGTGTTCCATGTGATGGCTAGGATTGAGGCAATTGGACCACCCTTGAGTGACCAACCATTGGAGGAAGCTATAGAGCTTGATTAACTCATTGGAATAGGTAAGTCCATGATTTTGTTGTAGCATGAATTGGATAGTTTGGTTGATGATTATAAGATACTCTTGAATGCAATGTTTTGATTGCATTACACATTGTGTAGGTGGTTGTGTGTGAAGTTGATTATTGTAATTGGTGGCAGAACTTGTTGGTGAACAAAGGTTGAACTGAAGCTTTGAGGTAAGCCTTCGAACCTTGGGTGTAATTCCCTTGATTGTTCCACCAAGCCCTGAATGGGTAGTGGTTGTGATAGTGTATATAAATGCAATGAAATAGTTTAATGCTTTGTTATACGTATGTATATGCATTTGGTGTGGCATAGGATGATGTTTCCCTATGTTGGTATGTTGCATGACGATGCATAATTCATACTTGGTAGTTTAGCTGACCAGTAGGACTATTTGCATCTGAGTATCCTTAGGACAGCTTGAGAGCTCGAGGAATTTCTCCTGGAGATGTTTGTGACACACTGCATGGATATGTATTTATTGCATTATTATTGTTATTGTTATTAGACTGCTATTGAACTATGGGGTGGAGAGATGCTCCAAGGACCCCTGGTTTACTGTGATATATTCGTATATCTCACCCCGTGTTGTGGGGACCCCCTTTCAGGTAAGGATGCTGCAGAAGCCTCTGGTGGCAAGTGGTCATATTTGGATTAATAGATACATGAAGATGTTGCATTCTTTTGGATTATACATGACATGTAGTAGTACCAAGTATAGGATTTACATTTGAAAGCTAATTGCTATATGTATGTCATGTTTTATTTGGAGGGACTTAGCCTATGCTCATCTCCTTTGGTATCTCTTTTGTTGATGGGAGCCAAGGAGTTGATCATAGTGGTTTGTAGCTAAGTCTCATGATTTGTAATTAAGACATGTTGCAATGATGTAATGTTGTATTATTGGATATATACCTATATGATGAAAGGGTATGCATGTTTCTCTTAGTGTATGAGTACCTAGAAAGAACTAGGAATCACTTATTGAAAGGATTGCATGATATCAATTAGGTGAAAGAAGACTCGTAGTTGGAAAATCCAAATAAAAGCAAAGATATCCTGTTGTTTTGTCCATTCTCATATCCTATATGATTGATTTGGACCATTGTGTCTTAATGGGAGTTGTAGATCTTCTTCTTAGCTTTCCAATGAGACCAAGATTGTGCAAATATGAGTAGTATAACTACAGTTATGGATGAAATGCCAATGGAGGCCAAATTGCCCTGTGGAGGGAAGCCTGAAAATGGAGGCTTAACCTCGTTCAGGGGGCTTAAGCGCCCTGATGCACCTGTGAAGGCCAAAAACTCTCTGTCGGTGGGCGCTTTAGCGCCCTGGAGCGCGCTTAAGCGCCATCGGTGGCCTAAAAATCCCATTTCCCTCTGCCTTTGGGCGCTTAAGCTCGCTGGAGCGCGCTGAAGCGCTCTGCCATACGAAAAACTGGGTCGTGGAGGGCGCTTAAGCGCAGCCCGTTTTCAGCATACACACAATTTAGTAAAATTGGCATAACTTGAGCTACGGAGCTCCAAATTGGGTGCGGTTTGAACCCACGCGTAGCTAATAAAGAGATCTATAACCTAGGGTGAAGAGAGTTTGGTAGTGAACTCGAACCAAATGATAATATGATGTTAAGCTTAATTTATTTTGTTCCGCAACGTAATATGATTTTGATCACACAATTGGGCATTTTAAATTCGACTTTGTTCAAAAAGAAAAATTTATCCGAATTTCTAATGGAAACAACGTGATTGTAATTGCACTTAATGTCATAATGCGATGTTAACAAACCGGTTCTAGAACGGGGTGTTACAACAATAGTCAAAAGTCAATAGCTAAATTCATTTTTTTTTTTGTCTGCCGTATAAATATTGTGTTGGGATTTATTTCATTTAAATATAAAATAAATATGTTGACACAATTTTTACTCACTGTAAATTTTTGTGTAGATAAAAAAAATACTTAATAATGCATTACGCATATCGTATCAGCGCAAAACACATCACTTAAACATTGCGTGAAGCGATAAATTAAAATATAAGCGTGTAAATAAATAAAATAAATTGTTATTAAATGATAAAAATACGAGATAATGTATGTATAAATAAATGTATGTATCATTATTAAAAGCATAGTTTGTAAGAATATGCTATGTTATTTGGACTGATTAATTTAACCATTAACTAGCAAAGTAACCTGTCTGCGACTGCAACTATATATTTGGATTAGTCTTGCATATAAAATGAGTGCGATCTTATTTGACTTGGCTGAATTTGGTAAAAGCAAAACCCGATGATTCAGCAGGAGTTTGATTGTACTCAAATTATTATTTAATAAAAAACACAAAACAACGCGTTTACCATAAAAAAAAAAAAAAAAAGAATTTCAATGTGATTCGATTTTGACTTTAGCAAACACAACAGCAGTAATAATGATAATTTATTATTATTATTATTATTATTATTATAGTTACAATTTGTAAACTTTTGTTTAGTTGTGTGGTGTGAACTTGTATTTTTTACTTTTTTTGGGCTTATTATACTACGTTACTTGTTATGAATTTATTTGAATTATAATATAACTTTGTAAAATTAAATATTAATTCATATTTATTTATTTGTATTCCCATCAACCGATTAAATAAGAAATTCATTAGTTCACCTACCGAAAAGGAAAAAAATAATTGAGATATAGAAAAAAGACCATAAAAATGATGGAAAGTGATCAGTGCATTTTTTAGAACTGAAAACATTTTCCATTGTCATGCACTCACGCGCAACCCAGATAGAGTAAAATGATGTTCGGTAGTTAGAGGAGAAAAAAAAATTTCTTCAAAAAGTCATCATTATCAAAAATATGTTGAGAAAGTAATTTTCTCAGAAATATGGGCAAAAAACTATTTAATAGGTAAAAATATTAATGAAAATATTGGTTCAAACTTATTAATTTTATATTTGGTTGATTTTTAAATATTATTGAAAATGTCAAATTTTAATGACACCCAAAATTTTAAGAATATCACTCTCCTTATAATATTTTTAGATGTCATTTTGCTATATAATTTATGAAAAATATTACTCTCCTTTTACATAAGATATCTTTTATCATGTTCTTTCACTTCGATTTTCGTACCCTATCTTTTTTTTTTCTTGTAATGGTGGGACCCACCTATTTTCTCTTTATAACCTAAGATAATTATCTTATGTTAAATGAGATTAATAAAATCCATAATTTATTCATAAATTAGAATAATGATAAAATTAAATTTACTTGAAAAATTTTCAAAAATCTTTTACCAAATATTATGGGTAAATAAAATTTGGATTTGGTATTTGTCATTTTAATTAACATAAGTTATGTCATTTTAGGAGAGAGATAGATACAAAAAATGAAAATCACGAGAGAGAAAAAATGAGTGATTTTTTTTAATTTAAATTTTAAATAAAAAAATTATTTTGTATCTATCTCTCTTAAAAACACGTAACTTTAGGTTATTTAAAATAATAACAAACATTTTTCCTGTACAATTCACAGTACCAATTTTTCGAAAATCCAAAAAAAAGTCGATGTACGAAACGCCCACTAAAGGAAATATTGCAAACTGCCATTGCTGATAGCAGAGTCTGTGTGTTTTTATCAAAGCCACTGATTCTCACGCACACGGGTCTTAATAATAACCCACCAAACCCCTCTTTTTTCTCCCCATTGCTCTGCTATCTATCTGCCAATTTTTCAAGGTTCATGACAAAGACTGGAGTAGTGGGCAAATAAAGGACAAGGAAGACTGCAGTGAAAAGATAACCCCACTTGTCATAAAAAGGGTTACAAGGTCTATAGAGAGAGAAAGAAGGGACTTCTTTATCATTTATCATCCTCACTTGTTTTCTTCTTCATCTAATTTATTATTATTTGGCCTTTTCTGTTTTGGTGCTGAAATGGGATTTTTGGGACCAGTTTTGGTTTCACTCTTGTGGGTCTTGACTTTGTGCATTTGATTGGCTTGACCAAATACAGTGCGAAATAATGGTGCTTCTAGTCCGAGACACAAATGCAAAAAATTGAAAGGCACCAAAAAGAAGGAACAAAACTAATAACTCTCCTCCTTTATTTCTGTTGTGTGATGCTGATGCATGCATGCCTGGTCCTTTGATCATGACCACTGACCTCTATTTGCATGTCGTTCCTTGTTTAGCACATGTCTGATTCTATTCTCAGTGACAGGTGAAGAGAGGGGAAAAGGTGACAATTCCTACATAGTTTTTCTTTTTTCCCTCTTGTATTGTTCCACCAATTTTCTCAGTGGTTTAGTAATGGAGGTTACAGAGGTATAAAGGGCTAGAGAGAGAGAGAGAGAGAGAGGGGTTTCTTGGAAACTTTTTTTCCAATTACTGGTTTCGGACTCTTCACATAATGGTTGATTTGACTGTAGCTTTGCCTAGACTGTATTACAAGCTTTCAAAAGTTCAGCCTCTAATACTGCAGTGAAGGCTCAAACACATGTCAGTAGTTTCCTTTCAGGTGATTCTTACAATCTCTCTTTCACACGCGCGCGCGCGCACGCACTCACACTTGTATAAGCAAGCAAGAATGTTCTAACTTTTTGGAGGGTGGTATTCAGTGTAGCTTAAAAGTAAACAGCGGTGGTGATGAAGAGATCCATCCAGAGCAGCTTCTATTGACTGACAAGCTCTGATTCTGATGGCAGATTCTGGTTCCTCACCATCCCTTGCAGAATATTACAAGAAACCCACGTCAACTTTCTTCAATATTCCAAGGCTATTCACCAATTTCACTTCAAAAGTGTTGAATGAAACCGAGGCTATGATGAGCCCAACTTCTATCCTCGACACTAAGCCTTTCAGTGGCTTCAAAAACTCTTTTTGGTCAGAAACAATTAGCCCCAGAACCACCACCGTTGGTGAACACAAGCGTTATTGGGATCAATTGGATTCAAAAGGCCTCGTTGATGCTCTTGTTGATGACAAACCTGCAGGGGAAATAACATCAAAATCACAAAGCAGGTTGATTCTATTTGGATCTCAGCTTAAGATTCAGATTCCTTCCCTGCCTCATGCAACACTTTCTCCATCTCGATCACCTAAGTCCACAGCTGATTTCGGTATAAAGGTGAGAAATTTTCAATTGGGGAAATCAGCATTTGTGTCTGCTACTAATTCCGCCCTTGAAACCTCCAAAACTCCTAGAGTTCTCATTGAGTGTCTCTCTGCTAGTGAAATGGAGCTCTCTGAGGACTACACTCGCGTGATTTCGCGTGGGCCTAACCCAAGAACTACTCACATATTTGATAACTGCATAGTTGAGAGTAGCTGCTTTGATGTTGGATGCTCTTCTTCTGCCATGGAAAGTGTGTTTCTTCCTGATCCCATCAGCTATCCCTCTGAGAGCTTCTTGAGCTTCTGTTTTTACTGCAACAAGAATCTTGGGCAGGGTATAGACATCTACATGTACAGGTACTCACTTATTTGTTATCCCCGTAAACCCTGATTGGTATTAATGTTATGTTAATATTCTAGGCACAGATACATACATGTGAATTAACAGTAAATTTGGCCCCTTTACGGAGTAGAAATTTTAATCTCTGATAAACTACGTGGTATAGCTTTAATAGTTTTATGCATTAAATTTAATATGATACCATAATTGTATTGTGTTGTTGATCACTGGATCTATTTCATATAAAATCACTGAAGTTTTACATTGCTTCCCTCCTTTTTTGCCTTGGCTTCCAACCATATGGCAGAAATTTGATATTATTATCATAATGGATATAAAATTCTGAATCATTTTCTCGTTCTTCCATCTATTGCCCATGTCTCAATAACCATTCCACCCCTCCCCTAAACCAAAGTTACCATTTCAAAAAAAGAGATTATCCATTGGTTATATAAACTGATGACAATATTGGAAACTTTTGAATTTAGTATTGTCAGTTAATGATTTTGTTTTTGGATAAAAAGACCAATTATGAATCAAATTAAGTGAAAATATGTGTGGTAATTAATCCAAATAGTTTTTCAGTGTAGTTTGTGTGCTTGTATTTCAGGGGTGAGAGGGCATTTTGCAGCCATGAATGCCGTTATCAAGGAATGCTGTTGGAAGAGGGGATAAGCAAATTGGAAGCAGGGGATTTATAGGGTACGTGGTTGAGTACCTTTCCGTCAATCTAGCTTGCTTTGCTTCGAAGAGCTTTTAGAACAACTCTGTCAATTTTATTAGTTGTCTAGGTTAATTTCTGGGACATAAGGTGATCCTCGAAGATCCTGGATCACTGTAGCTGATTGTTTTTGAAATCATGAATTAGGAGAATGCAAGGGTTTGTCCCCAGTTTTTGTCCCTCAATTCAAAGATAGTAGTGATAATGATCAATGATGTATGACTTAAGCTGACATTATCTTTGTTTATTGATATAAAGTATTCCACAGTAATAACACTATAATTACGCAAGTAGGACCAATCACCTCATCCCAACTAGATTCTTCTAAGGATCAGCAAATGATGTTGGAATTAGAAGGGGGCCAATTTGAGGTTATATTGACAAAAGATATTACAAAAGGAAACAGAAAGCTTTTACTGTAAAAGAAAATTCTCATTGTAAAATCAATTGAATCAAGTAAGTAGAAAATACAATGTAACTGACGTATATATCAGTATCATGACTAAACTGAACAAACTGTAATAATAGACTAACTAAGTATGGAACTAACTAACTGTCATAGTTAACTAACTAAATAAAATTAACTGCTGTGGTTAATTAACCGATGTGGACTCTATACACTAATACCCCCCTCAAGTTGGGAGTAGGATGTCAATGAGTCCCAACTTGGAAACATTCTCCCTGAAAGGTGCTGGGTGTAAAGACTTGGTTAGAACATCAGCAAGCTGATGTGCAGTGGCGATGAGCAGTAGTTTGAGAAGACCACTTGTTATTTTCTCCCTTGTTATGTGACAATCAATGTCAATGTGTTTACTTTTTTCATGAAAGGTGGGATTCTGTGCAAGGTGTATTGCAGATTGATTGTCACAGTAAATTGGGATTGGGTGAAGCAAGGGAACATGAAGATCATTAAATAGATAAGCCAGCCATTGAAGTTCACATGTGATGGCAGCAAGGGCACGATATTCAGCTTCAGAAGAAAAACGTGAAACCGTGCTCTGCTTCTTCGATCGCCAGGAAATGAGAGATGAACCAAGAAAGATGCAGAATCCGGTGATGGATTTTTGAGTGTCTGGACAAGAAGCCCAATCACTGTCAGCAAAACCAGAAGGAGAAAGAAAGTTATCTGCAGGAAAGAATAGACCTTTGCTGGGAGGAGTCTTGAGATAGCGTAAAACATGACAAGCAGCTATGTAATGGGCTTGGGTAGGTGAAGCCATAAATTGAGTAAGCTGTTGTACTGAGTGAGTGATGTCAGGTCTAGTGGTAGTGAGATATAACAATCTGCCAACTAGCCTGCGATATCCTTCTGGGTCAGAATAAAGATCCCCTTGATCACGACTGAGCTTGTGTGAAGGAGTGAGAGGATTCGAAGCTGGTTTAGCAGCAAGATTACCTGAATCAGCAAGTAATTCCAAAGTGTACTTGCGCTGATTTAATATTAGACCACGTTTAGATCGACTTACTTCCAAGCCAAGAAAAAATCTCAATTGGCCCAAGTCTTTGATACGAAACTGATTATGTAAGGAAGATTTGACATGAATAATCTCGTCCATGCTATCACCAGTCAGCACAAGGTCATCAACATACACCAGTAAGGCTGTAAAGGAAGTAGCAATTTTCTTTGTGAACAGAGAGTAGTCAGCCATGGATTGAATATAACCGAGACCTTGGAGAGCACTAGTGAGTTTGGCATTCCATTGCCTACTTGCTTGTTTTAATCCATAAAGAGATTTCTTGAGTTGACAAACCATGGTGGGTGAGCTACAAGAGAGACCAGGAGGAAGTTTCATGAAAACCTCTTCATGTAGTTCACCATGAAGAAAAGCATTATCAACATCAAGTTGTTCCAAATTTCAATTCCTAGCAACTGCCAAAGCAAGGAGCAATCGAATAGTGGTCATCTTGGCCACTGG
Organism: Gastrolobium bilobum; assembly: GCF_033153095.1. Classification (NCBI taxonomy): domain Eukaryota; kingdom Viridiplantae; phylum Streptophyta; class Magnoliopsida; order Fabales; family Fabaceae; genus Gastrolobium; species Gastrolobium bilobum. The sequence continues at coordinate 1,643,127 of NW_026896335.1, read as the reverse complement.
TGAAAAGGTTTGAAAGTAGTCAACACCTTCACATTGAGTGTAACCCTTTGCAACCAAGCGTGCTTTATAACGATCAACAGAACCATCTGGTTTTCTTTTAATTTTGTACACCCATTTGCAACCAATGGGTTGTTTATGCATAGGCAATTCAACCAACTCCCATGTGTGATTTCTGTCTAAAGCTTGTAATTCAGCCTCCATGGCCTTTTGCCAGCAAGGAACAACAACAACTTGTTTATAGTTCTTTGGCTCAGTATCAATCAAAAGATTATTGCAGAAAACCGTATAAGGCTTAGAACAGTTATTGTAGGATAGGAAATCAGATAAAGGATAAGAAGGGGAAGATGACATACCTGAAGATGCTTTGGTGTCAGCTAAACTGGATAGACTGCAATGAAACTCTTCTAGATATTGAGGTGCTGCTCTAATTCTAGTTGATCTACGAAGGTTTGGTGTAGATGGAATAATTGGTTCATTATATGTGGGCAGCATAGAGTCAATGCTGAGATCAGTGTTTGATAAGGGCATTACCGAAACTGAAGGATTGAAATCAATGTTGATTTGAGAGAATGGAAAATTATTTTCATAGAAAATAACATTTCTGGAAGTAAGGATTTCGTTTGTGTTTAAGTCAAGAACAATGTATCCTTTTGTACCTTCTTTGTAACCAAGGAAAACAAATTGCTTAGCTCGATTGTCAAATTTTCTTCGATGCTGTGAGAGGGTGGAAATGAAACACAGTGTACCAAAGACCTTTAAATGATCAAAAGAGGGAGGTGTGTTGTATAAGAGTTCATAAGGTGTTTTATGATGTAAGGATGAAGTGGTCAATCTGTTTATAATGTGTACAGCATGAATGATGCAATAGGTCCAATATGACTTAGGAATTTTAGATTGAAAGAAGAGAGCTCTAGCAACATTCAATATATGTTGATGTTTTCGTTCAACTATCCCATTTTGTTGGGGACATTCTACACAAGAAGTTTGGTGTTGTATCCCTTTAGTTTTAAAAAATTCTGTCATGGCAAACTCAGTGCCATTATCTGTTCTAAAAATTTTAATGGTGATGTGGAATTGTGTTTGGACAAGAGACACAAAGTTTTGTATGTGTTGTCTTGTTTCTGATTTGGCTTTCATTGGTATTACCCATGTGAAACGTGAGTAGTCATCTACCAATGTTAGAAAATAACGATGTCCATGAATAGATTGGGTTGCATATGAACCCCATATATCGATGCATGCATCATATTGAAAGGATGTAAAGATTCTGAATTGCTAGAAGGAAAAAGGAAATTTCTTTTGTTTAGAATAGTGAAATATGTCACAAGGTTCAGAATCAGTTTTACAAGATATGAAAGGAAAAACAGTAGACATTTTATACAAAACAGATTGAGAACAATGGCCAAGTCGAAGATGCCATAACTTGGATGAGCTAGAATTAGTAGCAGAACAGCAATATCTATTCGAGTTTTTATTGAAGTTGAGAATGTAGAGTCCTCTATCCAATTTAGCTGAACCAATCATCCTCAAGGTACTGTTCTGCAAGATAGAACAACTTTGTGAATGGAAAATCACATGACAACTTGAATCATGGATTAACTTGGCAACAGATATAAGATTTACATGAAAGTTAGGAACAAAAAGGACATTGTGCAATGTGAGGAAGGGAGAAATGTAAGCACTGCCAGTTTGAGTGGCTAATACCTGAGTACCATTAGGTAGTGTGACAGAAACCGGTTTAATATTTCGAAGGGAAGATAATAGAAAATTTTGGTGACCTATATGATCGGTTGCACCAGTGTCAAGGATCCATTGTGGATGAGGATTACCTGGAGTTAAAGAAGCTGTATTAACCTGAACCAAATTAGACTTATGTATGTCTTCTTGCTTTGGATTCTGTAACAAGCCAAGGAGACTTTGATATTGTTCTTTTGTAAATTGAAATTGGTTAGCATCAAATTCTGCAGTTTCATTCTCTGGTTCAAAACTGAAAGGATCATTATCATCATGAGAAGCCATATTTTCTTTTCTTGGAAATCTGGTTTTGAAGCCAGGTGGGTAACCATGTTTCTCAAAACAGGTTTCTATTGTGTGATTAGATCTTCCACAATGAGTACATAGTCTTGAAGTATTTGTTCTTCCTCCTCTTCCAAAATTCATTCTCCCTCTACCTCTTTGGGAGACATATCCACGATTAAAGATTTGTTCTTGATTGTTCATTGGAGCATTGTTGCCTCGATTAAAATTCTGCTCATGAGCATTCAGAAAAGCCTTCACATCAAGATTAACACCAGCAGCACCAGCAGTGAACTGCCTTTCTTGTTGAGCCACTAAAGATAAAGCTCGATTCATGCTCGGTAAGGGATCCATAAGCATTATTTGTGATCTCACATGTGAGAATTGCTCATTGAGACCCCTTAAAAACCGAATTACATGATCTTTCTCTCTACAAACACGAGCTAGATTTTGCATTTGATTACCACAAAGGCAAGTTGGGTTACAATTACATTTGGGTAATGGCTGCAAACTGTCTAGCTCATCCCACAATGTTTTCAATTTTGTAAAATATTGAGAAATAGTGCAATCACCTTGGCACATACGAAACAGGTATTCTTGAAGATCTGCAATACGAAACACATCTGATTGGGAAAACCTCTCATGAAGGTCCCTCCATACTTCTGATGCTAACTCAGCACATACTATGGATTGAACAATTGAGTCTGCAATGGAATGATGCAACCAAGATAAAACTGTAGTGTTGCAGCGATCCCATGCATAGAACAAAGGATCAGTTTCTCGCGGAGCAGTGATGGAACCATCAACAAAACCCAGTTTGTTCTTCGACTTTAATGCCATCTTCATGGCTCTAATCCAGGGATGATAATTTTTTTTTATCAAGAACAGGGGAAACAAGAACCAGGGAAGGATTCTCATTTGGGTGTAGGTAGTAGGGACTTGACGGATTCGTCAGGTATTCTGGTAAGGGACGTGGGTTCTGGTATGCAGCTTCCATGTTGAAGCTTTCTTCCAAAGAGATCAATAACAAGAACGGAAGAAAGAAACGAATGTAAGAAATGAAGACAATGAATACCAGAACTCAGAATGAGCTCTGATACCATATTACAAAAGGAAACAGAAAGCTTTTACTGTAAAAGAAAATTCTCATTGTAAAATCAATTGAATCAAGTAAGTAGAAAATACAATGTAACTGACGTATATATCAGTATCAGGACTAAACTGAACAAATTGTAATAACAGACTAACTAAGTATGGAACTAACTAACTGTCATAGTTAACTAACTAAATAAAATTAACTGCTGTGGTTAATTAACCGATGTGGACTCTATACACTAATAAAAGAAGACATTACCAGCTAACGTGGAAACCTTATTCAGTTGGTTGATATTTTTCAAAGTGAAGCACATCTTTGTCCTTATTTCTGCTACCAATAAACTTATATCATTATTGGAGCTTTTTCCCATTATAACTGACAAGAAGATAAATAATATGATGGGAGAATCGCATCTAAGTTCTTCAAGGTCCATTTTATTAGATAGAAAAACTAGTGTTACAGAAATATAATATAATTATACAAATATAGTCTAAATATTGGCCTTTTACTTACCAGTTTAAACTCTTAGGTGAAGTAATTGCTTTACATGATTTCCAAGGTCATAAATTCGAATTTTAGAGATACACTTTGCAGGAGGCATAGTATTAAGGGGAATTGTTGGACAGCAACATCTTTCGATCAGTATAGTTATTGGATACTGAGGTGAAGAATATGAACGATAAAATCACTACTAAGCTTGCAGGTTCGTACGAGCCCAGTTATCCGTTGGATTGCAAATTGGTAGGATCAGGTGATCGCGGTGCATAATCGTGGGATCAAGCGTGGAACTCAAATATAAAGTTTTGGTAACACTACTACATTGTCATAAGACTACTAACCAAAAAGTGTTATGAATTATGTAATATACAAACATTATTTTGATATGATTTATATTTTTTAATATTTTACTAAAGCGCTGTAGTCATAAAAGAATTATTTGATCAATTTTTTTAGAAAATTATTAATTTGTATACTTGTTTTGGGCTAGTTTTCATGGCCCAATATATATGGGCAAGCCTGTAAAGGTTAATTAAGAGGTCATTTTTATGCTTTTCCATAGTGAGCACATAGACCTCACCTTAGATGATCTCTTATTCCTCTACACAACTCACTTATTGTATATGGTAGTGGGACAATTCCTCACTGACACCAATGAGGAGTGGGCAGAAACGGTTAGACTCCGTCTCTCTCTTTATAACATTAGAGTATATGATTCCAATACATATAAACCATTATTCTCCCATTGAAGAGGCATATGACAATCATCATATTTAGAAGCTTTTACTATGCCAAAATCTAGAGCCACTGTACCCATACATATTTCTTCTTTCTCAGCCTTGCCTGAGATTGCACTTACGGTGTCTCTCCTAGAGCTTTGGTCTTTACCTTTGCTGCTTGAGCACCTGCACAAAGATATACATCACACATTGCAAGATACATATGAAGCTCCAAATCTACACAATTCAATACTTTTAAAGTAATTTATTTATATGATTTAATAACTAATATTTAACAATAAATAATTAAATGTTTTAAAATACACATTAAGCAATTCCCTAATTCTATATTTAGTTTATTTATTAATGAAAGACGGATACTTATTTCTTATTTCATTGGAGATATTTCATATTTTGCTCAATTGATAAGAAGTAGGCTTATTTGGTTATATTTATGCTCTAACACCTTGGTCCGCAATTTGTTTCATAGAGGTCCAAATCGGCATCTTCTTATTTCATTGGAGTAAAACGGGTATCGTGAAATTTGCTGAACACCAAAAATAGTATTTACTCTAATAATAAAAGATCAAATACACTGCCCCATCAACAAGATAAATTAAGAAAACGGTTCAATCACGTGGATCAAAATGTTTTTGTATATTTTTTGTTGGATTTGAATGCTCTCTTTTATGCATATATGAGGGAGATACCTTAAAGATTAGTGGATTATGTTTATCGGGAAAAAAAAGAGATTAGCGGTTCACTGTGTACTATCGTAGACGACATAGTCAAGACGTAGCATGTGTGCATATTGATAGCTAAGAGGGAGAGAGTTAAAAAATATGTACTTGGTTGGCTTAACCCTTTGTTTATAGTTGAGTTATCTAGTAGGAGTGAACATATGTGCCTCTTAAGAATATTGGGGATCCAATTCTTGATCATTGCTGTCGCACTAAATTTAGTATAATTAAGAAATTTTTCTTTAATTTTTTTCTTAGCTCTTAACTCTTCTTAGATCTTCTAGAATGTAATCTTTATATCAGGTCCATAACAAAAAGCAAGCACACTTTGATCTTAAATTTAAAAGAAATTACGGTGAAAAAAGAAAATAGACACGCATAACGAAACCTGTTAATGAAATTGTAAAAATTTACTAAATACAAAGACTGAAATTAACTATCTACACTAACTGATAATATGATAGGGCTCAACTACATAAGGCCCAATATGGCAAAGTATACATCAGGGATAATAATAGGGGTAAATGACCCAAGAAGAATATTAGTGATGTTGTTTTGTCACATTCCATTGGGCATGCTAAGTCAGCTCATTTGTTACAAAAGTTTGTTACTCATGGAGTGCGAGTTGAAGGTGATAAAGGGGAGTCGTGAACGTGAGTAACGGCATCATGGTGGTCATTGGATTGCTGAGGCAAATGGAGAGATCTTAGGACATCTCGAAAGACCCTGAAGCCTTTTAGATTCTGTTCATTTTTTCTTTATTTTCTTATGCAAATTCTGAGCTATAGCGGCACTATAGTCTGTAACCAGAATTTAGTTTCATGCTGAATGTTGTTGATTCTACTGATTTGAGTTTAATATAGAGGGATTGTTCTGGAAATACTGTTGTATATCGTCTAATTCCTATCATAATATTAAGCAGAAAAATAACAAAACAAAGATAATGACCAACTCAAAATGAACTTCTAAGTTTGGAATAATAACAAACTAATAGTATTGAGCAGGAAAAAAAAACAAATAAAGTGATCTAACCATGTATAAATACTACATGCATAAAACTCTATGTATATTTTATTATAATATTTTTATTTTATAATGATTTAAATATTTTATTATTCTTAAATATATTCACTTGGTGAAATCCTTATGGCCCTATGTCTGATCTGATCCTCTCTAAGAATTGTGCTTTTGGTGCTGATGGGAATTGTATTTTTATGAGACAAGTTTAGTGCCCGTGTCCTGAAATCTTTAAAAATTAATAATGCAGTCTCTTACTTTCACTTTTTATCTCTTATGCTATTCAAAGCAGAGACTAGATCCTGTTCACGAATTTTTTTTCGGAATATTTGACGTCAAGAAATTATTATTAAAGATCAAATTATTACAACAATATTTTCATAACTAAATTAATGTTTTGAAAATCTTTGAAACCAAAAAAAGAGTTTAATTACTCCAAACACGACGTGGTCCTTGCCTCCCAGTCATGTTTTCGCGTAAACAAAAAATAAGGCACCAAACTTTGTTATATAATAATCACATCATAAAAGAAAAATAAAGCTTGATGATAAATATCTCAAATATTAACAAGACAATCCCAATCCAAAAGGGAGAAAGGGAAACTATAACTCAAATATTAACTCAGTGCTTGGTCATTGTCAACTACGACAGCTGAGACAAATGGAACTTATACTCAAAACTTTGGAACCCCAAGGGTCTGGTCAAAGGCAAGCAATCACTAATGTGATTGATAAGTGAATTGAGCCCTTCCAAAAATATTTATCAGATTACCGGATAGTGTTTCCGGGCAAAGGCATTGAGCTCATGCTTGCTTGCCCATACTATCCTTCTTGCTTGAAGCACTACAGATAACCATCAAAGTTCATTAAACACAAAAGGGCTTCAATTACGTACGTGCCCCAAATTATACCAACATCTATATATATATATATATATATATTTTTTCAAGCATGTTGTTCCGCTAAGTTGCAATTGCATCATCCTTTTAACATGGTCAAGGAACTTTCTGTTTTGATGTATGGAGAGGTATATCAGAATTGGAAATTTTTGATAACATTGAATTATGATGAGTTTCACTATGGCTGCCTTACTTAATAGGTCAGCACAATACATTAACACGTAAAGAAGAAAAGAAGCTAAAGATTAAAGAAACTGATACAGTTAAACTAACCAACTGATACAGTTAAATAGAATTAACAGAAAGAGATGAACTGCATTAACAAATTCTGTTACCTTCTATCGTGATTAGTTCCACGCGCATAAACTTCAGACGCTTCATGTGAACTCAGACTCTTTGACTTGTGATCAGCTGCATTCGTTGCTTGGGCCACTGCTGTGTTTGTGATCTGGGCTTTTAGAACTTGGGCTTTATAATTGGACTCCCGTAATATCCCCCACAAGATGGGCTTAGTATGCTAGTAATGCCCAGCTTGGAAATATTTGAAGTAAGCTGTGGAAGAAACAAGAAGCAAGTGCACCAGACCAGAGGTTATCTTTTCATGTATAACGTGACAATCGAGTTCGATATGCTTCGATTGTTCATGTTTGGATTGGTTTTCCTAAACCGTACCTTCCCAATAGATGGAAATTAATTCCCTGGTGTGCCTCCCCTCTTTCTTCTCGTCTCTCTCCCTATTCTCTCTAGGCGAACCACAAGGGTCCGGGAGCACTGAATTTGTCTCCCAATGGACATCTTAAATGGGAGATTAATTTTGGTACATATGAACCACTATCTTTTTGGTTGTCCCTTCACAAAAGGGAGGGCAAAAGAGAAAAAAAGGAAAAAAAAATTGGACAAAACTGAAAAAAATAAAATAAAATTATACTTGTGAGATTGTGAGAGGGAGCATTCAATCATTCAATGGCCTTGGATTATTTTGAATTTTCTTCTCAAATTGGACTTTCAATCGAATCCTCTACCATCCCCTCCCGGAGCCTAACATATGATGAGTCTAGCGTGAGGAATATGTTTTCATATTGTATGTTATCTCATGCAACACACAAACAATTGAATTGGATCCATAGAAGTGAGAAAAAAAAAATCTCATCCACTTTTCATGTGTTTGTATAATGCAATATAAAAAAGTATTTTCCATAAATTTACTAGTAATAACACACAAGTAAATTATGAAACATGACATTAATGAGGTGACGTTTTATTTAGCATATCGTCCTTTAAAATAAGCCAAATTTTTATTACATGCATGTACAGTTGCAATTTGATAATTGGTGGTGGTTGCTATACTATAACAATTTTTGAGAGACAATGAGAATGGTAATGATGGCGGAAAAGGTCAAAAGGACATTAAAGCAGAAATAATGAATGATTGGAAGTTTAGTGGTTATGACCTCTCTGCACGATTGTGGCTTGAGTTTAAATTTGATTCATCACGAAAGTAATTTGTTTAACACTATTTTTGTGAAGCAAAATGGAAACGAGGAAATTTGAGTCTATGACATTCTCTAAATTGCCTGAAGTATTCACCATTAAACCGATCTAATAACTTAAAACAGAAAAGTGAAACATTGTAATAATAACTAATGCTGTTGTTTACAATATAAACTTTTAATAAATTTTTTTAAATAATCACTACATGATTCATTGATATTTGATAGTGTATCACTCTATTTAAACGTGCCATGTTGATCAATCAGCCATACAAAAGATTGGAAAATTGGATAGAAAACTGTGAGTACTGTCTTCCATACAAAAAATGGATAATAGCCTGATTCCCTGAAACCGTATCCTTTTGCACAAAAGCATAAATTCAATTTTTGATACGATCGAGCAGTAACCTGGACTTGCATGTGACTCCAAAACAGAACCAGGACACATCATTTTGTAGTCACTGGAATTGCCGGGCACCTACTAGACAAGCTCTCCTATCGTTGGTCTAAATGAAAATGATATTGCGGCTATTGATAAGAAAGGACAATGCTTGCTTCTTCAACTTGATGTTCTATAACAAAGAAAACCAAACTCTCCTAGCTCACAAGGCTCGCTTGCAGAAGCAGACAGTTTTTGTTTTTATTGGATGGTCCATTTATTATGTGTCTATTTTCCGCTTGAAACAGAACACATCTCGGTACTGGTTTGATTGTAGCGATAAGAGCTCTGAGATTTATCTTAATTGCATTGGTTTCAATAGTCTTTTGGGCATCACAATCATTGTTACATCAGAGATGGGACCTTAATTCAAATTTAGCAAATTTTGATAGTTTCTGTTTCGAAGTGACTTTGATGTGCAAGTGTAACTAACCGATTGTGTGTTTTAAAGGAAAGAAAATGGGAACAGTTAAAACGATAATGAATTTAGGCGTGATATATGTTATAAGGGAAAAACTACTCTTATGCGTGATAAATTTTTCTCCTATACACCCGTCGATAAATGTCACTTTTTTTTTTTTTTTTTTTTTCAGGTGGTGGAGCCCACATATCTATCTCTATGACATGAGATAACTTATCTCCTTTAACATGAGATTAATAAAACTTATGTTATAATACATTACCAGTTTTAATTTGCTGCGTAGTTACTCCTACAGAAGTGATTTCCCAAACTAATGCAAAATTATTAGTTTGAGAAGAATATAGATTTTACTTTTAGTCCTGTGAGTTATCTACTTGCATATTAAGGATTTAAGGTATAAGAAAGATAACATGCGTGAGAGATTTCATGAGTGTCTTGTTATTGAACATAGACCATCGTAAGTAGGACTAGCAGGGAGACATTAAAACGTCTCACATGGAAATTTATTTAGTAATTTTGCTTTGATGCTACTTTAAATTTGTGTGTCCTTTTATGTTTATAATTTTTACTTGATTAAAGTCATTTTTCTGTGTCAACCGAACTTCATACACATACCTAGTTGTGATTAATTTAATTTTTTTTTTAAAATGTAATTCCAAGTTATGCTTAATTTGGTCACCAGCAAAAGTAGGTCCTAAAATAATTACCTAATGTTTGGAATTATTGTCGTAAAGTTAACCCACTCAATTGTGATTCTTCGCGTGCCACGAACCTAACTAATTTTGATTTTGTGCGGTTCAATAATGATCTGGGCCTCTAAGAAAAGATAAAAACCTGAAATAGTCGTATACATTGGTTGATTATATATATATATATATATATATGATTAAACAGATGTTATGTGACTTAAGGTAAGGATTCGTCAAGTTACATTATGTACTACAGGTAGTAAATGATTTTTAAAAAGAGAGAAAAATAATGTACTACCCCATAGTACATAGTTAATTTCTGAAATATATTATGTACCTGTAGTTACGAGAGTAAATGGGTTAGGCCGGCCTACAGGGCTCTACGACCTAGCTTATATTAGGTCAATCTTGACCTATTATAAATAGTTAAATAAAATAGACCTAGACTTTTAAAAAAATTATTTAGAAAGCAGGTCATAGACTTTTTCAAACTTATTGGGCCTATAAGCCGGCGCCTATATCATATTATGTATTTTAAATAAAATTATTATTTTAATAATTTTGAATAATAAAGAAATATTATTTTAGTTATTTTTTTAATAATTGAATATTTAATAGGCTTAAACAGGCTAATAGGCCTAGGTCAAGACTTTTATTTTTTAAATATAGGTCAAACCAGACTTGTAATTTAGGCTTAAACAAGGCTAACAAGTCAGGCAAGACCTACGTTTATTTACACATATCTGGGCTATTTAAGTCAAAGCCTATCTTAACCTATTTACACCCTTACCCGTAGTACATAGAGTAACTTTTAGGTCAAGTCACACGACAAATCATTTCTATATATATATATATATATATATATATATATATATCATGATTATTTGACATCAATATCAAATTAAAAGATCGATACCTCATTTGAGGACCGTTAGATCAAGGCAGATCAACGTTGTCATATATTTACAAATCATAGTCAGATCAATGCGAGATCAACGACTCTTAGGAAAAATGTCAAATTTTGACACTAGTGTCAAATGATTCTGTTTCTCTCTCTCTCTCTCTCTCTCTCTCTATATATATATATATATATATATATATATATATATATATATATATAGTATGGAGATAAATTTACATTAGTCTTACACTTTTAATCTTGGTCACTGATCTCACTTTTATCTAACGGCTATAATTTTTTAGTCATGTGAACCATTTGATACAAGTGGATCAATGGTAAAAATTAAGTGTAAGACTTATTATTCTTACACTGGGATAAGAATAACGCCCCCCATATATATAGGGATGAGATTCTTTGACACTTGTGTCAAACTAAAAAGTTTGACACTAAAACTTATCTGTTAATTTCTATGAATCTAACGTATAATTTATTGGATCACATTTATTTATTACAAATAAATTATAACCGTTAGATTGACAGAAATTAACAGTTAAGATTTGGTGTCAAATTACAAATTTTTTAATTTGACACCATGATCATGTCTCATATATATATATATATATATATATATGGTTTATATTTCTACAGCTGATGTACGTGTAGTAATCAAATAATTGTCATATATATACTTGAAAGCATTAAATGCAGGGAATCATAATCATACAAAGGATGAAAGCATTAAATGTGGGAAATCATAAACACACACCTGTTGTTGCTATACGTAAAACGGCAGGAGAAATGATTTTACCTATATATATAGGGTCCTTAACTTCTCTTTTCATTGTAGAAGAAATTTTGTGCAACAATTAATTACAACTATGTACTATTAAAGTTATTTTTTCTCTCTCCGCCACGTCAGCCGACAACCTTCTGAGGAGAGAAACAAAAACATCTTTTAAAATTGCAACTTTGTACTACCCGAAGTACATAGTTATAATTAGTTGCCGCACAAAATTTCTTCGGCAATAAAAGGAGAAGTAGATTTCTCATATATGTATATATGGGTTTAATATTTCTCATGTTGTAGGAGATAAATTTATCCTCACTTGGATCCACATAAGCCCCACATACTTTTATGTGTGCGTAGGAGATAAACTTATATTCTACAATATGAAAGACATTAAACCCTATATATATATGAGAAAAATTACTCTCACGTTACATGAGATAAGTTTCTCTCTACACACCCTTTGATAACTGTGTCACTTTTTTCTTTTTATTCTTTCAGGTGGTGGAGCCCACAAGTTTATCTCTATGACATGAGATAATTTATCTCCTTTAACATGAGATTAATAGAACCCTATATATATATATATATAGACAACATCATTTGATACTGGTGTCAAACTAAAAAGTTTGATATTAAATTCTAATCGTTGATTTTCATTAATCTGATGATTATAATTTATTGAGTCACACTTATTAATTAACTAATAATTCTCAATAAATTATAATTGTCGATTGGGCACAAATTAATGATTAGAATTTGGTTGGTGTAAAAGGATCATATATATATATATATAACACTAATGATATTCTAAATTTCGGAAAATAAGAGCAAGTAATGAATAAATGGTTTCATGATCATTTTACCCAAATTTGCATTATCTAACGGGATAGTTGGGGGGTTTCAAATTTTCAACAGAACATGCACGTGCCATGTTTCCTTTCTTATGTGCATCCTTCTTCAATATGCACCAACTCTGACTTTGAATTGCTTTCCTTTCGTCATAAAAGCAATTCAAGGTTTGAGTTCATGGGCAATGACAGATCAATTATGATATTGGACACCTCCGAAATGGCGAAGACAAATATCAATTTACCTGTGAAATTGAGTCAACATTATTAGACACAACATTGTAGATGAAAGCAACGTTGAAAGGAGGATATCAAGCTTCCCCATGGCCTATGACGCACACAAAGGTTTAAATTCCGAGAAATTCTAACACTACAATCCTCTAATAATTGATATTACTTCCAAATCAAATAATCAATGATGTTCGGATACGGTCAATGTGGCGTCACATAAAAGGAGACCCATGAAAGTGAGGTAATTGTAAATTTGAAGAATCGGTGCAACATCGGGAAGTGGGCTTGTATTGTGTCTCATTAGTATATGTAGATTAGTTTTACAGGTCGGTAACAGGATAGCAATTGCTAAAATTCTTGCATGCTAGCAATGCAAACTTGATTGGCCAAGACAAACAAGCAACATTGTACATTTGCCAAGTGCAGGCTAAGGAGCATTGCACATACGTTTTTGACTAAAATAACATGAAGATATATTCTTCGTTGCGTACAGGAAAAGAAAAGAAAAGACATAGTTGTTTAGCCAAAAAATAAAGCCAGCAAATTAATTGTATTATTCTTACTGGCAACACCGTAAAAAATCTGACTTTGTGTAGTCGAGTCGTCAATTTATTGTTATGTCACATTCATCAGTCAATTAATTTTGCAGTGATTTTGTGAATAACAATAAAGTTGTGTATGAAATAACAAAGAAGATAAGAAAATGAGCGAGTTAAGGTCCCTTTATATAGGGTATTGGAGATTCCCTTCAAATATTCAAATTGTGATGTCATAATTATTTCCAGTCTTGTAGATCTCACTAGATATGAGGTTACGTAAGCCCTATGTATGAAAAATCATACATGGAAAAATATAAAAAAATATATATACTAGAGAGTCATATGCTCCACGTCCTAAACAAGGGTTGCCTTGCGGAGCAACCATATGGGCGGGCTGGACAAGGTTATCCAGCAGAATCAGAACAACTTCTAGATTCAATTTTTTTTTGGATATTAGATTCAATTTTTTTTTTTTAATTATCTTAGTTATGGTTTTTCTCCTAAAACTCCCCCTTTCTTCGTAAAGATGAAGTTTTGATCTCTAGTAGAAATCCGTTTATCAGCTGAATCAAGTAGCCCATTCGATATAGCTCGCCAAGGGAAATTTATACACAACATTCTACTATAAACTTTATAAATCTGCAATGGCTATGAATATAGGCACTATATATAGCATTAGTCTAATCAAAATAAGGACACAAAAGCTAATGCGCATGAACAATCACATGGCCATTATAAGGAAAATCGCTAGTCAGCACTTTACATTCATAGAATTTAGCTAACCAAACGGACAAGACTAGATTAGCCAATGTTGCCATGTGCTTGAAGTTTCTCGGAGTTTTCCCTCCTTCACTTTTACACTAGAGAGGAGAAAAGAAAGAAGGCTTAGACGTTCATAGCCATTGGCGGACCTATTTGCTTGTAAATATGTGCAAGTATACACATAAATTTGGTTATATATTTTTTTTAGTAAAGAAGAGATATATTTTTTAATTAATTAAGAATGTCACTAAAGGAGCAATTTTAGTGGCTGCATTGTCAGGAATACAAGCACAAGTACTAAGAAGGAAACACATGTCATTTACTGCTTATGTTTTAGTGATTTTGTATCATTAAGTTGATTACTATTTTTTTATGTTAAGTCGAAGTTTTCTTTTCTTTTATTGTTTGAAGATTATATCTCTTATATTATATGAACAATTTTTTTTGTCATTTTAGAAAAAGACAAGTTATATAATATTAAAGTAAGTGAGATGACACATTATTCAATGAATTGGTCTTGTCTTTTTCTTAATATGACAGAAATTTGATTCATGTAACATAAGGGATATAAATCCCTTTTTTGTTTAAATTCTTTTATTTTTTAATGCATTTAATTTTTTTTTTTAAATTTTTTTCGGAGGCACTGCCCCCAAATCCCCTCCACTAAATATTCGAACTAAATATGCACACATAAATAAAATTTCCTAGGTCCGCCACTGATTATAGCCAAGTGTATGTGTGAGAGTATATATATGGGGGAATGATCCGTTTACAAACTTTTTTTACAAATTACATTATGTACTCTCGGAAGTACATAGTGTAACCTAGTGTACTTTAAGGAGTACATAATGTAGTTTGTAAAAGTTTATAAATAAAAAGTTTGTAAATATAACCCTATATATATATATATATATATATATATATATATATATATATATAGGGGCAGAATTATTTTACACCGGTGTACGAATAATAAGTCTTACTCCAAATCTTAACGATTGATTTACATGCATCTAACGGTTAAGATTTAGTGGGTCTCACACATTAATTAATTATTAATTTCTAATAAATTTCAACCGTTAGATGCATGAAAATCAACGGTTAAGATCTGGTTAAGATTTATTATTCTTATACCAATGTAAAATGATCATATCCCGTATGTATATATATATATATATATATATATATATATATGGCAAAATGATTTGTCTTGTGACTTGACTTAAGGATTGGTCAAGTTACACTATGTACTACTTGTAATACATAATGTAACTTGACTAATCCTTAAGTCAAGTTACATGATATAATTTAATATATATATATATATATATATATATATATATATATATATATATAATTTAATATAATTTTTCGGTGTCAAAAGATTTTATCCCATGTGTATATATAATTTAATACAATTCACCAAAATTGGCACTATGTCTCGTAGAGAGATGAAATTCACAATGAGAAATTCAATTTCAGAATATGAATATAACACTAAGATTTTTTCTTCGTATATATCCTCTCATTATTTTTCTTACAATCTCTCTTTTTCTCTTAAATAATTCAATCACTCAAGCACACAAGGACTCTCCCTTGTTTCATCTTTTAAATAATTTATCATCATTACAAATTGACATAAATAAAAGGAACCTTAAATGTATTACTTTAGTCAATCAAATTGACATTATTTTCATTAATACTAAAGCCCATTAATTTTTCATTATTAACAATAATGGATTCAAGCTATTTTCATTATAACAATTAACGTAGTGAATAAATTTTCTATTAACTTGAATCAAGCAATAATTTAATGCTCACTACTATTTTTATTTTTATTTTCCTCCAACACCCCCTCCCTTATTTTTCTGTTTCGGTCCTTTGCTTAGGATTGTTGGTGAGTAGAATTTTGTTTTATTGGTGAAGCAGTCGCAAAATTTGTAAATATTTATAAAGATAGAGGTAAGAAAAGATACAAAATTTTAACATTTATTGGGTTCCCGTATTTCAATAGATGCTGATATATTTGACATTGATTATGTATTAAATGCTAACAAGGGCCAGAGTAAAGGCCCCTCCGACCACGCTCGTCTTAATTTCCACTGCCCCATGTCCCTTAGAAGATGGAGGAAATTATGGCAGTCTTCCTTCCCTACTTAAACTTGCATTCCCTCTCTCATCTCAAACACCATAAAATTTAAAGCTCTCTTTGAACAACATACGCTTACTAGTTCTTGAAGCAACAACACCATCAAATCAATCCCAACCCAACTGAGAAAAATACACCAACATGCCAACAACATAAAGTAAGACCGGCTCTGTCATCATTGCGCTCGAGTCCAACTAAAAGAATTCACCCCTTGGCCCCTTGCTTACAAACAAATACCCTTTCTCTCTTGGTCATCCAAAGATTCGATCTCATCCTTATTATAAACCTTTTCAGTGAAGATACAAATTAAGGGGAGATATTAAGAAACATTTGTTTTACACAGATATGGAAATTGAATCAGCAAAGTGTGAGTGTTGTGGCTTGAAAGAGGATTGCACCCAAGATTATATCAGGGACGTGAAGTCTAAATTTGATGGAAAATGGTTATGTGGGTTGTGCTCAGAAGCAGTCAGAGATGAAGTTAGCAGAGGTAAAAAGCCATTCGCCATGGAAGAAGCTGTTAAAGCTCACATGTCATTCTGTGGTAAGATCAAATCGAATCCTGCAGTTCGGGTCGCTGATGGCATGAGGCAGATGCTAAGGAGAAGATCGATTGACTTGTCTTCATCGCCAACTTCATCAAACAAGTACAGTACGAGGTCAACCACCACTTCTCAGGTGGGTGATTCGTCAAGTTTCCCGTTGGACTGATGAAAACAGAGGAGGATGGAAGGTGGGAAAACTTTGTTTTCGTATCGTTAGAATAAAACTGATGTTTTGTATAGGAAGTGCTATTTCAGATTAAGGCTCTTTTCTTCTTCTTGTTTTTTTTCTTTCTAATGGATCCCTAGTTTGGTATATCCCTCTCTTTTGTTTTCCTTTCCTGGCAACAGAGAACTAATTTTCAAGAAGAAGAAAAAAAAGTTAATCCCAATTTTATTCTGCATGAAACAGATCCATACAACCATTCTCTCCCGAAAACTTCCAGTAATTCACACCACACAACTTTCTCTGCTTAAAATTAAAGGAAAAAAAGAAAAACAATAAAAAGGTGTTGTTGGATTATCTTCTACTTAGCTTTCCATTTTTGTATTCCTTCAAAGAAGGGACATTGTTCTGGTTGGGACTGATGGACTTATCTGATCATATCTCCCAATCTGTCTGGAGAGTTTATTATTATCCAGCACACATGGAGTACTTAGCTCCTTGGTACACGTGTCCCGTCATATTTACTTTGCACGCATAATTCTTTACACATCATGAGTCAAGCTGCCTCATACTTAGTGGGATCTCTAACCTCCAATATAAAGTGATCTTAGCTCCTTTACTATTCATCTTCTCCCCTCTACTCTCTATTCTTGTTACTTCATAACTGTAGCCCTTATATATTTTCCCCCCTTGTGCACCCTCAACATAGGTAAGAGTAATTAGAAATACAGCGTTTGCTACGCAGGATTTTTCGGAATTCCCGGTAAATTGAATTTTTCTAAATTTTTAAGTTTTGAATATTATCATAAACTGAATGCAAAAATTATATTTTTGAAAATCGAGATTCTTAGACAAATAAAAATTTCTCCTGTACCAAACGCTCCCTAAAGCTCTGGTCTATTTCACTGTCTCTTTCATTTCCCTCGTATCAACGTACTTCACTCTCGTTTGAGAAATAAATCCATACTTGGTACTTTAATTCAATTCAGACATGTTGTGTGTAACATCCCGTGCGCTAACGAGGGCGGGGAGTGATCGCCAGTGCAAAGAGGCACGGACAAGGAACGGCTCCTGACAGGCTTTCAGCGGGGGGTTACATGCATAAATGAATCGAATCGACACCCGAAAGAGGGAGATTCCAAAGGCTGTGCAGGTATAAGACTGCACAGTTTGGGATAGCTTATAAGAATTAATTGATACTACCTATGCTAACAAGATGCATCTGCTTTTCGGTAGCCCGGATCAGAAGAACTCCACAGTTAAGCGTGCTTAACTTGGAGCAAATCTAGGATGAGTGACCTCCTAGGAAGTTTTTTCGGGAAGTGTGCAAGTGAAGAAAAAACACACTGAAAAGTCTCGTGTTAGTATGTGGGGATAGTCATTGATTCTTAAAGCGGTCGGGCGTTACAAGTGGTATCAGAGCAGGGCCTCTCATCCAGTACGGTGTGGTTCGAGGACGAACCAGGCCGAAGCTAGTGGGCATGTAACATCCCGAGCGCTAACGAGGGCGGGGAGTGATCGCCGGTGCAAAGAGGCACAGACAAGGAGCGGCTCCATACAGGCTTCCAGCGGAGGGTTACATGCATGAATGAATCGAATCGACACCTGAAAGAGGGAGATTCCAAAGGCTGTGCAGGTATAAGACTGCACAGTTTGTGATAGCTTATAAGAATTAATTGGTACTACCTATGTTAACAAGATGTATCCGTTTTTCGATAGCCTGGATCGGAAGAACTCCACAGTTAAACGTGTTTGATTTGGAACAATTCTAAGATAGATGACCTCTTGGGAAGTTTTCCCGGAAAATGTGCGAATGAGGAAAAAGCACACTGAAAAGTCTCGTGTTAATATGTGGGGATAGTCATTGATTCTTAAAGCGGTCGGGGTTAGATTGTGCAATAGTAAAATTGAAATGATTCACATCAAAATAAAATTTTGCATCCATGTTTCTTTTCAAAAGATCTATTAAAAAAAACAAAAAGATAACGTACTTTGCAAGTCAAGTGACATTTGATGCATTCTAATTATTAGGTTTAAAGTGCAGTTTTTTTAGCAGTATATAGTCTGTATTATCTGTTGCGTCTTGCTTGACATAGATTAGACTCAACTAATCCACAAACATATCTGACAACTGATTATTCTATTAATAAAGCAATAACTATAGTCAACTTCCCACTCCATAATGCCGAGTTAGTTGATGCCATAATCCTCAATTTTCAAACACAAAAAATGTGAATCTTATCACTATTTTATAATGGAGAATGTCTTCATCACAACTTGCCTTAATTAAATAACAATAGTCGATAATTTTTGCTCTTTATATTATTCCTGATCATCTCATATAAAAAATTCACATTATATGCATATTAAATGGATAGATAGAGTGCTACTAAAATTTGTAAATACTTATAAAGAAAAAAATAAATATATTTTTGATTTGAGAATTTCGTGTGAAATTTTAATACAAGACAATCAATTTAGCCTTAAAAGAAAGAACAATGATATCCAATGGATGCTTGACGCAGTACTTAAACATTGTTGTTTAAATCTTAAGGTCTTCTTTAAAGAAGTACTTTTGGGAAGACTTTTCACCTTTACCACATCTGGATGAGAAAAAACAATATGTAAATGAAAAGAAAGAAAGAAAGAACAATGATAGTTTTCTTGAGATTGAACTATACCGTCTCGAAAGCTCACTTAATCCTTAATCGGAGGAACATCAATGGTGAAGACACAAATTCCTTTTGTTGCGGCTAAAGGAGGTTTATGAATTGTGCTCGTTATGGTTATTAATTAGAACTAACAGTTGTTTGAATTATAAAATCATGATTAGCCTGCTGCCATTTTGGGGGTGTCATGCCCCAAAGAAATGGATATTCTCATATGTTTTAAATAATATGATCATGTAAGAGAATTTTAATCATTAATATACAAATCAATGGTGATAATTTTGTAATTTTGTATTCTAATATTTTTCTCTCTCAGCTCTTTTTATCATTAATTCATTGTGTATGAATTATGATTAAGAATCTTTCACATATCATGATTATATTAAATAACATATAAGAGTATCTCCTCCCTGTAATAGGGCATGGATTCCCATTCTTGGAATGCCTTGTTATAAACTACTGATATGAATGAATACGGTCCTTTAGGTGCCGTTTGGTTCACGATCATTCACAAGTTTCCTATACAAATGAAACAAGGATTTCAGAAAACCAATGTTTGGTCAAATGGATTCAGTCAAAAAGGCCATGTATCCAATTTGCATAGCTTTTCAATTTTCTCATGGATACCCATCTTTCGGCACTGTTCAGAAAGCTTTTTCATCGGTAGTTTTTTGTTAAAAGATTGGTAAACCACTGTTTACTCAAATTGCAGAACACCCATTATACCCTATGAGAATGTTTCTCCTCTTTTTGCTTCCCTTCTCAACGCACACATTCTGTGAGCTTTTTTTCTAAGGATCTTCCTTTTCTTTTTTTAAAGATGGGTAAGCATCTTCCTTTTTTTTTTTTTTTTTTTTTCCTATTGAGTGATACTTGTTTGAACTATGGGAGCAAAGCCTTCGTTGGAAAGTTCCAGTTAAATATATCCTCTCTTTTCTTTTCTTTTTTAACGAATCTGATTCAGTGAATGATGAGGACTGTTGGTTTTGTTTCATGATGATGAGTTCTCTTATGAGAACTTTTAGAAAGGTTTTTCATTTTGCTTGGCTCCTTTGTTAACCAATATTTTTTGTTTTTTTGCACAAATGCTCGTTGGCAACTTACACTTTTTTAACAAATGGAACCCTGTTTACAGATAAAGGGTAGTTCATTCTGATTCAAAATTATTTCAAGACAGGGTTATTTTCGTAACTTCCAACCTTCTTTCCCATCTATATTTTACTTACATCCAAACATAGACATTATAAATTCACTTAATTTTCCTGGTAAATTTTTTTCCAACCAAACAATTTTTTTTACATTTTCCTACCTAACTCACTTTCCAATCATTTTTCTATCAATTATATTTTCTCAGTATTCACAAAATTTCTCCTCAACTAAACACTGCTTAAGAAATTTGTTACTGATAATGAAACATGAATGCCACTGCTAGTATTGGGAACTAAGTTTTAACACCACACCTCTCTAGACTCATTGCCCGATTTGAGCCCTTTTCCCAAATTTTTTTTCCAGAATGAGCTTTGGTGGAAAATATTTACCAATACACCTAAGTCGAGGTGCGACCACTCCTCCAACTTTATACTTTTTATTTTTTAAAAAAATAAAAATAAATTGGACAGTCAAGCCGTTTCACGTGACGCAGTATTTTATGTATGCACCTCTCGCTGGATACCGGATTGCGTTTGGTCCCATCTTTCCCCACTATCTTTCCATGAAATATTCACACCCCACACTCATTTCGAATCACTAATTAATACAATTAATAATTACTAATCATTAATGATTTAAATTAATAATTATTAATCCTTAACTACTAAAATTAATAATCAATAATTAAATCATTACTGACTACAAATAATAATTGCAGCTTGTCTCTTCATGCTAGGAAATCTAATTTATATAATGTATCATTTATTTATATCTTACATCATGAAAGCTCAAGTATTGTCAGAGATGCAAACTCATAATTTTGTGACAATGGACAGTCTCAATATCCTAAAGAAGCATTAATATCGCATTCAAATAATGTGAAGAAGTCTTACAAGGCCAAAATTTGTGAGACAACTTGGAAAATTGATTATCTCATGTGTTATTTAAGATGATTATGTCATCTGAGAGGACCTTAATCATTAATAAATAAATGAATGGTGATTATTTTGTAATTTCCTAATCCAATATTTTTTCTCTTTTTTCTCATCATTATTGATCCACCCTTTATCGTTATGATTCTCTCATATTACATGATCATATTAAATAATACACGAGAGAATTTACTACTGAGTAGGACACGAGAAACAAAAAATAAATAGGACGAGCATAGAGAATAGGGTGCTCTCCCACACTGGCAAACCGAGTCATGCGCAAATGTCCGCAAGTGCGGACATAAAATTTTGGATTTTTTTTTTGTCTTTGTTGTAGTCTTGTAGGTTCTTATTTGTTTCTTGGTTCAATATTTATATTAGGAGTAAATATTATTTTAAGTCCCTAATAAAAAATATCATCCCCACTTTAGTCCCTTACCAAAATTTAGTCTCCTGATCCTTAATAAATTTAAAGTGGATCAATTTAGTTAAAATTGTAGTCCCTCATAAATTTAAAAAGACCTACATTAGTCCCTCAAAAAGACTAAAATGGATCCACTTTAAAATTCATAGGGATCATGTGACTTTTTTTTATAATGGACTAAAGTGGGGACCAAATTTTTTGTTATGGACCAAAAAAGATATTTATTCTTATATTAGTTAGCAAGGTACCAACGTACGGAAATAATTAAAACAACGTAGAAATGCAAATTGATTAAAGAGAAAACTTATTATTTCTCCCCTGTCACGTACTCATTCATTTCCATGCCTCTTCATCCTTTGTTTTCTTTCTCACTTTTATAAAAAAAGAGGATTGATTGCAGGTCGGACATTCTCAAATAAGTTAATATCTAGAGACGATATCTTTACTGTGATTTTGCTTGCCTTTTGTACATGTAGTATTCACCACTATAAAATAGAATGATGAGGTAGTATTCACCACTATAAAATAGAATGACGATGTATGGATGTACTGGAGTATATTCTCATATTTGTTTTGGAGAATTGGTAAGATTTAAGAGGGAAAATGATTGGTCAAACTATTGCCTACATCTTGTTATGGAAGAGAACTAGATTATGAGTGGGTTCAAGCGTTAATTTAAATTTTTTTTTACAAAAAAAATTCGCGGACATAAAGAAATTTCTTGCATCCGCCACTGCTCTCCCAGCACCAAATCTAACATGTTTTTGGGGTATCTTCTGAAAAATAAAAATTGATTGTCTTACATTTTACTTCACCTGGTGTTAATGGGGATGCGGTTGTTGAGATATATAGTTCCACATTGGTTGTATGAGCAATTAATGTGGAGTTTATAAGGCCTTGGACACTCCCACCCTTTGAGCTAGCTTTTGGGGTGGTGTATCTCAAGGTTCTTTACATGGTATCAGAGCTTGAGTGACTATAAGGTCACAAGTTCGATCCTCACCGTCCCCCACTTTAAAGTGGAATTAAAAATAAAAAATAAAAAATAAAAAAGCACAAAAGGTAAACCAAAAAATTGGGCCTGTGCAATTCCACGCTTCAAGCCCAAAGGGCTCTTGCGTGAGGGGACGTGTTGAGATATATAGTCCCACATTGGTTGTATGAGCAACTAATGTGGAGTTTATAAGACCTTGGACACTCTCACCGTTTGAGCTAGCTTTTAAATATTTAGCTCTTTGTAAATATCTTGTGAAGATATGACTTCAGCTGTGTTGATGGGGTGCGCTACTAGTATAGCGCTCTCGCATATCTTTTCTGCAACGGAGCTGGGCAGAACCAGAACATTTGTGAACATGATTTGTCTCCTGATATCCTAAACTTCGAAGATCCAGTAAATCTTTTAACTTATAAACTCTTACACATGTATGACGTGGTCGAATTTCCAATGAGCAAGACTATATCCACTGTCAAGTTAATTTACAGTAATTTTCATTCAAACTAAAAAAAATAATCAATTTATAGTAGTGAACCTTCACTAAGCTCCACTAACTACATGCCGTAACTACTACAAGGAAGGCAAAAAAATGAGGGCATGACAGTGTCATTCAATTTACTAATAGAAATAAATCACCAATAGTCTCTACAAGAACATATACCACCATTAAAATGGTGAAACCTAGTCCTATCTCTCACAACAACCTCTATTTGATACACCTTCGAGACCAACTTCATAAAGGAATGACAATCCTCGCATATTCTAAGATTTTTAACTATACGAATGCATGATTCTTTCCTCGCACTAATTAGCCCATAGCTAAGTGCTAACTTTTCACTATGCCAGAGAACTACTACTTTTTTTTCTTCCTCTTCTAAATCAATCAAAATGCCTGAGGTACTCGGCATGTAGCCAACCAGCTTCAATTGACTGACTACCTCATCTAACTTCTCATATATTTCATCTGATTGTTCATGATATCTATCTGCCATTAAAAACACATGCACCTCATTATTCATTTCAATCCTGCTGCATGCCCTCTCCTTTGAGATACCTTTATGTCTCATTGATTTCCTGATCAGTCCAACATCATTCCACCTTTTTTCTTTGGCATAAATGTTTGACAAGACCACAAGGGCTCCGTCATGATCAGGCTCTAACTCGAGAAGTCGTTTGGCAGCAAATTCGCCTAACTCAACCTCGCCATGAACTTGACAAGCAGACATAAGGGATCCCCAAATGATAACATTGGGCGCGAATGGCATTGTCTCAATAAGCTCCATAGCTTTTCTCAAGAGATTGGCTCTACAATACAAGTCAACCATGCAACCATAATGCTCACGTTTGGGAGAGATGCCATGCTCATTAATCATGGATGAGAAGAATTTCTGGCCCTCCTCAACCAAACCTGCATGACTGCATGCATAAAGGACACCTATAAACGTAACCCCATTGGGCTCAATATTTTCTTCTCTCATCCTATGGAAAAGGTTTATGGCACTATCAGCATCCCCATGCATGGCAAAAGCATTGATCATACTGGACCAAGATATCACATTTTTTCTAGGCATATTCTCAAATACCTCTCTTGCTCTGACCAAGTTCCCACATTTGGCGTACATATCAATCAGGGCATTGTTGACAGATAGAACTCTTCCAAACCCATTTTTATCTGCATATCTATGAATCCATTTTGCTTGATTAAGTGCCCCAACATGAGCACAAGCAGAAATGACACTCAGCATAGTGATCTGATCAGGTACTATTCTCTGCAGTTGCATTTCATTGAACAATTTAAGAGCCTCTTGAGGCTGATCGCTTTCAGCATAACCGGATATCATTGCACTCCAACATACCAAGTCCTTTTCAATCATTTGGTCAAATATGAGGCGAGCATCTTTAACCATTCCAAGTTTTGCATACCCCGAAAGCATTGCAGTTGAAACAACCAAAGGTTTTGATGGGAGTTTATCATATATTTCTCGAGCCAAATCCATTGCACCACAATTTGCATACATGTTAACGAGAGCACTCTGTATATAAGAGTCAACATCAAGACCATTATCCTTAATGAATTCATGGATGGCTTTGCCATAGCTTAAATTTCCAGCATGACCACAGGCAGAAAGCACGGTACAAAGAATTACAGCATCTGGTTCAATACCAGAGCCCTTCATTTCTTCATAGAGCCTTAAAACATGATCATAAAGACCACTCTGGCAGTACCTGTTTCAAAATATCAGAATTAAAAATCTAATTCAGCAAAGTAGCAGCATGCTCATAATGTATGGCAAGAATTATAGCATACCCATCAATCATAATATTCCAGGTAACGACATCTCGATAAGACATTTTGTCAAACAGCAATCGTGCATCCATAATGCGGCGACATGCCGCATACATAGCAATCAACCCTGTTTGAATAAAGGGGTCAGCATGGAAGCCCAACTTAGATACCAGCCCATGAATCTCCAACCCTTCGTTAAAGGCGGAAACTTTTGAGACGGCCTTCAATAATGGCGGGAAGCTGAACCTGTCGAGAGTGGAGCCATCTCTCCTGAGCTTCTCGTAGAGCAAGAGGGTCTTACCGGGTCTGGGCCCGCGGGAGAATTGACGGAGGACTTGGTTGCAGAAATGGGTTTCTGGGTTTCGAATTTGGGAGAAAACGGAGAGGGCGTAGTCGAGGCCTGAGGCTGAGGCTGAAGCTGAGGAGATGGCGCAAGAGGAAAGGACAAGTCTGAAAAGGAGGTAGTTAGAGCGTTCAAGCTTGGAGCGGAGGATATGAGCATGCACTTGCTTCAGATGGGTAAGAGTTGTGGATGAAGCCAGTGCTGTCAACAATGGATTCACCTTTGGGTTTTGAGGAAGAGGAGCTAAGGTGATGCTGCTGCACATGGCCATTCTTCAATCACTCACCTACTGAGGTCTCTGAGGAGCCTTTTGTTCAATCAATGAGGCACTCTAGGATCATTCTGCAATTATTACACAAACAATTTCTGTTGTTTCGAGGGTCTATTTTCATAATTAACAACCTTACTACACATTAGACAAGTTTTATTTTATTACTTGCATATAATTTTTTTTTTGGAAAAAAGTTTCTAATATTACTTTAGAAAATTTTGTCTAATGTTCATCGAAACAACGTCGTTTTGGGTTGAAAAATTAAAAAATTAAAATGATAAAGACTATTATAACTCTGAAATAAATTAAAATTACAAAAACACCATGATTTCTGTCCTAAAACGACGTCGTTTCGATGAACATTAGATAAAGTTATTGATCAAAACCGATTTTGCAACTGGGCTGACCATGTGATCTTCCTCTACACAAATGGTCTGGAACCTCCTTGAGTCAGAACATCTTGCAGTTGGAGCAGCTTTAACTCATTGATCTTCAATGAAACAAAATGAAGGTGTAACTGCACGACACTCCGACGCTTAAGTCAGATATGGTTCAAGTAGGTTTTATTATGTAGAAGAAGGTGTGTACCTTAGTGTTGATACATATATATTTATAGTGGAGAGATGTGCAGCTTGGGAGATGACCAGCTTTGCAAGTGCTGAGGCATACTTGGAGATGAAGTATTCAGAAAGATAAGGCTTTTAATATTGAAAAGTTTGCTGTCATGTAATTTTTAATATTGTGGAGCTTGCCGCCTTCATTGACTAAGGCTTTGCTTCACTGTGAAGACTTTTAATTTGGGCCTTGTATTATTAATAATATATAATATATATTTAGATCAGTTATCTAAAGTAATATTAGAAAAAATAAACCCAACTTTTTTCTGTTATATTTATATAAAATTGAATGAGTCATATTATAAAAAAATAAAAATAAAAAGTTAACTGGATCCATATATTTTATTTGAAAACAGCAGAAAATTTTTTTTCCAACAAAAATAAAAACATTAAACTTTTTTAAGTAAGGGAAAATATTTTTATTTTTGTTACAAATTTTTTTTCTCCGACATACTTAATAAAAATAAGTAAACCTCGTGAACAAAATAAAATAATGAAATCCATACAATTTTATATAAGTGACACAAATAAATAATTTATGTCCTCTTTTAGATAATCAATCTTATGCAAATATGCAATTGATAATTTGATATTATAAATACAATATGAGATTTTTGTTTTTTGGGTGTTCCCAATACCTCATTTGGATAGATTAATCTTTTTGATGACATGCAAGATTTTTGTCGTTAATTCCAAGTTGTTTCACTTTAGAATCAAATTAAAAATCAACTCCATGAGTATGCTCTATTTCACAATCAGCTTAAGAGCTGTGGCACCCCTTGAGATTTCAAGAGAAAAAAAATTCAAGACACTTTTTGGCATATCTACTTTTAACACATTTTTATTATTATTATGGATAAGTTTATCTATTAAATAAAAAGTAAGTTTAAATTATTTAGTTATAATCTCATTTTAAAAAATATTATAAAAATAAAAAACATGATAATAATAAATTAAAACAAATATTATATAAAAAAAAAAGAGAGAAAGGAGGCGTGTGATAATATAACTCAAACAAAGGGAAAAAGAATTGGGGGTTAGGAGGCCGCAGGCAGAGTGTAGGAAAGGGACTGTAATGGGCGAAGCTTTGCTCGATCTTGAACAACTTCTCAGTTCCAAAAAGGTTCCTTTTTTACTTTTAATCTCCCAACGTGCTCTCTCTTCTCAACTTTTGATTCCAAAATTGAAATAATTTATCCTAGTTATTATATGTTCATTTTGTTGAAGTTATTGTCAATGGGTAATCCCTAATCATGCTAATTCGGAGTTTTACTGTTAAAATTTCTTGTATTTTGACTTAGGGGAGTACAGATTGATTGTTTTTTAGACTCAATTTCAATCGATGCTAGCAATTTGCAAATAAATTCTTTTACATTTTGGCAAATGTTGAGTTAAACTAGCTTCTTCTCTTATTTGGGGATAATCATGGAAGGACATCATGATTGTGTGCTTTTAAAATTCTTTGAAAAGGCTGCTGTGTGTACGTTTGGAAGTTCATTGAAACTGGACTTGATGTTGGTGATATCTGCATTATCACCAAATATCTGCCTTTTTTTTTCCTAGGAAAAATTGACTCCTCAGGAGGCAAATATTCTTCTATCATGGAAATCTAAAGCATTTAGGGATTTTACTGCTAGTGC
Organism: Gastrolobium bilobum; assembly: GCF_033153095.1. Classification (NCBI taxonomy): domain Eukaryota; kingdom Viridiplantae; phylum Streptophyta; class Magnoliopsida; order Fabales; family Fabaceae; genus Gastrolobium; species Gastrolobium bilobum. Next base: position 1,614,850 of record NW_026896335.1, on the reverse strand, counting down.
ACTTGCTGGGGGTACTGCCACATGGGCAGGTATGTGACTTAAGTTTCGTTGATGATTCTGGTGCTCGTTTACAATGAATTTTACTTCTATACATGAATTTTCTTGCTTCTGGAGCATGGCTTCTTTAATGTATTGAACTAAATCTAACTGGTGATCAGTCCAAGCTAGTGGCTTTTCTTATAGTTCTTTCTCTTTTTTCTCTTTTGCGTTAGTATTCTCACTGCTCATTGCATTTGGTCTTTTAGCATTCTGTATCTTCTGAAGTATGGTGCTTTCAAGTTTCAAAAGAATTGCTAGTGTATGTGCTGCTTCTAACGCTTTCATTTTCAGAGCCATCATGTGTTCGAAAGTCAAAACACGATGTTTACACTTCTTGACATTTATTTTCATTTTTATTTTTTAATCATGAGTTTGATTTACCTGTATCAAGGGGAATGCAAATCAACATGGCAGTAGACTCAAATTTTGGCTGGTAGTCATATTAAACGGGGTTGTATGTGGAGCTTGTCAAGTTAATGCAGATATATGCAATCTTGTACTTTTTTTTTTATAAAATACCAGAAATTTAGTAATTGGAATTTGGAATATAATCTCTCTCTTCCTTCATTTTTATTAATTCATTGAAACATATCTTTTCTCTTAGTGACCGGCTTACAGAAAGATGATAGACTGATAGTGATAGTAAAGTTAACTGAGCTATGAAAGAAAAGGCTTTCTTTCTCTCTTTGCTTTAACATCCTGATGGTACCGTTATCTTTCTCCTGATTCTAGAGCTCCATGACCTGTAAGATTTATATAATATTTTATTTATTCTACCATAGTTTCAGCATATTATCATTATTGCTGACTCCTGGGTTAGTTGAAAATCGGTTATTTTTCATCTTGTAACTTTTTCTTCTATGCTGATAATCTTTATTCCTTTATGGCAGCAACTTGGAAACTCAGTAAACCATTAAGAGTCAACCTTTCAGCTGGTAAGAGAAACCATCTGTCTTTCTTTTGCCTTAAATCGCTTGTTGTATCTTTACATCTAATGTTGAGATATGTAAAACTATTAATGTAGCCTCTCCCAATAGCTTAAGCTTTTAGGTTGAATTGGTTCTTTACATCTACTAAGGCCTTCCTCCCTTCTCCTTGTTTTTTTGCCTTGTCTTTTTGCAGGAGCTACTGCTTTCGTTGGACTGTGGATATTTCGTAGATCTTTGTATTCTTGTGTAGATCAGATTCTTACACTGGATGGGAGTATATTACAGAAGGAGTTAGCGAATATGTAGGTCTTCTCATCTTGGTTGTTCACACTTGATGAACATTTTTGGTTTGTGCATAAGCTCCAATTACTATCAGATTATATTCTCTGGTATTCCTCAGTAGGCATTAAAACAAATGCTGTGTCATATTCAGGACAAGTCAGCTGGCTTCGGTTCACTGTGCAGTGTACAGTAGGTGGCTTGAATTATTAAAAAAAAAAAAAACTACGAAGGTCATGTGTGTGACAAGATCAATGTCAAGTGTCACTTATTCTGTCTGAGTAGTAGTAGAAAGTAGCTTATTAAATGGAGTGATACTGACAACCTATTCCAAGTAAGATCAAAGAAAATTTAGGTTCACTTGGTAGGAGTGATAATGAAGAGTTATTAGAAGGGAGGAAATAGTTTGAGATGGTTAATGTCATTTTAGTTCATGTGTGTGACAAGATCAGTGTCAAGTGTCATTTATTCTGTCTGATTAGTAGTAGAAAGTAGCTTATTAAATGGAGTGATACTGACAACCTATTCCAAGTAAGATCAAAGAAAATTTAGGTTCACTTGGTAGGAGTGATAATGAAGAGTTATTAGAAGGGAGGAAAGAGTTTGAGATGGTTAATGTCATTTTAGTTCATGTGTGTGACAAGATCAGTGTCAAGTGTCATTTATTCTGTCTGAGTAGTAGTAGAAAGTAGCTTATTAAATGGAGTGATACTGACAACCTATTCCAAGTAAGATCAAAGAAAATTTAGGATTCACTTGGTAGAAGTGATAATGAAGAGTTTTTAGAAGGGAGGAAAGAGTTTGAGATGGTTAATGTCATTTTAGTTGTTGCCTTAGCGACAGCCTGATGGGCAGATATAATTTGAGATTTTAAAAAAAATTGTTTCCAACTTTCTATCATATATAATGTAGTCATAAAGACAAGGGTAAATTATACAAAACCTCCCCATACTTGATTGCTTTATCAAAATAGCACCCTAAACTTTTAATTGCAACAATTTACCCTCTCATACTATAATATTATAGCAATTAAGCATATTTGACCAATTTAAGACAAAATTACCCTGATTCCCTCGATCCACCAACGGGCCCCCCTCTCATCATATGCTGGCTCTTGTGTTGTGACTTATCTAATTTTCTCTCCCTAAATGGATGGATTTTGCGTAATGGTGCGTGTTGTGTTGGTATATGTTTGAACTTTGAATTGGCTTATTTTGAACCATTTGCGTTAACAACTTTAAGGTAACTTAAAAAAAATTATCTCTTTATTTTTTTACCAAACATACACCTGGTCTAAAATCTATAATAGGCTAATGAAATTTAGCCGGGAAAACTAATAGTGCTACGAGACTGGGGCTTGTCCTTAAATGGTTGGGTAAAAACGAAAAAAGAAAAAGTGTTGGAAGAGGAGGTAGTGATCTAACTCAGCATATGTATGATAGGCAGTGATAGGTGACCAACAATAATAGAGGGTTGTATCAAGGGAATAGGGGTAATTTTGTCTTTAATTGGTCAAATATGCTTAATTGCTATAATGTTATATAGTATGAAGGGGTAAATTGTTTCAATTAAAAGTTTAGGGTGCTATTTTGAAAATGCAATCAAGTAAAGGGTATTTTTGTATATCTACCCTAAAAACAATAATTACTGTAAAATGCAATGTTATTAACCTCGAACCAGTCATCGACTCGGTCAGGGTATCAAATCAGTGGGTCACTAGTTCAACCAATAGGTCACTAGTTGAACCGCATGACCCAGATAAATGTATATAAATTTATATTTTGTGCTTAATTATATAATAAATATTTTAAATGGTGCAATTCAAACAACATACCAATGTAGTGTAGTGGTAAGTACTATATGATGTATATCCCCATGACAAGGGTTCAATCCCCACTAGCTGCAACTTTTGAAATGATTCCATTAAATTATATAATGAATATATTAAATGGTGCATATTATCCAACAAGTGAGGGTAGCTTAGTGGTAAGTGATAGCGATTCCCAGCTGATACCGGTTAATACCAGTTGAACCGCGGTTCTTCACCGGGTCATCAGGTTGATACGGGGTTGATTGCGTAAATGATCCAATGCTTGAACCAGACTGGTTGATGGGCCGGTTTCCAGGCCAACCAGTCGAACCGACTGGGCCGGTTCGGTTTTAATAACACTAGTAAAATGGTAGGGCAAAGTGTAACTTCCATTAATTAAGCCTGTACTAAGAGAGCAAGAGCACTACAAAAGGAAACACCAAGACCCAAACTAGCACTTCTTACTTGATTGATATATGCACACAAGTAATCCTGAATTGTCGACACTTCAAAAAACTTGAAGTGTCCGTGTCGGATACTCCTGTACGGTGTCCGACACGTGGTCAACATTTTTGACATGTTGACTAATCCTACACGCGAATTTGACCATGTTCGACACGGTCAAAGGTTTGTAATAAAATTATTTTTTAAAAATTAAAATATATCAATAAAATAATTTTTAAAAAATTTAAAAACAAGTTAAAAATCAGTGTTTTTACTTGGTCTGAACAAGCCGGAGGACGAGGGGTCTTCGTGTGCTGATATCAGCCGCGTGGGAGGAAGTTGTGGTCGACGAGTGCCTGGAGGACGCTGACTTGCCGCTGCTCTGGCTGCCGTCGACGGCCACTTGTGGGAGGTTGATGGTGGATTGGCTGCCGACGCGGGCAAAGATGTCTTGAAGCCGGTTCACTAAGGAGATCATGCTAGAACCCAGAGGAGCTGCAACTGCAACACCCTCCTCCGCCATGAATCCATGATACTAATTCGATCGCTCTATTCAAGGAACCCTACCTAGGGATTTTGTTTTGATTTCAAATGGAAACAATAGTAGAATGGGGACTCTCACTCCCTGCTTCTCTTGCGTTTGTTCACTTTTTCTTTTTTCTTTTTTCTGTAAACTATTATGCTTGCTAGTTGCTATAGGTTTATTATTCTGTAAAATTTTGTATCAGTTTAGTTTCATTTTATTGTTAAATTATTGAATATTAAATGTTATATAAACTATATAAATTAAAAATATTATTTAATATTAAAACATGTCTCATCTTGTCGAAATCCAAATTTTATTAGAATTAATGTGTCAGAGTGTCATACGGTATCATGTCGCGTATCGTGTGTCGGTGTCAGTGCTACCTAGCCTCTCCCTAAGTTGTTACTTTGCTTGAAAATAAGACTATCATCTTTGCAGTTGAAATTTTCCGTGCCCCCCTGAAATTGTTTGGCTCCAGATTGCTTTATCACTGACTACATCCCTAATCTGGAAAAGAAAAGAGGGAGTGACGAGGGAAGAGAAAAGAAAATAATTTCCTGTGGACTTTCCTATTTTATGCTTATCTTTATACATATGATTTGATTCCATTACATGTTCTTGTGATTTTTGTAAATGACAGAATGGTGACAAAGTACCCGAATGATCCTTTGCTAATGCAGCTAATATCTAAGCATTTCTATTCGGAGAAGATTTTTGATGATTCAACGTCTAATAATCCTAAATTAAGATGGCGATACCGGAATTTCTTTAGCGATAATGTAGTCTATGGTCATAGGAAAGATGATCATGACTCTTATGATTATTCCGAAGGAGACTCTCATGATGATTCCTATAATAATTCCCAAGGCGAGTCTGAAATTGTCACTGACAGCGAAAGAACAAATCTTGAAGCCAAACATATTTTTGTAAGTATTCTTAGACTTCCCTCTTGTTCTTGAATTAATTGACATAGATCCTTTTGATGGAATTAATTGCTAATTCATGGGGAGAAGGTCATGGACTGTGTCAGGGGGCACCGGCGGGGTCCATGCTAATTCTCGTCAGTGTGGCTGGGGCTCTCAGTTCTAGGAATTGCAGGGTTTTTTTATACTTTCTTCCATTTTCTTGTACTTATATTATATGAGGGGAGATATTCTTACTACCAAAAATATCCAGTACCAACCCACTACCTCCACAATTACCATTGGATCAAAGAGAGAGAATGCTAAAAAGTTTTTGAAGAAAGAGAAAATGCTGATCCAATGGTGATTATGAAAGTAGTGAGTTGATAGTGAATTCCCCACTTATATTATATTCCCTACTTTCATCCCATAGATATCTATCGTTTCTGTGGATTATCTTGTACATATATAAAAGAAGTTCACTAGTTTTGTGCGTCTGTTTCTATCACAATGTTATATCATTTTGGGCAAACTAACTCCTTTTTGCAATGGTCATTTCTGTAACCTGATTGTGTCTACAACAAACTAGTGTGCCTAAAATTACTCTATTAAAAGTTGATGTGCCTGCAAACAAAGCGATCAAATTACAGTGGGATGATTTTTTATTTTTTTTGTAGGATTGTTTTTTGGTTTGGACATATAAGTTTTATTTATTTTTTCCACAAATATTTCATGGGTTATACATGTATAATGTTACATGAAAAACACTATTTGGTCCTACACAAACATAAAAGAAAAGAGAGAAAATGAGTTGAGGAAAGAGAAAATAAAAAATTGTGGACCCCACGTCTGTTTGTTTATCTAGAAAAAGAAGCTTTCATAATGTTACATAATAGATACATTTCGCATATTTCATTGCAGAAAAAAGCTTGTCCTGATATCATGTCAGAGATAGACCCTCTTGAATGTCTTTTTGGTTATGGTGCTCCATTGGAGGAGATTCATCATCCTCATTCCCCAAATAAACCATCGGGAACGAATAGTCGGGGTCATAGAAGATTTCACCGTAGGCGTCGGGTGCGTAATCATAATCATGAAGACCTTTCAAACTCAGAGCATGCAGCAGCTGTTTGACTGTCACCTAATATGTTAGGATTATATGCTTTTGTTTTCTTAGCAACGTTCAGATTTGATCCCTTTTCTCCAAACAGTGTTACAGAAAGGAAGAGTGTTCCGAGTATGTTCAGTATCATTAGTATTTAAGATTATCATGGTAAGTTATATCACATATTATTATAAATCAGACTTTCTTTGGGTTCATTATGCTTTTCTTGATCCATTTCATATTTCACGAGCCATTAAGTGTTTGCATCTGCGTTTCCTTTTCCTCGCGCGTTGTTACTACAGAGCTAGGAACCACTGACTTGGGAATACGTCTCAGAATTCATGGTGTAGATGGCATGTTGGTTGGTTGTGCATAATTCCAATTCATATTTCAAAGTAGTTTTTCTCCTTCTCCCAAGGAAAAAACAAAAAAAGATGCTTAGGTTAGAAAATTACTGTTTATCTCTATTTACCGACCCGCCTTGGGCAACCAAAATCAAAGGTATAATGCAATTTATTTTACTTACATTATTAAGTACTTTGCACCATCAAAAGTAAGAACCATTTAAAGCTTCAGAAATGTTACTTGCATATCATTTTTATTTTTTTTGTAAAAACTTGCATATCATTTTTATTATGATATTCTTATATCATTTTTTAAAATAAGATAAATATATTGCTTGATGCACACTTTCTCTTTCTTTTTAACCTTACAAGTGTAACAAAAGGTGTGTACTAAAAAAAAAAGGTGTGTCTGAAAGTAGTGTAAAGGATCGTTGCCCTTTAACCTTATGAAATTGGATTCCTTAGCTGGACTTCGCAACCTTGGCTTCCCTGGCTCAGTTGATTTATTGGAACCATGGTGATATATGTCTCCTCTTGCTTCTTGTGGGGAGGAATCCAAAATCAGAAGATTTGCCTTTGCCTCTAGAATTAGATAGGGGTAAGGGACAAAGATTAATCACCTGTCTCATGGGATGAATCTAGCTTCTAATTATGTTGTTTTTCTCTGCATGGTTTTTAGGCACCTTGTGGTAAGTAGATGTTTGGTGCAATGAGAGTAGGTATTTTCTTATCAAAAATAGAAAAAAGATTACCATAAAGATAAAGATAGTTTAAATGTGCTACTTTTTCATATTTAATAAATGATATTTGAAGTCGACGGTACATCCGTAGTGCTGTAAATATTTCCCCCAATGGAACTCTTATGTGAGCCCAATCTCTAATAAATTTGAATTTTTGGTGTGTGTGACAACTGACAAGGCTTGCAATGAGACCATACGAACATGAACTGAACTCATTATAGAATATTCATCCTGAAGAATACAGGATTGACTCCAAAAGCACAACTTTAAATTTGAAATTTTTTTATAGAAAATTTTATAGTTAGAAGACTTTTCTTAATCTAAAGTTAGAATAAATTTCTAATTTCAACAAATATTTTAATAAAATTACAAATCATCTATTAATAAAAAAAAATTGAATTTGTTTACCAAAAAAAAGAAGAACTTTTGAATTTGATTTCAAATTATACAATTATCACGAGTAAACTTCTAGTTTTAAGTGGAACTATATAAATAATTGAAAAACTATTTTTGTTTTTTTGCAGAAATTTTTTTGTTATACTCAAATAAAAATGAATGAATTTTATTATATAGAGAAGAGAAAAAAAATTATGAGAATATAATAAAAAAAAATTTCAGCAACAAAAACAAAAATATTAAACCCAGAAAATAATTTCCGTTAAACTATAACGTCACGTGTAATTGTACTTGGATACGATTATAGCCACATCAATTTTGTATGTGGCATTATTCCACACAAAAATTGACAGCTACAATAATGTTAAGTACTGAATTTCAAAGTAATTGCCCATTGTTTTCTATGAAAAAGGCGAGTGGCTTTCAATAAGAGAGAGAATGAAGAGGGTTGGACTAAGGAGGAATCACGAATGAAAAATTCTTGTATACTGAGTCAATAAAGTATTGACAATTGACACATTATTAATCATTGTTAAACACAAGTTATGTTTATTATTTTGTTAATATTATATCAGTATTAATACTTTACTAATTTAATACATTCAAATTAGATACATTAAAATTTTTTTAGTACAAAGATACATTAAATTTATGTAAGAGTCTCATTGACAAAAGAGAAAATATAAATTATTGTTTACTTTTTCCCTTTGTGTTTTTTGAGAAAATAGAGCTAAGAGGGCAAAAAAATTTATTTATTGTAATTTAATAAAATAATTACATATATATGATAGTTTTTGGAATTTTTACGGATCTAATGCACAATGTGACGTCATATTTGGGCGTCACATGTGACGCTCAAATGTGGCGTTACATTGTGCAGCCTATTTAATCCCCTCACCCCTCCATTCACTCTTCACACCTCTTCTTCTCTCACTCTTCATATCTATTCCCTTTGTATTTGAATTTTATTTCTACTATTTAAGAATGAGACCACTGGTTGATGGAATATTGGGACGTCATGCATTTCGGCACCTTCATCTCCTTCGGAAGCACTAGCATCCTCCGCCAGAAGACGTTCTTCCATTGCGATATTTTCATCATCGTCGTCGTTGTGCATTTCCCAAGTCGGATCAATTTCATCTCCCTCAGAATAGTTACCAACTGGAGACGCATGAGCGACAGACAAAGATGGAAGACAGGTAGAATTTAAATCAACTGACCTCACCGGTAAGGGAACATTCTCGGTTGCGGCAATGTCGACATACAACTCCAGAAAATCTGTCCTTGACTGGTTGAAAAATTCTTCCATTGTCATCTTCAGGTCTTCATCGTCAACCACTTGCAAACTAATGTATTTATCACATTGCCATAATCTTGTTGTGATCTGAGTGATACATTGGTTGCCTTGAAGACTTAGCTTCTGTCGAATTTTCTAATGCAGTTCGCCAATAGTTGCATTGCGTTCGATACGTATCGGCCTTTTTTCATCTTCAAATATGACACCTCGTCGACCTTCTACCTTCCTACCATTGTAATATAACACAACACGAACAGAATCAGGACGTGAGCTCATTCTTAAATAGTAGACATAAAATTCAAATACAAAGGGAATAGATATGAAGAGTGAGAGAATAAGAGGTGTGAAGAGTGAATGGAGGAGTGAGGGAATTAAATAGGGTGCACAATGTGATGCCACATTTGGGCGTCACATTGTGCATTAAATCCGTAAAAATTTCAAAAACTCTCATATATGTGTAATTATTTTATTAAATTACAATAAATAAATTTTTTTGGAGTCAATATTCATTAGACTCTCTCTGCTTGCATAGCATGACAATGGAAGGTAACTTCTGTCTCCTCCCGCTTCCAAATGACTAAAGTGTGTACCCTACCCCATGTTTGTGCAAGTCCAAAAATTGTTTGTGATACTTTTTGTCTTTTATTCTGAGGGAAGGACCATAGCACCTTCCTCCTCTGTCTGTCTTTTTTTTTTTTAATAAAATAAAATAAAAACCCCACCTCTGCCTTTACCTATGAAATTTGTAGATGGTTTCTGTTCTTTTTTAATTTTTTTAAAATTGAAAAAATAAAAACCAATAATAAGTTATAGTTTGTTATCAAGCTTAAATTATTTTTTTATTTTTTATTAAATTACAATAATTATTTCATAAAGTATTAATTATTTATAAAAATTATGAAATAAAATTTTAAAACAAATTTTATTTTAATTATTTAACCCGTACTGTAGAGCACATAATAAAAAACTCATAAACACATATATATGCTTTTTTTCATGAAATTATTCTTTCTCAAAGCGTAGAATGGAGAACAAGAAACGTCAAAAGAGAGGAATATTGGAGAGAAAATAGTTCAATACGGTATGCTCTTCTATTATTTATAATCCAAATGAAATTTACCTCTTTTTATTTATGGATTTTATTAGTGTTATGTAACATAATATTAGTGTTGTTTCCAACTCTCACATCAAAAGAGAGAGAGAAAGTGGAATGATAAAAGAAAAAGAAAAATATGTGGACCCTACCTCTTTAATGTGCGTGTAGGAAAATGAAGTTATATTATGTTAAATGATAAACATAAAACCCTTTATTTATTTTGGGTAAAGGTATGTATAAAAGGCATGTCATCCACATGTTATAGAAAAAAGGGCAAGTCGCCCACAAAAACGAGTTATTATAAACTTTTAGTTTAGCTCTCTATCACAACTTTGATCAAAGGAAATCATTCTTTTTGTCATCTTTTCAACCACGGGTGTTCAGAATTTTAATTATGCGTCCTCGACATTACATTTTTTCCACAACATAATTGACGAATGATAACTACTTTTTGACGTCGTTAAAAAGTAATTATTTAATTCTATACAATCATAAACACACACATGCATATTGGTGTATAGCTGAATCAATATTTTTTATCTTCTTTTATCACGAGTCATGTTTATAATTATTTGGTGAGATTCCATTTCTCACGTTCTCATTTTCTATTTCCCTTTAACTTCAATAAGACATCACTTTTAAAAATGCATATATTTTTTTTTGATAAATTAAAAATGCATATTTTAAGTTCTGCTAAGGAGTTTTATACTTTTATTAATTTATATATGATTTTAGTTTTACTATATTTAAATATTAATTGTTACGGTTTTTAATCATTTTTAATTTGATTTATAATTTTGCTTTCAATACTTTACAAATATTCTTGAAATAATTCTTTTACAGATTAAGTGGTATATATATATATATATATAGGATTTAGTGTTTATCATATTTTAGAAAATAAATTTATCTCCTACACATATAAAAATATGAGACTTATATGGGCTCGTGTGAGATGAAGAGAGAGAAAAAAATGGGCCCATATACTTTTATGTATATATAAAAAATAAATTTATCTCCTACACAATATAAGAAACATTAAAGTTATATATATATATATATATATATATATATATATATATATATATATATAAGGAGAAAGATCAGTTTATAAATTTTTTCTTATAATCTTTTACAAATTACACAATATATTTCTGAGAGTACATAACATAATTTGTAAGAATTTATAAACAAAAAATTTATAAATATAACCCTCTTGGACTTATAAGAGTACCCACCCAGAAATATGATAATTTATAGAGCACTTATCATAGTAAAAGAGGGCTCAATAGAATAGACATTTTAAATTTAAAGCATATAAAGGAGTGCCCACCGAGAAAAATGATAACTTATACAGCACTTACGATATGAAAGATAACTTAATGAACATTTTTAAACATACAGAGGAGTAGATAACTTAATGGACATTTTAAAGCATATAAACGAGTGCATAACTTAATGGACATTTTAAAAGCATATAAACGAGTACTTATAGTATATTGAAAAGAAGAAAACAATATGGATTAAATTGAAATGAGTAGAAATGATAAAGACAAAAGTTTTAATCCCAAATCAAACTAGTCACCAAATGATGAAATTATGGAAAATTTTCAAAAAAAAAAAAATACATTAATTGATTGATAATATTATTTAACTTAATTAGTGATTTTGAATTTAATAGTAAAAAAATTATTACTCTTCTAATCCTTCCTATCTCGTAATCAAATAATTGATGAACCGGTGAAGTAGTAATAATAATAAAACCATGACATTAATCAATAAATAAGTATTCATAATTGAACAACAATATTTAGAAAAAAAAATTGATCAATAAGTCAACGATAATATATGAAATTAAGAAAGAATGTTTACGTACATGACCAGACAAATACATATAATATATAAGAATTAGAGGGTAAACCATAGTTATGCATGTTTAAATTAGCTATATAAAATGGCTATCAAAAAAAAAAATAGCTATATAAAAATGAGGCGCGGTCGAACTCATGAATTATTTTTTATATATTTTTTTGTGTTGGCTTCCAACCGAAATTGTAGGTTGTAACTGTTAGAGAGGTGCTTCAAATCAACAAGCCACTCGGAAACCGACAACTCATGACTCTTCTAATTGTGGATCCCAATCCCCATTCTCAGTCACAATAATGGGGAAAACAAGTATCACGACAATTCTTTGATTATTTCTTTTTTTCATTTTCTTTTTTTTCCAAACATACATATCTGGCGATCTAACATGACATTCATCGAGTTATAGTCATAGACATTTGGCGGGGCCCTTTCGTGTGTGAATGTTTTTTCTTAATTTTATTTTACCGAGAATATATAGTTAAAAAGTCACATATATTTTAAATTTTAATCGTTAATTTTTTTTAATTAACAGTTAGTATTTATTGGATCAAATTTATTAATTAATTAGTAATTCACAATAAAATTCAATAAATTCTAGCCATTAATTGACGAAAATGAGCTGTTAAAATCTAAAACGATACAAAATTATATCCTTTAAAAGGATAAATATTTTTCTCAATTAAAAATCCATGATATTTTGATGACATCAAAATATAAAAAGAAAAATAATTTTAGCATTTTTTAAATAGCTTCTAAAAAACCTTTAAAAAACTGTAAATCCAAATCCACCTCGAATCTAAAAATGGAAGTGGATTCATTTATTAATTGTTACAAAATAATACTATTAATATTGAAACTGTTATGCCTTAATTATCTTCCTCTTACTGAGGTTCTTATATACAATTGGGTATTCATCATACCGTAACAGTGTGCTAAAAATAATAACACCTAACAGTGGTTACAAAATAATATCTTAACAAAATATATCCTAACAAAAAGATTACATTCCAGAAGCCTATGCAACAACATTTTGAATTCAAAAAACTTCCTTTCAACACTCCCCCTCAAGTTGGTGCATGGATATTTATCATGCCCAACTTGCCAACTATTTCTTCAAAAATTCTTCCGGATACAGCCTTGTTTTATCATGTTGGACTGGGTTGTGGGCAATCTCAATTTCAGCTTTGTTGTCACAGAATAAATTCATAGGTTGGTCATAACTAATCCCCAAATCACTCAAGATGCTTTTAACCCATAATAACTCACAAATATCATAGGCCATACCTCTGTATTCTGCCTCAGCACTTGACCTTGCTATCACCTTTTGTTTCTTGCTTCTCCAAGTGACAAGGTTGCCTTCTACAAAAGTAAAGTATCCTGATGTTGATTGTCTGGTAGTTTTATCTCCAGCCCAGTCAGAGTCACTATATCCTTCTATTCTAGCCTCATTATTTTTGCAATACAAGAGACCTTTTCCTGGTGATCCTTTTAGATATCTAAGGATGCGGTATACTGCATTCATGTGTTGTTCACTAGGAGAGTGCATGAACCTGCTCATAATGCTTACAGAGTATGCAATGTCAGGTCTAGTATGAGATAAATAGATTAACTTCCCTACTAACCTTTGATATCTATTCTTATCGGCTGCAACTTGATCTGGATAGACTGCAAGGGAGTGATTCATCTCGATTGGAGTATCTGCAGTTTTACATGCTAACATGCCAGTTTCGGCCAGTAGATCAAGGATGTACTTACTTTGTGACAGAAATATGCCTTGTTTAGATCTTGTAATCTCTATTCCAAGAAAGTATTTTAGTTGGCCTGGGTCTTTCATCTCAAATTCAGCAGCTAACTTCTTCTAGAGTGACCTCATTTCTTCCATATCATCACCTGTTAAGCCATATCATCTACATAGACAATCAGAATAGCTACCTTTCCACTATTATGCTTTATGAACAGTGTGTGGTCTGAGTTACTTTGCTTATACCCGAACCTCTTCATTGCCAAGGTGAATCTTTCAAACCATGCTCTGGGTGATTGTTTAAGACCATACAGGGCTTTGTTAAGTTTGCAGACTGTATTTTCCTTTGATGGTGCTAGCTTGACTCTTGGTGGGACCTCCATGTAGACCTCTTCTTCTAAATCACCATTTAAAAAGGCATTCTTAACAACAAATTGTTTTAGAGGCCATTCTCTGTTGGCTGCTATGGAAATCAGAATTATAATCATGTTGAGCTTAGCCACTAGAGCAAATGTATCTTGATAATCCACGCCGTATTTTTGAGTGTACCCTTTTGCTACGAGTCTTGCTTTAAATCTGTCAATGCTTCCGTCTACCATAAGTTTTATAGTGTACACCCATTTGCATCCAACTGTCTTCTTTCCTTTAGGTAAGGGAGTTAGCTGCCAAGTTTCATTTTTTTGGAGGGCTTTCATCTCGGTTTCCATGGCTTGCTTCCATCTCGGATCTTCTAAAGCTTCATGTACACTATTAGGAATAGACACATTGGATAATTGATCAACCGTTAGAGCATATGATTTGGATAATTTGTGAGATGATACATAATTGCTAATGGGGTATTTCACTTTTGTTTTAAGGTCTGGTTCATAAACTGATTTTGGTATGCCTTTGTTTGGTCTTTCGAATTTTCTGGTTTATGGGGCAGAAGTTGAAGTATTTAAAGGTGGGCCAGAGATTACCTCAACAGCAGATCCAGGTTGCATTTCAGGACTATCCACATAAGGTGATTCGGCTATGTGAGGCATGCTTTGATCTTTATGTGATGGAGGAGAGATTTCATTCAGAGGAGTTGTTTCAGAGGTTTCAGGCAACAAATTTTGAGGAGAATTTGGAGAGGGAGAGGGTACTGAAGTAGGAGTTATACGTGAAGGCAGAGGATCTGGAGAAGGTGAGGGTACTGAAGTAGGAGTTATAAGTGGAGGCAGCCAGAATTATTCTGTTACTCTATGTTGGATCTCCCTTTGAGGAGAATTAGAGGTGTCTCCCTCTGAATAAAAAGCCTAGGACTCTCCAAAGGAGGCCTCAATAGTGACATACAATTTATGATTCTTAGGGTCAAAGAAACGATATCCTTTTTGGAGGTTAGAATATCCGACAAAAATGCATTTTCTGGCACAAGGTTCAAGTTTGTTACGAAGGGATTTAGGAATATGGACATACACTTAGCAGCCAAAGATTAGAGAAGAAGGTTTCAATTTTCTGTTGTGGGGTGAGGAAATTCAATGCACTATAGGGGGTTCAATTCATTAAGTAGGCAGCAGATAATAAGGCTTCACCCCAATATGTAGAGGGTACATTCATATCAAATAAGGAGGCTCTCACAATTTCTAATAGCTGTCGATTTTTTCTCTCAGCCATCCCATTTTGTTGGGGTGTATAGATACAAGATGTCTGATGTTTGATGCCAATAGATGATAAAAAATAAGAGAAGAGTCCATTTTTATATTTAAGGCCATTATCCGATTGAAGGATTTGAATTGAACTATTTAATTATGTTTGAACCATGCTATGAAATTTTTCCTTTGTGCAACTTGGTAACATCTAAATTGCAATTTAACACAACATTTTCACGTATTATATAACTCCTTGAAATTTTTAAAAATTTAATTTTCATTTTTGAGAGTTTTATTTTATTTTGTCTTCTAAGTTTTTAGCTGTTGAGAATTCACATGCTCAGTTACACGCCAACTATATGTTAAAACTTAAAATATTTTGTTTATCTAAATTTTAAAAATAAACAGTTATTGTTAGTTTTGGTTAGTAGCATAATAGCATTTATACATTGAATTTTTTTCCGGTTAAGTTATAAAACTAATTTACTAGTGATTAACGCATGTCCTAAAATATGAAGTATTTAATAGAAAATCCACACAATCTGCATAGAAATGAAAAGTCAATTCTAATGTCCGGCCACTTGCAAGAATCAATGACTGTCCCCACACATTAATACGAGACTTTTCAGTGTGCTTTGTTCTCACTCGCACACTTCCCGAGAAAACTTCTCAGGAGGTCACCCATCCCAGAATTGCTCCAATTCAAGCACGCTTAACTGTGGAGTTCTTCCGATCCGGGCTACCGAAAAGTAGATGTATCTTGTTTGTATAGGTAGTACCAATTAATTCTTATAAGTCATTCCTAACTGTACCGTCCCATACCAGCACAGTCTCTGAAATTCCTCTCTTTCGGGTGTTGATTCGATTTATTCATGAACCCCCAAGCTGCAAGATTTGGCATGAGCCGCTCACTGTTCGTGCCCTTTCGCACCGGCGATCACTCCCTGCCCTTGCCAGCTCTTGGGATGTTACATCAATCAGTTCAATTTTTAGATAATAATTTTTTTATCTAAAACAATTTTTAATAATTTCTCCATACATTTAATAGTATTATTAATTGCTTCATTTTAATAAAAGTATAAATTGCTGCATTTTACTATAAATTTTTATATAAAAAAATAATGTATTCAAAATATTTTTAGAATTTACTTGGACAGCTACATATTATTTAATGAAATACTTATATGATATTTCATTGTTATTGGATAAAAAATAGTAAAATAAATAGATATTTTTTTTTCTCGTTTCCAATTACGCCTTTGCATAAAACTTGTGTTACGGAAATTTTAAAATGGGTTTGATTTTTCTACAGTTACTGCAGATAAATTATCTGTAGAAAGTCTAATACGACGTCGTTTTGTGGCGGAAATCATGGAGTCTTTGTAATTTTAATTTATTTCAGGGTTATAATAGTCTTTATATTTATAATTTTTTAAGATTTTAATACCAAAACGACGTCGTTTTGAGAATAAATGCAGATAACTTATCTGGTGCAAGTGCATAAATATTTTTCCCTTTCAAAATACTCTGTCAAACAATGAAAGTAACTTTTTCCCGTTGAAATTATAGAATTGATGGTAAGTTATTAATAATTAATTACTTGTTACTTATATATACTAATTTTTTAAATATTTATGATAAATAATTAATAAGTATTTGATAATTTATCTTAGATGTAAGATAATAAAAAATAAATCACTTTTTTTTCGGTAAAAAAAATAAATAACTGATTGAGAAAAGTTTATTCTCAGATTCAATGTTGAAAATCGATTTAATTCGATTGGATTAAAATTATTTATAAATTTTAAAACATATTTTACTTGCTTACTTATTTTAAAAAATATTGATATTATGTTTCAAGTTAAAGTTTTATTTATATATATATATACATAATTGATAATTAATTAATAATTTTTTTAAAATAATTCACTTGAAATCAATTTAAATTAAGTCAAATTATTTTAAATTAAATCAAAGAAATCAAACAACATTATAAAATTTATTTAAATTAAATAAATTGGCTTTTTCTGTAAAAATGGATCCAATCAAGTTCCTCAAGATTAACATATTTAAAAGTATCATCAATTTATTGTCAAAATAATATTAATAAGTTATTAACTATTTTGTTATTTTTTGGTAACAAAGTTATTAATTATTTTAGTAATTGTCATTTGTTTTCCATCTACATTAAATAATTTATAATATTGAGAGTGGGTGATACAGTAAATTGGAAGAAGCATAAAGGGTAATGTAAGAATCAGGTATTCTTTATCTGCGCAGTGACTCACTCAACATTACAATACATTTCATAAACACACCCTTTTCCCTTTCCCTGAGAGGTTTTCTCGGAATAAAGAAGAAGAAAGGGGGGATTAGAGAAAATACAAACACAATCTCAAAGGGTCAATGGTGAAAGCAAATAATAGGGTTTGCTAATTGTTTGATTGCCACTTGACACAGAGAACATTCAAAAGAGAAAACAAACAATCATGAAGGTTCAGGTTGAGGTTCAAGTTCACTCAGGGCCCAGAAAGCGCAACATCAGCATCCAATACGACATGAATGGGAATGGGAATGGGAATGGAAGGAACCCTCTTTCGGAGGCACAGGCGCTTCTGGGTCTCACCACCAAGAAGCTGAGGAGGCTTCCACACGTGTTCAGCAGGGTACTCGAACTCCCTTTTCGTTCCGATGCTGACGTGTCGGTGGAGGAAGCCCCCGATTGTTTCCGATTTGTGGTGGAGACCGACGCCATCGGCGATGTGGAGGCCCACACCGTGGAAATCCATCCTGGGGTCACAAAGATTGTGGTTAGGGAAAGTGGGTCGATGGAATTTTCATTGAACGAGCTCGAACTTGATATCTGGAGGTTCCGGCTGCCGGAATCGACGCGGCCGGAGCTGGCTAGCGCCGTCTTGGTTGATGGGGAGCTCATCGTGACGGTGCCAAAGGGTGAGGGTGAGGGTGAAGGTAAAGGTGAAGGTGAAGGTGAAGATATGTGGAGTGATGAGAATAGAGGTATAGGTGGTGCTACACTTGTGCTTGTACAGTGATTTAACCTTGTTCGCCTTTTAGTATGCAAGTTAAGTTTCAGGTCGTTGTTGGATTGGAACTTGTTTTTTTTTCTCTTTGCTCTTGTTGCTGTTCAATCATAAACATGTTCTTTTCACCTAGTAAAAATGGTCTGGTCCTAATCCTTTCACAATTGTTTCTCATATTAGTTTCTGGTATTTGGGATTAGATGATTTTATAATTGAACGAGGTGAACATCTGAACCTAAACTCTTGCGTGCTCAATTACAATTAGAATTAGAATTAGAAAGAAAGGTTGATCAGAGAAGAAACAGCAGGAGGGTGTGAATCCTGTTAACTTTTCAGACTCTTGAATTTGGTTTTTCATTTTTTGGAATAGAATCTAACATTTTCATGAATGGTTGACTAGACCAGTATCTGAATTCCGGGCAGTGATTTCTTTACTGGTGTAGTTTTCTGAGTTGTGGTCACTGGTCAACACGCGCCTCACCTGAATCTCTAGGAAATGAAATGAAACTTAGTTATTGGCTTTGATTTTACACTCTATTCCCTCTATCGTTTTATAATTAGTTGCATTTCTTGTTATTCCTCCCCTCACAATGAAACATATCTGAAGAACACGTTCTCGTGTTCAAATGCTAAGACATATATTTGTGAGTGATTAATGATATGTCTACTCTGCTGCTCTGCAGACATCTTTTATGAGATATATGTTTGGTTCGCATTTTTGCATTCATTTATAGCTTCTGTGACTGTATCTCCTGTTCTTTGGAATAGATTGGGAAGGGTGTTGAATAAGTAGTACATATTAGATGGACGATATTCTGAGAAACTAACTTCCTTGTTTATTTGGTAATTCACTCTTTGGACTTTGCCATCGAGAATTTGAACTTTTGAACATTGAGAGGGTGAAGATATATTGTTCTGAGGGTGAATCACATGGCGATTTTTCCTGCCAACTCATCATCACGAGTCATGACCCTGGGAGGTTTCTAGACTCAATGTACTGTTTTTCAAGGCATCTTGTCACGAAATAGATGGGACACAAAATTATGTTTGCTTCGTTTTGTTAAAAAGGATTGAGCATATTCTTTGCATTACATTTGAGGCATCTTTGTGAAGGAATGTGGTAATCATACACGCAAAGAGTATTTTCTTGTTGGTTAAAATATATTTTTGGTCTCTTTACGTGATATTCATTTTTAATAATTCGGTTCCTATGTGATAAAAGCTTTTAATTTCGTTCCTAGTTTTTATATGTATAATTGTTTTTGACTTTGGTCTTCGTCGTAAATTTGCTCCTATAATGCAGTTTTTTATAATCACAATGCAATGAACTGTAAGGATTAAATTAAAGACGAGTGCAGTACATCAGCACTAAAAATCTTGTACTATATGTGGTATACAAAAATAAAATAAAAAATCTTGTACTATATGTCAATTTCACATTGTAATAGCGGTGGAAACGAAGGTAAAAATGAAGATTAAAAATAGTGTCATATGGATCATAAATATAATTTAAGTTTTGATGTTTCTTTTAGAATTAATCGAGGGTGATTATTGTCATTTCATGTATCGTCAGGGCATGCTCAAAAGTCAAAATAGATGCTTGACTACTGTATGATATTTTGCTCACTTAACACTAACTTTACCTCTTGTTGTGTTCTCCATCTATAATTCAATACCTAACACGATACTATTTTCTATTTCTTGGGTAAATTTTTTCACTAAATTTTATGATCGGATATCAAATTTAACAGAATTTAATAATTTGATCGATTAGTAATGAAAATGATTGCCCAAAGAGGAGAAAAATGCGATTTTCTATTAATCTCCGAAGATCTCCCTCGGTAAAGCTCTTCAATTAATTTTATTTATTTATTATTTTTTAGTACAAGGTAAAGTTCTCCAATTTGAATGTGTTAGAAATGGAAAAAAGTTGGATGACATCATTTGAGAGAATGGGAAGATTGAGATTATTTATGTTTTTCATATTTTCCTAATTAACAAAGAGAAGGTATCAATACATATTCAAGATACTAAGTGTGAAATCGCAAGTGTGATTGGTGTGATTAAGTAATTGCGTCAATGAAATTACTGCTCGTATTAAGATTTTTTTTCATTGTTACTTTTAGTTTTTGATTTTTCATTAGAGTTGTTGTATTCTATTAGGACTTTAAGTGAGAAAATCATTATTTGATGGCATCCTTTCTAACAAATTTAGTAAATGTAATAACTAAATTTTTATTTACATTAAAATTTTGTTATCATTTTCACTTGTATATTTGTGTACAAATATATTTTATTAAAAAAATTATAATTTGTATAAAATACGTTAAGAAAATGTTAAATATTTTTTAATGTATTAAATATGATAAAAGATTTATAAAATTATAATTTTAGATAACCCGCGGCGTGATCTTAACCCATAGGACTTTTGGCCAATGTGGACCTTTATTATTGAGGTTCTTTTTGCCTTGTGGATTTTTTGGTTTTAACTCACACGAGCTAAAACCTAATGGGACGAACTAGCCCATTTTAACAACTTTAGAGGGTGTATTGAATTAGGATTTTAAAAGATTTTTTTGAGATAAAAAATCCTACAGATTTTAAAAGACATTTTAGAATTGGAAAGACTTTATAGACTTTTTTAAAAGACTTTTTTTACAATCAAGATTTCATAGGATTGAATTTTAAAGGATTGAATTTTAAAGGATTTTAATAGAATTCATACGATTTGAAAGGACAATATGGACTTATAAGATTTTAAAAAACTATATGAATTTTTAGCAAATATTCAACAGTACAAGAGTCAATAAAAACAAATAACAAAGAAATGCAATTATATTAATAAAAAAAAGTAAACTTAACAACGGGTTGAAAATTATCTCAAAAATTACTAAGCAACAACTCTCCACATATCAATAAAATCTAATATAATTTTCTCAATGAGTTTGAGTTTGATTTACGAAAATAATAACCATATATCAATGGTTAACTTCCAAGGTAAATATTAATTAATGAGTTTGATTTGTGAAATAATAACCATTGATTGACGGAAATCAACAGTTAAAATATGGTTGTAAACAAAAATATGTTGTAAGTATAATATTCCCTATAAAAAAATAACAAAGAAATGCAATGAAATTAATAAAAAAAAAAGTAAAACCTAATATAATTTTCTCAATCGGTAAAACAAAATATAATTTTTAACAAACATTCAAAATTACTAAACAACAGTTTTTCACATATCTAATGGATTGAAAATTATCTTCTTCATTTGGTATCAAAGTTATGCATATTTGATTATAAGACCCAATTTTTTTTAATTATAAAAATAATTCTAAATTTGCATATAGAACCTAAAGTTCATTATAAAATTTCGTTTGAAATTTTTTGCAATTGATCTTGAAAATCTTGGGGTTTTTGTTTTACGTGATGAGAGTTTTCTAACCATATATCATATGCATATTTTCATTGAATATTCTAAGAAAATTTTGAATCTGGAATTTTGAAAATTTTTGGGTTTAATTACATGAAAGTTTAGAAAATTTCTCAAATTTTTTTCAGTCGATACATTGAAATCTTAAATTGCTTTGGGGATTTTAAGAAACAAGTTTTTAGTTATCTGTTGAGACAAAAATTGTTTGAAATTGTTTCCTATAGTGAAAGAATTTCGTTCATGAATGTATTGTTACGAAATATAGGGTTCATATTATGAAAGTTTCAATCTTTCTTTAAATTGATATTGCTTCATTGATGTAAAACGAAAATTGGTTTGAGGGTTTTAGTTTTTCTTTTATTTTTTCACTGTTTTATGTTGTTTTTAATACTAAAATCACTCGTTTTCCCATAGCTTGAAAAATCACTTTTTAAACTTCCAAAATTTCTTAAAAATAGCTCAAAAATATGTTATTTTTTAGATAGATTATATTAAAATCTTGTTGGTTTGTTGTTTTTAGGTTGTTTTGTGATGAAAATTACTCAAAAATATGCTCTCTTTTTTAGTTTTGACGAAGCTCCGATGACGGAACCCAATTTTGAGCAGTTAACCTGCCAAAGGAAGAAGAAAATACTGCAACAGAAGAATCTCAAGAAATCCTAGGGGTTGGGGTGAGATTGTGAGAGAGATCCTATTTATATTTTTCACTAAAAAGTCTCACGAAATCACACCAATAGAAAATCCATTAAAATCGTCGAATTTTTGAATACCACGATATTGTGATTCCATTGTTTAAAATCCTGATTGAATACCAACGGATTTGGACGGATTTTAAAATAATCATTTAAAATCCTAATCGAATACCAACGGATTTTTTTGTCCAAAAACAATCCATTAAAATCTTTTGAAATCTCAATCCAATACACCCCGTTAATTATACTTTATAATCCAACTCATCAAATTTGAGGGATTAAATGGGCTAACTCGTCGGATTGAATCAGTTTTAACAACCTTAATCTTGGGTCACTTAACTATTTTTAAGAATTTATGGGGTGTTTGGTACGTAGAATGTGATAGAAATCTTGGAAAAGCAAGGTGTGAAATTTTTGTTTACTATGTTTGGTATGGAGGATGTGATAAAAATGCAAGTATAATTTTGTTCCCCCATGAATCTATTTTTCAACATGACATGGGAAAAAAAATCTAATTTGAAAGGTTGTATTATTTTTTACCCATAAACCATGAAAATCATTTTACCCTTTTTAGACAAAATTGCCCTCCAGATGTCTTAAGAATTTGTTGCAAGAAACACAAAATCGTCATTTTGCTTCAAAATCACATCAATATTTTACCATCAATCAAACACAAACATTAGTAAAATTAACTCAATTTTTCTGGTATAATTTTAGTATACCAAACACTTTTCATAACTTACCTGGGCAAAAATGTTTATCATCATATTTTTAGAAAAAAAAAAAATTCAGTAAAAAAATAATCTCCTATATCAAACAGTCCGTTAAAGTTTCGTTTGTTTCTTTTGGATATATTATCTATGCGGTCAAATATTCAGCTGATCTTCTTTCTCGGTCAAGTATTGCTGGTGACGAAATTGTTTCGTTGATTACTCGAATACATGGAAGTCTCACATTCTTTTGTCACTACCATTTATTGTGACAATTAAAGTGCCTTGAAAATAGCTCATAATAATATTTTCCACAAACACATAAAACACATTGGGATTAATAGTTTCACTTGTCAAAATGTTTCTCTTGGAACCATTTTTCTTCAACCTAAACAACATCATAAACTTTTTAGTTATTATTATCCACAAAATTATTAAGGTGCATTGTATACAATACATTTCAATATAAATTTGGATATATAACATGCTTAGATGTCAAAGAAAATTTCATTTTTATTGATGCACACATGAAATTTTCTGTTAAAATATATCACTACTGAAAAATTTATTTTTATTGTAAAATATTATGGATGACCTTTTACATTGTTCATAACATGTGATTTGTTTTTCATAACCTTTGATGTATACTATAACCATCACACTAATGATGTGTTGAATTGTAGAATAATCCAAATGGAGTGTTGTAAAATATTATGAATAACCTTTCACATGATTAATAACATATAACTCTTTATTTTTCACGACCTTCTATTCTATACAAATTATAAAATATAATCATCATACTAATGTTGTGTTAATTGTAGAATACATCGGGGAGTGTTGTAAAATATTATAGATGACATTTTACATGTTTCATAACATGTAACTCTTTACTTTTCATGACCCTTGAGTATTCTACAACCATCTCACTTATGGTGTGTTGAATTGTAATTATTTCTCTAATTATGTTTAGAGTCCTATATAAGGACATATATTAGATGGAAAAAGTGGTACTCGGTAAATTCATAATATAATAGTATTTCTCTACGCTCATACTTTTTTATTTTATTATTCCTTTGATTTTCTTTAATTTCTGCACTTTATTTTCCTTTTTTTTTCATAGTTCATTTTCTCTTATATTCTCCATCAAATTCACAATATTCTTTACTTATATTATGTTTATAATTTATTTTATATTTATAAATATTTATATTTATATAAATTTTAGTTTTTTTAACAATGAGAAGTTTGATGAAGGAAAAAATTTTGTCCGCAGACCAGCCCTAACTCATTCCGCTAAATTACAAAATTTTGAGGATTAGGGCTAAAAAATTCCTACTACAAAAAGGCCTTAATGAATTAGGACTAAATATAGAATTTTGTGGGCTGACTCATGAGTTTTAATCCTTTTTGACACCTCTAGTTATAGCCGGCCAATGCATAATAATTTGTTTTACATAAATACAGGTCAAAATAGGTTAGCGACATGTTGACTTGTCGTTTTAATTTTTTTTCACAGTAGGTTAAAAAGTGAAAATTGATAAGGATTATAAACTTATACGATATTAACCTCACTTTCACTCAAAGCTCATCACTCATTTTGTTTCCTAACCCAAACCCTAATATGTGATCTGCTATTGTTGTTATGCAAACCTTGTGTGGTGTTGCTGACTGATGCGACCTTCGACACTTCCGGTCTCCTTCTCTGCTCTTTGTTCTTTCTCCCCTTCATATCTTAGGTACGTATCTTTCTCTTCTCTCTGGTTGGTTGCGTGAATTTGCGAGTTAACATCATTGTCATATCCTCCGTTACATTGTTTTGTGATATTTTACTTATATTTTCCATTGTGAACTCATAAACCTGCATATCACAAGTCAAGTTTTATGATTCTTTAATCTCAATATACCGTTATTGTGATGTTTGTATTAACTTCCTTAAAATTATTCATTTTGTCAATTTTTTGAATAACTTAAAATACATAGTGCCACTTTTGTTTGTGCTATTTTATTTTAATGTTTTATTTTTTATTATTTTGATGCATTGATTCATCAACCCACCATAAAATGAGAGGGATTATTGTTGTTAACCCATTTGAAAATGTGAGCCAACATGCCCCGTCCTATTTTTTATTGGGTTAGGAACAGGTTCCGACCCGTAGGCTTGTATTTCCAACTCTATCCAAGGACCAAGGTTCTTCATTTCAAGTAGTTGACTAAGGCATTCTTAAGATTTGAAATTATATATACTAAGATCATCGCCAGTGATGATCATATTACCGACATAAAATAACCATTGATCATAAGAATGCCGAATAAAAAGTTTATGATCATAAGAACTATCAATATAGTCTAAATGAGCCATCGCAATGCTAAATGTAGAATACCATGTCCTTCGAGTTTCTTGAGCCCATATAGATCTCTATTAAGTTTGCAAACTTAGTTGAGAAGATTGAGCGTATTGAGGATGAGGTTTCATGTAAACTTACTTGAGATCACCATTAAGAAACACATTCTTGACATCCATTGCCATAACTCCCAACGATGAGCGGAAACTATTGCAATTAAGATAATAACATATGTAGTGTGTAACAAAGGAGAAAATATCCTCACGTCAATTCCATATTCTTAGATGAAACTCCAGGCAACAAGACGAGCTTTGTACCTTTTCATAGTTCCATCAGATTTTGTTTTACAATCCACTGATATTCGACATATGGTTTACAAGCAAGCAAATCAACTAACTCCGAAGTATTTGTTTTGTCCAATGTTTGAAATTCTTCCTCCATGGCTTTCCGCCAAACAAGGTTAGCTCTGACCTCTTTGTAAATTTGAGGCTCATGTGGAGATTGGATAGTAGGGTAAACATGATAATTGTAACATCCCTCAATTACTAATCCTAGAAATGCTACTTACATACTTTATATTTTAATTCTACATGTATATTATACAAAAGACTTGGAATGTAAACATTTTTGAAATTGATTTTATTTCAAAATATCAAAATACAGACTATTAAATCAACGTAATGTATTAAGTTGTTAGAGAAATATGTTAGAATATTAGATATGATATGATTAGATTTGATTAGATATGATTGGATTCTGTCTTATCTGTAAATAGTCTGACTGTATTCTGACTGTATTAAGATTAGGTTTGGGCCTTACACTTAAGTCTATTAGGGTCTCTATATATTGTAACTCCTTGACACAGATCAATATACAACGTATTCTTTTACATTTAACTTGGTATCAGAGCTCTTTCGTTCTAGGAACCCTCGCTTCCGCTCAGAAACCTTGTTTTTTGCTTTAAAAACCTAAGCCCACTGCTTAGGAGTCCTCTTTCTTGCCGTGCGTCCTTCCGGCAAGCCTTCTAGGGCTGTAAACAGCCTCTGAGTGATTTTTCCAAACGCGTCAGCACCTCCGACGGCCACCGGAACCACCGCCCGCCGTCAGAATCACTGTTCAGGCAACCGGAGACTTTTTCCGGCGACTTTTCGACCAAACTTCACGCAATCAAGACAGGGCATTTCTATCTGTCAAAGGAAATATGCCTTGGATATCCTAGAAGAAACTGGTATGTTGGGGAGTAAACCAGTTGATACACCTATGGATCCTAATGTCAAGTTATTACTCGGACAGGGGAGCCGTTATCTGATCCTGGACGTTATCGGAGGCTAATTGGGAAGCTCAATTATCTTACTGTGACTAGGCCAGATATTTCTTTCGCTGTCAGTACGGCCAGTCAGTTCCTTGATTCCCCTTGTGATTCACATTGGGATGCTGCTGTGAGGATCCCCCGATACATCAAAGGAGCACCAGGAAAAGGTTTGTTGTATTCGGATCAGGGAAATACAGAAATTTGTGGTTACTCAGATGCCGATTGGGCAGGATCACCCTTGGACAGACGCTCTACTTCTGGTTATTGTGTCTTCTTCGGAGGAAACTTAATCTCATGGAAAAGCAAGAAACAACCTGTTGTTTCCCGATCTAGTGCAAAAGCTGAGTATCGTGCAATGGCAAATACTACCTGTGAGTTGATCTGGTTAAAGCAGTTGATTCAGGAGCTTCATCTTTGTGAACAGAAACAACCCATGACACTCATCTGTGATAATCAAGCTGCGCTACATATATCCTCTAATCCTGTTTTTCATGAGAGGACCAAACGTATAGAGATTGATTGTCACTTCATTCGGGAAAAGATTCAGTCAGGAGAAATCAAGACAGCTTTTGTCAACTCGTCTAATCAACTAGCAGATGTTTTCACTAAAGCTCTTAGAGGTCCTCGGGTTGAATACATTTGTAACAAGCTTGGTGCTCATAATATATACGCACCAGCTTGAGGGGGAGTGTTAGAATATTAGATATGATATGATTAGATTTGATTAGATATGATTGGATTCTGTCTTATCCGTAAATAGTCTGACTGTATTCTGACTGTATTAGGATTAGGTTTGGATTAGGTTTGGGCCTTACACTTAAGCCCATTAGGGTCTCTATATATTGTAACTCCTTGACACAGATCAATATACAACGTATTCTTTTACATTTAACTAAATATAAACACTATTAAAATGACCTTAACTTTTGAGCTTAAGCTTTTGGGTTGAATTGGTTCTTTATATGGTATCAGAACTTCAATGACCACGAGGTCACAAGTTTAATCCCCATCGCCCCCACTTTTTAGTGGAATTAAGTAGAAAAGCATAAGGTAAACCAAAAATTGAACATGTGCAATATTCACGCTTCAAGTTCAAAGGACTTTTGCGTGAAAGAGGTGTGTTAGAAAAATATAAAAGTCCTTAAAAGGCCTTCACCTCTAAGCTTAAGTTTTTGGGTTGAGTTTATGCTTTACATAAATAACCCTTACAAAATCTAACTATCGCAACTAAAATATAAATATGGTCTTTACAGAACTTCAAAATTAAATAAAAATATATAGACTTTATTGGCTAATACTTCTTCCTTGTACACACAACATTTACTCTCTTTTTTTTGGAGTTAACCAACTCTAATTACTTCTTTCCTCCAGTATTCCCACAAGCTTCGACCCTTTGAGTCGGTTATGAGACTAATCCGGAGTGCGGGATGAGTCAGTGATGAAGATATTTAAACCCTTACTAAATGTGGCATGTGGGGATCGAGTCGAGACTCTTTTCTTTTCACTTACTCAATTCATTTGCTACCAACCGATCTATCACCATTTAGTATACAACATTTACTTTAGGATTTGCCTTCCACATCTGGAAACATTACACTTCTACAAAAACTTTTTAAATTGTAAAACTTACATTCCAAGTTTTCTGTATAATATATATGTAGAATTATAATTTAAAGTATGTAACTAGCATTTCTTAGTTAATAATTGAGGGATGTTATTTTATGGTATCAGAGTAGTTCATCTATGATGACTATGTATTAGAGTCTTTTCAATTTGTCATGGATTATAACTACTTTGATTGCTAAATATTGAGACGGATCACCTCAATATTTTGTTCATTATATGTATAATTCAGAGATAATATTATAAATTTTTAATCTTAATAAGTAGTTGAATCTTTAGTATATCTTTGTTGATAGTTGAATAAGAAATAAGTAGCATTAATCAGTTAATAATTGAAGGATGCTACAATAATCATGAAGTCTAACAAAAGGTTGTCTTACCTTGGTAGAGTGATGGAGATGTATATTAGGTTGTTTATGATCATCATATTGGACAATATTATCTCAAGAGAGGTAACTATTTAAGGAGGGCGCACTCTATAGTTTAAATAAAATAAGGGAAAAAAGAGTATTTTTTTTTTTTTTTTTGATAACAAGGAGTATCTTTTTAAAGGATACAAATTTATGTCATTTTAGCAGTTTTTAACTATGCATTTTCAGTAATGGATAATTATAATATTAAAGTTGTACTTTTTTTACTTTTCACCTTAGCAGACAGCTTTTGAAGAAAAAGAAAAAGAAAAGTACAATCTTAATATTATAACTATGCATTCCCCGAAAATGCTAAAACTGCTAAAAAGGATATAACTTGTCACTAAACCCATAAAATAATATGTAGAAGTAATATCATAACCATAACTTGTAAGAATATCATCAAAGGTTAACAAAAAGATCAACGGAGTGAAAAATAATATTAAGAAGAAAACATAACATGCCTTGAGACCCCTTAAAACGTTTGGAAATGGGATCCCAACTATACCTTTATGTTCAATACCATAATCCAATAAATGTCATAAATGAGCATGGGGTTCTGATTTGTTTTGTTCATGTGATTGAAGAAAAACAAAACAAATACAAACAAAAACCTTAAGAAGATCAGAAGAAAGTCCATACAAATTTTCATGAGGAGATTGATTACTGATAGGAGAGGGAACCTAATTAATTGGCGAAACTGCAGTTAAAGCAGTTTCACCCCAAAAACTCTATGGACAAGATCCAGAAATAAGAAGAGCATGAATAGTGTCAAAGATGTGACAGTGTTTAGGTTCAACACGACCATTTTATTGAGATGTTGATAAAGAAATCCAAAAAGAATTTTATTACTAAATCAATAAAATATGGTTGAAATAAAACTATGAAAACATTTTCTGCATATGTGCTGTAAAGCAAGATACCTCATCAAGGAGATTCATAATATTTGGGTCTTTGGCTGCCCATTGAACAAAGTCGGCTGCTACAGTGTGAGAATCAAAGTTTTTCAACTAATTGATTGTTACCGCTTACCGGAAGACAATTGGTTCGTGAAGTAACACTCCTCTTTGTAGTTGTTTGGCTTGACTTTTTTTTTTAGAAGCTAAACCAAACACTTATATGCATAAAAGCACTTAAAAAGCAACTTATTTTATAGTACAAAAATATATATAAAAGTGGCTTTTTATGAAAAGCTTTCAGGAGGAGTTTTCAGCTTTTATTTCCGGAAGACAATTGGTTCATGATTTCTCGTTAAAATTGGATAAATTTGCTAGTCACGCGCCTTCAGCAAGAAAGGTTATTAGAAGGTAGTTTAGTAAATCGGAACGGTGAGTTAAACTAGTGTTACCAAATTCTGCTTTAGGAATCATTCTCACACAAGTGAGCCATACAGAATTTAAGCTATATATAGATTTAAATAAGTGGTTCCAATCAATGTATAGGCGGAGTAAGGGTTGTACGGTAAAGGTAGCTAGCTTTTTTTTATTTTTTATTTTTTGGTACATGTACATTAAAGATAGTAAAGTGATACTTAGTTTACGAAATGGAAGAATTTGTGCATGCCCGTTTAGAGGAACAGAACCTAGGTTTGTTCAGAAGCCCAAAACTGTTATATCCTTCACTATTTTTCATCTTTGTATGTTTAAAACCAACTCTATATGAATGTGGTGATGAATTGTGAGTGGAAGATTATTCAGGCATCTAAGCAAGAAGTGAGAAACCTCAGAAGAGAGTAAGGACTTAGAAAACCAAATCAATATCTTTTGGGTAAAATACATCATCTAGGGTTTTAAAAAAAAAACTATTTTTTTTTTTTTTACAATGAAAATAAGTTTCTGAATTTCAGTCCTAACAGGGTAACAAGAGTGTTTAAAGCTCGTACTCATGCTTTAGATGACGAGCTTAAAGCACAATATGAAAAATGAGTTTGAATTGGCATGTCAAAATTCATCTCCTTCATATAATTTGTTTCATGCTGTCAGAGAGAGAAAGAAAGAAAGAAAAAGATAAGACAGGAAGTGAGGAAATTCGAAGTTATGAAAAAGCTAGCCAATGGTTTTGGAAAGAGATCCAAAGATATTTTAAAGGAACAATTTGGTTTAGAAATGACAGATTAAATTGATAAATCATCGAAATTTTTCCAGCGGTTTTCCTAGTCTTAGTATTGAACTGTATTCACTGAGCCACCAACCTAGATTTTTTTCCCAAGCATAATAAAAAGGATCACCATTTGCTGGATAGTTTATGTCACCACTACTGAACTTACATCAGGTCTCATATAGTCCCTCAGTCAAATGCAATCTGACTATGCTTGGGGGGAAAATTCCATGCAACCGCTGAAAAATTCAAATTGTCACCACTTTAGAAGATTTATCAATTTAATCCGCCATTTTTAAACCAAATTGTTCCTTTAAAATATCTTTGGATGTCTTGCCAAAACCATTGGCTACCTTTTTCATAACATTGAATTTCCTCACTTCCTGTCTTATCTGTTCCTTTCTTTCTCTGACAGCATGAAACAAATCATCCGAAAGAGATGAATTTTGCCATTCCAATTTAGACTTCTCACTGTCCAGTTGCTGATACAAATTTTGTAAATAAGTCTTGTGCTCTTGGAGTCTTTCTTCTGCCAACTTATATTCATACTCCTGTGACTTTCTAAGAGCCTGGAGAACCTGATCAATCTCATCCTGAAGTTTTAATGAATGAGATAGATAATCAGAAGGTTCTTCCCCTAGTCTAACATCTAAAGAGCTTTCATTGATTGGAACTTCCATCTCATCATTGCCATGATCTGATAAGCCTGTTAATAAACACAAAATATTAAATACTAAGACAAAGGTGATGAGAAAACTGAATTTACAATTGGATGGTCACGGAAGTCAAAGACCATTAATGGTCACTTTCTTTTTCTAAATTCCTAGATGGAGACCCAGAGAACTGACATACATTTGTATTTCTGCATCTCCATAAGCATGCAAACAGTGTTATGGCAGCAGTGGAATGCAGTGAAAATTAGACAACAAAACAGGAAGGGATATTTACCTGCAGAATGAGCTATAAGATTGTCGTCCACCTTCCAGATATCTTGAAGATTAGTCCCACGTAGCTGATGTAAACTATCAAATTGGTCACAAGCTTTTAAAACATGTAAGAGAGGACAAACAAGTTGTTTTTTTTTTTTTCTCTATCATATAAAAATCATTTCAAAATACCTTTGAGTTAGCCAATTCAATATGACTCAGCAGCTCTCTTGCCTGGGGTTTAAGTGAACCACGCAAGAGACAAGAACCAAGATTTAAAATCTTTTTCTGAATTTCATCATCCAAATCAATAGCTTTACATGTTTGTAAAAGCTCATTAACATGAGAAATTAGATCAGTCCTCCCATCACAGCGTCGGCAAAGGTACTCCGCATCTAATCCAATACTTCCTCCAACTGTGCCAGCCATGCGAGAACGAAGAGCACATTCCATATGAGCAACATGACCACATTTTCCCTCACCTGTGTCTACATGGCACTTGATGTAACTGTAGCGACCATAAGCGGAACTAACAGTTTTACAACAAAGAATGCAGCAACAATCACGGCAAAAATCAGGTACAGAACAGCATATATCACAAGGCAAGGCTGGTGAATATTTTTCTACTTCTTCCAACATGAGGCTGTCGCACATCTTATTCCCACCTTTACACTTAACAATGTCAGTACCCAAATCAGTGTCTGAGTCCTCGTCTTCTGCACTTGCTATCTGTTGAAGAGGTACAGCAGGTATAGGCACTACATTGCCTACAATAAAGCGTCATAACAACTGATTATCATACCCAACAATGCCATGTGCCACAAATCCCATTGATAGCAAAAAGATATTTATCTTTATTCTCTAGTGTTCTTTAATCAAATTTTACCTCTTGATTAGATAATTTACATGTGTGTGTTCATTCTAGTCTAATCGAAACTAAAGTCAAACATAAACTGTCTGAATTCCATGAAATTTACATTGAGTAAAACAAATCGTAACAAAATCACCAAACCCTCCAAGCAAAGGCAAGAGGAGAGAAATAAATGTATGAAAAATTAAATAATTTCTTGATTTCTTTCTAAGAATTTAGTAGAGGAGAAATAAACCGTTTGTTGAAGCAGAGTGTATAGCTGGGATCTTCCAGCTGAATGAAGCGAAAAAGGCGTCAACATCGGCGTCAGGGGACAATTCTTTAATATAACGCTCAACGGAAACCTTGCTAGGAAAAGTGTGTCTTAGCTTGCGGCTTGAACCACCTCGGTTCTTCGCACGGAGTCGAATCGGGAGATAGAGGTACCGATCTTGAAAGTATCCATTTGGCACAACTCTCCGCCCTGTTCTCCATCCCCAAGTGTCACCTGGTTCAGGCCAATTTTCTGGTGCATATGGCAAACCATCGCCTGATGTTTCTGCCTCCACGGGAGGCAGATTTGACGAAATAGTATTCTTGTGATGATTACCTTCCATGACAACTGAATCAATCACCACTCCTACGCTTTACGGTGTGAGTGATAGATTGGAGAGAGTAGAGAATTGAATGAAATGGGTGATTTTCGGAAACACTAAATTCAAGACTTTGTATTTATTACTACTACTCTGCTACCCTGCTAGGGTTCAAAATGAATTGTGTGAATTTAAAGGAATAGTGATTTTCAAATAAGGAAATACTAAATAAAATTAAATAAAGGAGCCAGGGAAATATGGGTTTCTTTTTCTTATTTACTGCTCGCAGTGGGTTGTTTCGAGCTGCTCCACACCCACTTGCTACGCTATAATTATTATTATTTTTTAAAAACTGGAACTTACCAAACAAAGACTTAGCTAGCGTCTTTTATTTTATTTTTTTGTAGTTGCGTCTTTCTAGTTTTTAGCATGTTTGAGAATATGACAAAATTCTTTTTTGTAAATGCTGGTTGTATATGCTATAAGATAAGAGCATGGGACATGGACAATAGAAAAGTACAATTTTTTTTTCAAATTATAATTATATACTAACCTAACTGTATAGTATTAAAAACAAAAATCACACAATTTTACCTTTAAATGGACAAACCTTTTTCCCAATAAAACAATGTAATGTGCAAGCTGCATAATTAGTCATATTTGTAATTTAACAAAAAGTATAAAGATTGTCACAAAGCCTAAGGTCGCAACATTAAATTACGCCACTTGCATCACATCTGCAGACCCATCAGTAACAAGAAAATTATACATAGATATATATATATATATACCCGTAACAGTCCACGAGTAATTTTATCAAAATGAGAAAACCTCTAGAAGAGCTTTGATTAAAATGTTAACCCTCTTAAAGTGGAGAACCTTTCATGTATCTCGGCTACACGCTTGGCAGAGTTGGCTTTTTTCAGCTCCCAATTTGGTTTTTGAGAATGTCCAAGCTGAATCTGACCTACGATGGTTGGAATTGAGTTGGCAAGCATTGTTTGACTAGAAGTCAGCTCAACTTTTTTCTTCTGCATGGTTTCAAAGGCATTAGACATCTCCTTCCGTTTTGATTGAAGTTGCAAAAGTTGATCATCAATCTCTTGTATGGCTGAAGAGCTTGTTTCTATTTCTGCCTGTAACTTGGCCACTTTGTCCTTCAATTCATTGTACTCATTTTTGAGACTAGAAACTTTATGCTTCTTTGCCTCAAGGTCAGCAAAGAACTTTTCTGCCTCCTCAATGGTTCTCCTGGCCTCCTGCAAAGCCTCACCGGCTAAAGGAATATCTTCCACCAACTTTAACTTTATCAGTTGATCAATGCTAAGGCTAGGATCTTTACTAAGTTGTGATGCAAGTGTTGCAATTTCGACAAGATTATTAGAAGACACCAAAGAAGGGAAGTCCACTGCAAGAATGGAAGAAAGCTTCTTTCTGCGCTCGCTCATTTCATTTTCCAGAGTGATAGCAGGAACCACAGGATCAGATGATAAAGTATCATTATGAGGCAGAACAAGGATATCCTCCAAAGTATTGAGATATTCATCAAAATTCTCTGTAATAGTTACATTGGGAGATTTCTGGGCTGCTGTCTGCATACCTGATGCATCTTTAGAATCAACCAAATTACAGACAGCAACAAGATTATTTTCAGTCTGACCATTTTGGTTGCTTGCAGGTTGATCCAAATTAAAACCTGAGGAGCTTTTCAAATCCTCAGTTGACTCAATGCTTGCCTCTTGGTTCAAAGAGCACAAGTCAATGACATCATTTGCATCTTGAACAACAGATGGTAAACGTGGACGAACATGAAATAGCCTGGAAGATTTCCGAGAAGGTTGATTGCTAAGCTGTGCTTTCCGTTTTAGCTTTCCCTGGATGGCAATCTCTTCTGTGGCATCTTGTCCAGTTTCCAGTGACTTTCCTGGAAGAGGAATGAATGAAGATGGTACAGCTAGACAGCTCATATAGGCAAATTAAAATACATCAAAGAAGAAGAAACATATAAAATGAAGAAGGGTAATGCAAGTATATAAGCTAGCAGTCAACTTCTGCCTTATCCAAATAAGAGGATCCCAATTTATTGCACAAGCTTCACACAAAAAATATTCTACATTTGATCTGTGTGCTATAGCAGATATTTGCTCCTCTCTAGGACTAAAATATTCACCTAATCACCTTCATATTGCAAGCTATTTAGAAAGGCAACATGCACCTAGAGTTGGCTTAGTATCATGTGAATCATTTGTGATCTGTTTTAGGGGTTTTAGGCCTTTTACATTTTCATTAGACCCGCCACGCATAAGAAATAGAGGAAATACACAAAATCTAAGTGATTACTAGCATCCTATTATTCAGCCTCATACAAGGAGAAGAATAAAGATCAGAAGCCATTGACAACAAATAAAGATCCTGAACCATTTTGGTGGGAATAAATGTTGAACAATTACAGGCTTATGACAATCATGGAAGAAAAGCATGAACACATATCTACGTAAACTGAGACAAGTAGACAGACTTTTAAATAAGAAGAAAAATGAAAAAGTAGACTGAGACTACTAAAAACCAAGATATTACTTAATACAAACAATCAAATATTAAAAAAAAGGGGCAAGAATGAATAAAAAAAACAACACTAGATTGAAAATTGTGTAACTGTTAAGGGATAACCTTTTGTGGGGGATAGCTCAGTTGAGGGAACCTGCCAGCTAAATGAAGCAAAGAATGCTTCAAGTTCCAAGTTGGGAAAATTCGATTCAAGATAACGTATAAGATCAGGTTTGCTTTGGAATCTCAACCCCTTGTGAGACTTCTGAAGTGATATTGGAAGATACAAGTATCTATCATGGTAGTAGCCAGATCTGGATGCCCTTTTCCCTACTTTCCATCCCCATATGTCACCAGGATTAGGCCACCCTTCAGGTGCATATGGCAAACCTTCACCAGAAGCATGTGGGGATACTGGCTGAAGATTGAAGGTATTCTTCTTTATCACATCCCTACAGGCAATATTATCAATTAGAGCACCGTTCACCAAGGATATACACTAACAGGAGACAATATCAACAGCTGAAAAGACCTCACAAGCGCATAAACTTCCTGTATTAGCACATGCATAAAATGTACACGTATTCATGTGCTTGTAAAATTACTTTGATGATGTAAATGGAATTCCTTTTTTAAAACTTAATCCTACTACTGAAGTCACTTCCATTATGCAAATGTCAGCCAACTAATATGTAAATGATCACCAAATACTTTGCGTACACAAAGGAAAAATAGTTGCTGATTTCATTCATTGCTTACTTAGGAATTGAGCTTAATATGTTAAATATCACGACCATGACCCAACAATAGTTTAAACTTTAAAACGACACTACTTTCCAATATTTTTTATTAAGCTCTAAATATTCAAATATGATATTAACCATTATCTTTTTATACTGTTCATCAACCACGACCCCGACTAGTTTGAGACAAATAAAGGAGGATTGCTCCTCTAATCTTAGTTTAAGCTCTGCATGCAACATTTTCTTATTTTAAGCTCTGCATGCAACATTTTCTTATTTTAAGCTCTGCATGCAACATTTTCTAAAGTCTAAACCAACCAGAGTATATCCATTTCCCTTCTTATAGAATCATCCCATACTGTAGTCCGACGAGAGAAAAGATCGATTTCTTCCCCTTTAAGTCATAAAATCAAATACCCCCCATTAGTATACTCCATGCAAACAAATTTGTAGAAGAAAACAAGAGCATTGAAATTTTTTGCTCTTGTTTTCGCTTAGTTAAATAAAAAAGAGAATAAAATAAGAAAAATGACATACTACAAAATATGAGGAACCGAAACTGAAGAATGAAGAATGGAAAAGGTGAAAGCTTTACCTGGTGGGAGTGTTGTCAAGAGCATTGGACGAGAGTGGGAGCATGGGCGAGGCATCAACCATTGTAGAAGTCTCAGTGTCAGAGTCAGTAATAGGAGAATTGAAAAGGCAACGTGGTTGGGCTTGGGAATCCATCCTGGTTTGGTTTCACACAGACAGAAGGAAGAGAGAAATGAATGAAAATGAAGAGAGATTTTGTAACAGCACAGACACCTGGGTATTACAAGTAAGTGTGGTAGAAAGAAACACATCACTCCCTTAATTTATATTTATTTTCTGGTCACTTTTATTTTTTATATTTTCAATGCATAATTCATATATTTTTAATTCTAGTAGGCCTCCCAAACTCCCAATACAGATACAGAGGACCTGACCGAAGAAAGAATGAAAGATCACGTCTTATCAAGGCAAAGGTCCAGTACTACTCAACTTACTCCTGCTGGCCTCGGTTACCCATACTCTCAGTCATAAATTTTCTTAGTAAGTTAAAATACAAATATTCTAATATTATTTCTCAAATTTTCAACTTCCGTGAAGGAGTCATTTTACTTCTTAAAAGATATTATTATAAAGGATTTTATTTTTCTCATGTTGCATGGGATAAATTGTCTCATGCAACACACAAAAAAGTGGATGAGATTTACTTTTTTATTTTCTCTCTTTTTTTTAGTGGGTCCCATTTATTTTTTTGTGTTGCATGAGACAATTTATCTCATGCAACATGAGAAAAATAAAACCCTATTTTAAATTCTCCACACACACAAAAAAAAAATATATAATTCTCATCATATTGATCTTAAAAAAAAATATATATTAAATTGAACCCGGAACCATCGAATGTTGAGTATAATAATCATATTGATCTCAAATTTTCTACTTCCGTTGAGGTCATCCATGCGCATGTTGCATGATGGGTTAGTGTTTGTTGTTCGAGAATGCAGTATGAGAGACTCAGTGACATTGTCATTGCGTCAATAACAACGATCACAGGTTAGATTAATCATGTTTGCATAACCAATTCTTATTATAAGAACTTGTTTTCTGTTACATCTTGGTTTATTGGAGGAAGAGGATAAAGGGGAACGCAATTTCGGGAGTTGTTGGTGGCGGTGCAAGATGACTGGTGGCTGTGGTTAGAGTTAGAGTAGTAAGCCTTTTACTATTTGAGATGGGTGAGATTGTAAATGGGTCAGCCCACTTGTCAAGTGCCTATCCCTAGCGGTGTGCAAAAAAATGGTTCACTTGCCCTGTCCTTGATCTGATCTTGACCCGACCCATAAATATCTATATTTTTTGAACTGGTTTAAATACTAACCCACTTTTATTTGGGTCAGTTTTAGACCTGACTCGTTTTAATATTGACCCACTGACCCAAAACTTGACCCATACCCATTATGTGAAAAAAAATCACAGTTGCATTAAAAGAAAAGTTTTAAGGTAAAACAATTACGTCAAAATTTTTTATGGAAAATATTTTCACAAATATTTTTGCAAAAATTTTTGACGAAAAATATTTTCATCAAAATTTGTGACTAAAAACATATCGGTAAAAAAATTTGACGGAATATTTTTTTTGTCAAATTTTTTTACGGAATCTAAATTTCATCAAAATATTTCACAAAAAAATATATTCATAAGAACTTTCTATGAAACACATTTTCATCGAAATTATTTAACGAAAAAAAATTTCATCAAAATTATTTACAGATTTCAAATTTCGGCGAAAGTTTTCGACGGAAACATTTTCGTTAAACTTTTTGACAAAAAAAAATTTCGTCGAAATTTTTTGCTAAACACATTTCTATCAAAAAATTTCGACTAAATATTTTCGTCAAGTTTTTTGATAGAGAATATATCCATCAAAATTTTCAACGGAACACATTTCTGTAAAGTAAAATATTTTGACAAAAATATTTCGATAACAAATTTTGACAGAAAAAATATTTTGTTTAAATTCTTTAGAGAATCTAAATTTCGTCGAAAGTTTCAAATGAAACATTTTCCTCAAAACAATTTCCATTGGAAATTTCGACAAAACAGATTTCCATCAAAAAATTTCGACGACAAAAAATTTCATAAAAATTCTTTACAGATTTCAAATTTAGGCGAAAGTTTTCGACGGAAATATTTTCGTCATCAAAAAATTTTGACGGCAAAAAATTTCATCAAAATTCTTTACAGATTTCAAATTTTGACGAAAAAATATTCGTTAAATTTTTTGACAAAAAAAAATTTTCGTCAAAATTTTTAGCGAAACACATTTCCATCGAAAATTTTCAACTAAATATTTTCGTCAAGTTTTTTGATAAAAAATTTCCATCAAAATTTTCAACAAAACACATTTCTATAAAAAAATTCCGTAAATTTTTTTGACAAAAAAAACATTTTGACGAAAAAAATATTCTGTCAAAATTCTTTAGAGAATCTAAATTTCGTCGAAAGTTTCAAATGAAACATTTCCCTCGAAATAATTTCCGTCAAAATTTTCATCAGAACACATTCCCATCGAAATTTTGAACGAAAAACATTCTGTCAAATTTTTTGACAAAATTCTTTTTTCGTTTAAAACATTTGATGGAAGAAATCATTTTCGTCAAAACTGTTGACGGAAACTAAATTTCAATAGAAAAAATTTTTTTGTAAAAATTTCGACGAAAAAATAATTTTGTGACAAAATTTTCGTCTTTTGCAACATAAAAATTTCGACAAAATTTTGTGAGAAAACTAAGTCAAAAACGGGTCAGGTCAGATTTGACCCAGTTCAGAAACCAAGTCAGACTCACTTCAGAAACCAAGTCAGGTCAGATCCAAACTGGTTGTGAACTAGTTCAACAAAATCCAATCCAAGTCAGACCTGGCTTGGATCAAATTAAAGTGGGTCGGGTCAAAATACCTAACCTATAAAAACTAAGTTGGGTCGAGTCGGACAAAAACCTGACCCGATCTGACCCATGCACAGCCCTACCTATGACCCGACCTTTCTTTAGCTTGGATTCACCAATTAAATAAATATAATAGGTTTGGATCTATTACAAAATTTATTTAAAAATCAAGTCACAAATCTATTTTGCAAGGCCCAGTATGTGAGCCTCCTGGCACCTACATTTTAAAATAAACTTTTTTTATTAATATTTATATATGATTTTATTAATTGAATAATTTTTTTCTATATAAGATGGTGTACCTTTGTCTATATTTTATAATTTATAAATGATAAAATTCATTGAATAAACTCCAGATGTTCAAACAAATTACAAAAAAAAATTGCATATTTATCACACATGCATTACCGAAGATGAGTTTTAATTTACAAATTGCAATGCATGCTTACCTTTGAACTTATGAAGACTACCAAAATTGTAAACTTTTGATATATAATTTATTTCAAATAAAATTTCAACATTCACTGCACATATAATTTATTTTTCATATGCAACCAACATTTAATTGTATAATAACTCCAAGAAAAAAAACTTCTGTTATAGGAAGATAGGATTATGAGATTACATGATTATGAGAAGGTAAAGAATATATTAGATGATCCGAACAACAATTGGGTTAAATTTTTCATCTTTTATTATTTCTATGTGTACCTTTAGAATCATATACCATAAGTGCTCAAGATTTTAATATTATGTTTATGTGCCTAATATTATATTATGTTATGTATGTAATATTATATTATATTGTTATATTGAAGATGACTCACTGTTATAATATCTAGTTTTGAACAATTTGTTATTTTTATTTCTCCTAGAACAATGTCTTGCCATGGAGTTATTTAATTTATGTTTTTCACTTCAAAAGCAAACAACTGTAAGAATATATCACATATCACAAAGTTTTTGTGGTGTGTAGTTAACATTAGCTCAATTGCTTTTTATATTTTAGAATTTGTAGGTGTACATAATTTTATTAGTCTCACTAACTTTAAATTTTAATTTTAATTAAAATTCACTGGCTGCACTTTATTACGAAAAAAATTATGAAAATATATTGTAAAAATTGAATAATTTATATGTCATCTTAGTATGCCTAATAGGCCTGAAAGGCCATACCCCAGATCAATATTTTAGCTTGCACCAATCTAAGAGGTCAGGTCAGACTCAAAATATTTTATAGATGCCTATCTTATTTAGAGGCTGTTTGGATGGGCTTTCAAAAACAGAGCTTGCTTTTTACGTCTTGCTTATTTTAGAAGTACTTTTTACAAAAGTTAAAAGTTATTTAAATTTTTCAAAAAATATTTGGCCTTTGACTTATTTTTTTTTTAGAAGCTAAATGTTTTAACTTAAAAAAAAACAAGTTTTTGACTTTTTTTTATAACTTCTGCTTTTTTTTTAAAATAGGCATCCAAAAAGATTTTTTTCAGAAAAATGTTTTTTTAATTAAAAAAATAGACTTTGAAGAAGAAGAAAAATTCATCTAAACGGGCCCTTAGGCTAAAGCCTAGCTTGACATGTCCCATTGACACCCCTAACAGCAACAATGATTGAGTTTTAAGGCATAATTGTATTTTGAGGGAGTAATTTGTTCCTCATTAGTGATTTTAATTAAAAGCTGAGTTGGTTAAAAATAATGGTATTTAACTTATTTATCATTATTCTTTTTAAAAGTTAATATCCAAAAATTATAAATAAAAAAAGATATTGGAAGCATTTTTTTTTAAAAAAAATTACATTTTCAGTTGGCCTATCAAAATAGAGGAAAGATATGACACGTCTTAGCATGTTACAATACATCTCATTTTCAAAAGTGCTTAAGGCATGTTTGGTGCATAGTATAGGATAAGGTCTGATTGTAACACCTCGTTCTGGAACCGGTTTGTTAACATCGCATTATGATATTAAGCGCAGTTACAATCACATGGGTTCAATTAAAGTCCGGTTAAATTTTTCTTTTTAAAATATGCCGAATTTAAAATGCCCAATTGCGTGATCATACCCATATTACATTGCGGAATAAAATGAATTAAGCTTAACATCATACTCTTATTATATTAGACCAAAGGTGGTTAAATGTCATCCTCTCTTCATTAGCTACGCGTGGTTTCGAACCGCGCCTCATTTGGAGCTCTGTAGCTCAAGTTATGACAAATTATAACAATACATGTTTATATTGGACACAGGCCGCGCGCGCTTAAGCGCGCTATCGGGCGCTAAAGCGCCCACTGGCAGAGAGGAACTCGTCTTTTTGCAGCTAAGGGCGCTTAAGCGCGCTACCCTGGGCGCTTAAGCCCCCATTTCGACGCTGAAGCCCGCGGAGGCAGAGAGCATGGGCTCTCACAGGGGCAGCAAGGCGCTTAAGCGCGCTGCCAGAAAATTCTACACACTCTCATTTTTCAATTCTAAACCCAGGGGAAGTGAATCCCACTTGACAAGCCTTAAATGTCCATGCTTCCAAGCTTATTCCTAGTACTTCTTCAACCTCTCCACATGGATTAGACTAAAATTGGGCAGCATCTCCTTTGTTTTCTCAACTTTTCCCAATTTATCACTAAGTACCTAATTAAGTTTCCAACTCAACAAGTCCAATACATAAAGTGCATACATGCATTTATCTTAAAATAGGCATCATTTACAACATATCTTCATTACAAATCAGGGAACTTAGCTTACAAAATACTATGATCATTCCCTTGGCTCCCATCCACAAAAGAGATAACCAAAGGCATGAGCATAGGCTAAGTCCATTCAAATAAAACAGGATATACATCTATCAATGAACAATCCTATACATGTAAACTACAAAATAACATGTATAATCTCAAAAGACAGCATCTTCATGTATCACTACTAATCCAAATAAGGCCACTTGCCACTGGTGGCTCCTGCAGCATCTTTACCTGAAAGGGGGTCCCCACAACACGGGGTG
Source organism: Gastrolobium bilobum (assembly GCF_033153095.1). Classification (NCBI taxonomy): domain Eukaryota; kingdom Viridiplantae; phylum Streptophyta; class Magnoliopsida; order Fabales; family Fabaceae; genus Gastrolobium; species Gastrolobium bilobum. The sequence goes on along the minus strand of NW_026896335.1, from coordinate 1,571,933 downwards.
AGATATACGAATATATCCAGTAAACCAGGGATCCTTGGAGCATCTCTCCACCCCATAGTTCCAAAAGCAGTGTAATAGCAATAACAATAATAATGCAGTAAATACATATCTATGCAAAGTGTAAAATAACATCTCCAGGAGAAATCCCTCGAGCTCTCAAGCTGTCCTAAGGATACTCAAATGCAAATAGTCCTACTGGCCAGCTAAACTACCAAATATGAATTACGCATCGTCATGCAACATACCAACATAGGGAAACACCATCCTATGCCACACCAAATGCATACACATACGTATAACAAAGCATTAAACTATTTCATTGCATTTATATACACTATCACAACCACTACCCATTCAGGACTTGGTGGAACAATCAAGGGAATTAAGCCCAAGGTCCGAAGGCTTACCTCAAAGCTTCCGTTTAACCTTTGTTCTTCACCAATCTCAACAACCAAGCTTTACAATCAATACCAATTTAAGTGAGCTAATCAAGTTTCATAGCTTCCTCCAATGGTTGGTCCTCCAACGTTAATCCACAAGGCTCAATCCTAGCCATCATATAAGTACAATTAACATTCAACCAACCCATTGTTTACCAATGCAAGAAAATCCACAAACTAAGTATACAACCTAGCAATTTTCAAAGCACAATCAAATAGCTAAATAAGTTCATTTCTACCGATTAAACGTCATTCCTAGCATTTTTCATAACATGTACTAAGTTTCAATCCACCTAGAACATAGTCAATTTACTCACATAATCACAAACCCTAAAACACTATTCATCTAAACATAAACTCATGAAAATAGAGTTCAAGGAGAAGAATCTTACCAAAATTGGGTATACAACCAAGGGATGTTAACCTCCTAAGCTCCCATGGAAGAAATCACTTTCAATCTCCTCAAAACCCCAAATTTTCGCCCCAAAAAACAAGGAAAATCCCACTCCACAAAGACTCCCACTCAAAACCAAGCTTTGATTGTGAAAGAGGGGAAGATTTGGAGTGGTTTAGGCTTTGGAATGGATGAATTTGGCTAAGGTTTGCTCAACCTAGGGTTTCCCCCTTCTCCTTCTCTTCCTTTCTTTATTTCCTCTTTTGGTGGTCGACGGGAATGGCAGGGATTTTGGGTTCTTTTTGTGGTCTAGTCACTTAACTTAAGTTAAGTGGAATAAAGTGGGTATTGGTTCATCTATCTATTTAACTCCATTAATTACCAAACTTTACCCAAATATTTAGAATATTTTTCTAGGAATATTTCCACTTCCATTTTTATATTTTGGATACTTTTGCCTACACCCATTTATACCCCTTAATTTTCACAGAATACACATTTTACCTCCAAAGTGACTCCAATTCATTTAATTAAGTCTTATACTTAATTTTATTCACTATTACATGATTAATTATTCAATCACATTTAATTTACTAATTAATTAAGTTAGGGCTATTATACTGATAGTATAAGACCTGATAGTATAAGGCCTGATTGTGTAAGACCTAATTGAATTTTAATACTATTCAGTGTGTGGTACAGTATTGTATAAAATAATATCATCTAGTATTTGGTGATGTATCGTAAATATAATACTATATAGGATAAAAATAAACATTTTTAATAAAAATATCGAATTTATATAATTCTTTAAAAAATGTCATATGATATTAATTTTTATAAAAATTTATTAATCAGTGTGTCCAAAACATAAATTAATTTTTACAAAAATAAAAATATTCAATATTTTAAAAATTAATATATTGAAAAATTAATTTTTATTTTATTATATTAATATTAAAATAATATATTAATTTTTGAGAATTACACTGGTCAACGATGTTAATACACCAACCTCTTATCAGGCCTTATCCCTCCCCTTAGGCCAGATTAAGTTATAAACTTATACTATACAATGGTCACACCAAATAACTGAAAATGTCATAACGTATAGTATAAGCTTATACTATCAGGCCTTATACATCACCCTAAACAGACCTTACAACACTGCGTTTTGACCTTTTTACCTTTACACAGATCTCTTCAGTTTAAATTTTCTAGTAGATAACTAATAAAGCCTCAAACAAGACCAAATATTGTCAATTTTAAAGCATGAGTTGTTCCTATTCATACAAGTTATTTGAAATTGCTGTGTTTATATTTGTCCAGAAGTTTAGATTAATGGTTTTCTGTTGGGCTTCTGTCTTCAGAGGCATGTGGATGTCCAAAAGGTTGATTTTGCAACCTGCGTGGGCACAATCAACACAACTATCATAACTTCTTCATTGTGCAAACCTGATGACTGAAGATGGTAAGCATGATACAGTAATAAGCTGGATGATGATTTTGAACAACCGAGCAAATTATCTTGTACTATTTAAAGAAGCTGAAGTTCCCTTCATTTCTTGTTAGCGATATTATATTATGTTCTGCTAAAAAGCACGGCAATTATATGACCATATGAATGAATTGAAATAGAATAAAGTGTTTGAATGAATAAAAATGTAATATAACAAGTGGCGACTATGAATATAAATGGAGATGACGATTACTACATCATATTAATTAACTTCTTCAGGTGTTTGGATGTGAACGCAGAAGGAAACTTCCTCCATCATCTGCTCTACTAAAAATAGCATATCTGGACATCTATTCAGTCCTAATATATATATTTGGATTGAAATTCTCTCATGTTAATAATCCAAGATCAATTCATCAAGTCTCCTTTCTCCTGGCCTATCAATAACATAAAGACAGTATACGAATCATATATATATATAACAGTATGAAGTTATGCTATTTGAAACTGGTGTGGCAGTCAATTTTTGAATTGATTCGCACTCTCCATTGTTGTGATTTATTTTGAAGTTGTTACAAGTTATACATCGACTTAGCAGTTAAATTAGTTAATATTAGGCTAGGCTTCAAATTATTTCCAAAATTGAAAAAAACATTTTTTTGTCATTTCTCCATTAGCTACTTCTTTGTCTTCTTTTTCTAACTTCTGCTTATATAGTTGCTTAAAAATCAATTATCACGCCCAAAAGCTCCATGTGGAAAATTATTTGGTACATCTATTCTATCTCAAAAGAAATACATGATTATTTAGCCTATGGCTGCATAAACATTTGGCAGTAAAGAATAAATTTTCCATGTTAAAACTAATGTTTCCAACATTCAACATTGGTTTTATTCGAGCTGGTCATTCTAAGAGAACATCGATGTGGTCCTCAAGAGATTCTTAAAGAACAAACTCTTTTACTGTGTGCAAAGGTGGTTTTGCTCTTTCAGGTAATTGATTGTGATTTATCTGCCACTTGTAAGCTGCTTCATTGTCTTCCCTTTGATTGAGTTAATGAAGTTTATTTATCTAGAGAAATACAATTTTCGTATATGAATTAGTTTCAACTAAGTTCACATGTCAGCCTGAAGGTCAATTTCCCCAAAGCCTAGCCATAAAAATGCATGAGAAGGAATTTGTGAAAAAGGTTTAATTTTTTCCTTGTTAACTAGATAATAAGAGAAAGAGAACAAAAGACTGACGAGGTTTACCATAGCCACATGTCTGCTTATGAAGGGCAAGCTTCTATTTTAGAGCAAGATTCTTTCTTTCAGAGATTAAGATGACTGACGTAACAAGTACTCTTCATGGATAGCGATCAACTGTTCTGCTACCTAGTTGCATTACTGGGAAACATTAGCACAATTTCATGGATGTTAATGTGACAGCAGAAAAAGGGACAGTGTTGCTGCATAAATTTGGCCATAGGTGATGTAATTATGAAGCATCAGACTTTCAAGAATGCAGTTTGGTATGTTTGATACAACTTGCAAACATTATTCCTACTTCCAAGGTCCAGGAAGTAAAATAAAAAATAAAACAAAAAAATCAAACTTCATTTTCCAGCACTTCCTTTAACATCCTTAATAAGATATGTTCATACACATATCACATATTATAGACAAATTTCACATATATAAGTCACTCCTTCACAGGGTGACAAAATGCATTCATTTATGTACCCCTATCAACCATTGCAGATCATTTCTTAAAACAAAATGAAAAAGAAAAAGAAAAAAAGTTTCCAATCACATAACTAAACGGACAGAAAACATTGGCAAACATCTGACATATGGAAAAATTACATTTGGAAGGAAAAATGTTAATATTAACGTTAATAGACAATGTTAGAGCCAAAGGGGTGTATATTTGTATACCTGTTCAATGCTGCCATCTTCTATCTCTGTGTTGAATGTTAGCAACATAGATTCGTGGAGCATATTTTCTAAATCTTCGACAGGAACCGGTGCTGTAATTCAGATAACAAAGCAAAAGCATATACATGAGACATAATGAAGGGCAAACAGAGAGAAGAATAGAAAGAAAAAAAAAGTGTCGGAGTGAATGAATCAATAATGGAAAGTAAAAAAAAAAAGTGCAAAGAAGAATTAGTGGACGACCATTGGATTTGGAGAACCAAGAGAAAATATCAGCAGCAAGCTGGTGGAATTTCTGGAGGGAGTCGGTGCCACCCCACTTGTTCTGGACGGCCATTTGAAGGGCATACCAACGAGAGAGAAGCAAAATGATATCTTCTTGCAGGAGAATCCTAGAGACAGGTTCTGTTCCCTCACGTGCAGGGTGGTTCCCATTGATGGAATCCATCGGAAGCACCTCTGTCTCTCTGTGTGTTGGAAGAGAGAGATATCCAGACAACACACAGAGTGGGGGAGAAATGAGAGGAAGTAGAGATACATATATACATGTGGAGGAGTGTATGGGATTGGATACAAGGATGTGCGAAATGTGGGGAATGATGAGATCAATGAGTTGGACAGGGAATTAGTTCTACCTTTTTAACTATATATGGGAAGCCTAAAAAGGAAAAATGTTTTATTCTATTTTGTTTTAAAATCTTTTGCATTTAATGACATGAATTATTTTTACTTGACCTGCTAAACTAATGGTAAATTCCGTTGCGACATTCGAGCACAAGAATTTACCCAAGACCTGTGATCACTCTTGCCTAAAACTTTAAAAAATGTAATTGTCAACAAACAAAAAAAGGAAAGAAAAAAAAATGTATCAAATCATACTTCAAAAGAAATGATGAAAAAATAAACAAACAAACCAATGTTAATAACACCTGACTGGCCGACTGGTGAATTCGAAAATAAGTAAATCGGTTATATAATTGGTTCGGGTGAAGTAATGGGTCAGTCATGTATCAAAATTGGTGCGAATCTATGCGATCCGGCCGATTTTTATGAAAATCAGTGACCGGTGACCCGGCCGGTTCACAATGAAAAAATTCCCAAAATGTTTAAAAAAAAAAATCATAATGAATATATTTGAGTATTTTTTTGTTTATTGACTTACATTGATTATGTACCTACAACACTAAAACATTAATATTATCTCAATTATGTACTATGAAGGAAATTTTAATTTGATTTATAAGTAGATATGTCGTTTACTGAATCTCAAACCTCGTATCACGATCATTATATTTTTATTTGATCTTTTATTGAAAAATAATGTGTGATTTATTATTTTTTATATTAAAATATTTGAATTTTTTTATCGTTTTTTTAGATATTTAAATATATTTATAATTTTTTAATATAAATTATATAATTATATATAATTAACAGGTCATAACAGCGACAGTTACCTAGTATATTGAAAGGGGGAAACGTCTTTCCCTAAAACGAGAATAGAGAAGAAGCAGAAAAAATGGCAGCAGAAGGAGTGAGCCTCAACCATATATCTCGAGAATCCTCCGACATAAAACGCCTCGCCAAATTCTACCAAGAGGTGAGCGAGTTTCTTTGTTTTGTTTGTGTAATAAGAATATGAACTGACAACGTTAGATGATGATGATGATGATGATGATGATGTCATGGTACAGATATTCGGGTTCGAGGAAGTGGAAAGCCCTGACTTCGGAGAATTCAAGGTTGTATGGCTGCGGCTTCCGTCGTCTTGTGTGTATATGCACCTCATCGAGCGCAATCCAACCAACAACCTCCCTGAAGGTCCATGGAGTGCCACGTCACCCGTTGCTGATCCCTCGCATCTCCCCAGAGGTCACCATCTTTGCTTCTCCGTCTCCAATTTCCAATCCTTTCTCCACACTCTCAAGGTATTTATTTCATCAACTATTGGGAGTTTTGAAAATGATGTGAGGTTTAGGTTGGATGTGGAATTGAGGAGTGAGATGCAAAATTTCGAAATGAATTGACTTCTAGGTTTAACTATAAACTATGCATCTTAGCAGACAGTGATTGTGGTGATCATAACTGATAATTGCATATTTTTGTTTATTGGAATAGCCTTTTTCTTTTTCTTTTTTGGGGTAGTTTTATTGGAATAGCCTTTGTTTGGAAAGAGAGTAGTTGTTAAAGTAATGTAAAATGTAAATTGGTTTTTCTCTGCACTTAACACCGTGTGTGTAAGATTGTAAATTTAGTGGATGCTTGAGTTTGTTTATGCAGGATAAGGGTATCCAGACTTTTGAGAGATCCCTACCTAATGGGAAGATCAAACAAGTGTTCTTTTTCGATCCCGATGGTAATGTCCTTTAATTTTGATCGTTAAAATATATTTTGATTGACAAATAAACTGCCACTTTTCATTTAGATATTAGTAAAATTTGGCATTATAATTGTCCAAGATTTGGTGACTGGCCCTACGATCCTAATATGAATGTCTATATTGTATTTGCAGGTAATGGTTTGGAGGTTGCAAGTAAGGAGGACTCATAGTTTGATGTGCATGTGTTATGTATAGCTATGATAATGTACCATATCATTTAAGAACTCCAAACAACAATTACAAAAATATTTCCTCATGATGCAGTTGTGATTTGTATGACCAACTATCATCAACCTATGGACAATTCTTATTCCGTCTCGTTTGTTATGTGATTAGTCTTGATTTCCTTTACTCATTAATCTTAAAGTGTAGCTAGATTTTGATGGTGTTGTTTCTCTCATGTTGAGATATGTTTGGTCCACAAGAAATGGAAGAGGATAATGTACAAGGTATCTAGTTAGTTTAGGCTCATTATCTTCGCCCCTTCTTTGCATTTCATTTCCCCTTTACCAAACAGCAGATGAAAGTCTTTGCCTATTTTGTGTGCTTTTGCGGCAAAATATTCCAAAAAAGAAAAAAAAAAAAGAAAAAGAAGAAGAAGAGAGGAATGCAAAAGCAGGTCAACAAACGGCAACTTCAAAGAACATGGAACGTTAGAGCTTGATTTGATTCAGGTTGCAGAATTTATTCTGTCTTGCATGAACGTCCATTCCACCCAAACGTACTCCAGCTAACTATTAATTGCCTGCGTGTTTGAACTACATAGAACTTTTTGTCAAGTGATAATATCACAATATGTATACCATTACCATAAAGAATTTGTGTCAGCTATTGTGTCCATCGGATCTCAAGCACTTGCCTTCTAATCGCACTCGATACGTGTCTCGATAGTGTATCAGGCCTAACTAAGCGAAAATTGACATAGCTTAAGTAACTCCACCATGCAATGTCGAATACTTTATGGATGCCATATTCAACCTTCATAATTAATATTCTCCTTTGACAACTTACTGGTTAAGTTTGAAAAAAGTTTCACGCCATTGTAAGATTTGTATGATAACAATGCCTTATTCTTCTTTCATATACAAGCTTACATAATATATATTGTCAATTAATTTTTCTTACCCCAATGTAATCACACGAATACATTTATTTTAATTATAATATCTCCAATTACAATAAATGAAAAAATGAACTTTCGGAACGAGACAAGACACGACATTACAAATGCATATGCATGCCACCTTAATTGCTTATTTTCACTGGAACAACTCGCAAGGGTTGAGCCTTTTGTAAGGTGATACCAAATTTATCATCCATGTCCATATCCTCTACTTTCATGCCATCTTCAAGTTTCCAATTAAAGGAACTGAGCAATGAACCCAACATCAAGAGCAACATCCTCATTGCCAACAGCATGCCGGGGCATATTCGCCTCCCAGAACCAAAGGGTGCAAGCTCAAAATTCTGGCCTTTCACATCAATGTTTGATCCTAGGAACCTCTCCGGATAAAACAATTCTGGATTGTCCCAAATGGTTGGATCCCTGGCAATAGTCCACACATTAACTAGCACTTGTGCATCCTTTGGGATGGTGTAGCCACATACGTTCACATCTCTCTCAGCTTTTCGAGGCAGTAAAAATGGAACTGGCGGGTGCAAGCGAAAGGTCTCTTTTATTATAGCTTGCAAGTAAGGGAGTCTAGCAATGTCTGATTCCTCAACAGGGTTGCCTCTGCCAATGGTTAGCTCGAGTTCCTTTATTGCTTTTGACATAACCTCTGGATTGCGTATTAACTCAGTCATTGCCCATTCTAGTGTAGATGTTGTCGTATCCGTTCCCGCAACAAACAGATCCTATTCAATCAAATTGTAAACTAAGTCAGCAGTTGTAATAAAAAAACACATATGATATGGCTAAGTGTAAAAGGGTTCAATAAAAAGAGAAAATTAAGGAGAGGAGAATAATACATGTGACAAGTGCTCAATCATTGTTTTGTCCATCATCTTGTTCTCTTGAGAAATATTGAGAAGGGCGTCTAACATGTCCCTGTGGCTATCAACATTTGTGTCTTCCCTATGCTTCAAACGTTGGTTAACCAAGCGGTCGAAAATGTGCAACACCTTCTCAACGTTCTTGGCCTGATGTCTTTTGATGCCTTGTGGATCAAACATCTTCAGAACAGGAAAATAATCCGCCAAGTTTGGTGTTCCAACCAGTTTTGTGATATTCGTCACTAAGTCCTTGAACTCACCTGCTGTACCAGCAGAGTGAACCAAATCCACAGAGAAAATGGTGTTTGATAGTAAATTGATGGTGGTCTTGAAAACTGCTGTTCCAATGTCCACTGCTTCACCAATTTGGCTGCTTTGGTGGATTTCAGTGAGGAGCTGTTGCACTTTCTTACGTCTAACATCTTGGCTGGCATCAAGAGTTTTGTGTGAAAATAACTGACCATTGCATATTTTCCTCAGGTCTCGCCAAAGTGGGGAAACGGGAATGAAGGCCAAGCTATAGTTCTCGTGGTTTAGAACTGAGACTGACTGAGGGATGGTCCTATTTGACAAGGAGTGATCATGGGTTAGGAGCACCTCTTTGGCCATCTCAGCTGAAGAGACAACTACAGTGGTTATTTGGCCTAGCTTTAAGCTCATTACAGGGCCGTGAATCTTAGCAAGCTTGGCCAACGACTCGTGAGGCTTGTGACCCAGTTCAAGTAGGTTTCCTACAATGGGAAGAGGGGAAGGTCCTGGTGGAAGCTTGTAGTTTGGTTTTCTGCTTCTTACAAGGAATGAACAAAGAACATGAATGGTGGCGCACGTCAACAGAATGAGCAGTGCACAACTTACAAAATCCATCTCTACGACTACGAGTGAATTGAATTGAATGGTTCCAAATGTGGAGGGAATGAAAGATTACAGGACAATTTGATGCATATGGGATACTTAGGCATTCATCTTATATACATGACGATAATATTAAAATAATCACAAGTTGTCATCAAGACATCAACGTAAAAAATTCAATGGCAGTTTGAATGAATGATTGTTGTACAGTGACAGGTTCAGCCTAACCCCAACTTGGGTTGACTGTGGATCCAATCCAAAACCCAAAACAGGTTCAGTTTTTTAAAATCTTTATCGTTATTTTAAGAGCAAGACCGGGTCAGGTCATTATTTTATTTAGTCTAATGATTCTTCTTCTCGTGATAAAGTGAATAAACTAGTAGAGTGTGGCAAAAGCTCGATGGCCGGCTATTGTTAAACAATACTTCAAATTTTGGATTATGCGAAGAGGATGTTCTGTTTGAAATGAAATCATCAAAATAATCGAATGGATTTGGTGAATCCTTGAATGTCTAGTACTATTCAAACTTGAGGACCGGGTCTTGTTAATTGTTCATAGACAGATCGAGTTAACAGAGGGAGCATTTTGCTGCCATGTGAATACGGGCTTATTATGGGTTGAAGATGCCACTGACTTGGTCTTGTGCATTGCATGTGGATGGTTCCTTTCTCTCACCGCGTCCAACCAACATGAAAGTGGTAATGGAAAGTCACAAATGGAGCTCGTGTTTGTCTTCTTCCTCCCATCACACCTTCAAGTACTAAAGACGAAGGAGTTGAAGCCTGACTTTTTCCTCCGATATCGGAAAATCCTTATTTGCTTTGAGAGTATTACTTTTAGCGGTTAACAACTTAAATTTTTTTTGTCTTAAGCAGTAAAGAACTTAATATTTAGTATTTAAATTTAGGATTTAATATTTTTAAAATGAATATAAATAAATTATCTACATTCCCTTCTAAAATGATGTCATTTTGGGTTAAATTATAATAAAAAAAAACTATTATAATCTTAAAAATAAATTATAATTACAAAAATACATTAATTTTCGTTTCGAAACGACGTCGTTTTAGACTCTAAATTATTTATATTGACTGTAGTAAAAGAGAACTCTTAAATTTAATACAAGAGATATATGATTATGCTATGTTTTTAGTAGACCGGTGAGGTAGTCTAAAAATACTTAAGAATTAATTTTTTTTTAAGTTAAAGTAAAAAAAAAAAAGAATTTAAAAAATGTTAAAATTTATTTGATGATAACAAAAAAAATTTAACTTAAAAGTTCAAACTTTACTTTAAGAAAAGCTAATAAGAACTAAAAAAACAAAAAAAAAAACTCTTAGGAGCTTTTTTGATTTTGACTTTTTTTTATTATAAAAAAAAATTATTATAAAAGCTTTTATAAAAACTTGTCTGGCTTAATTTCTGCTTATAAAGAGAAGAGAAACTAAAAATTTCTGCTTATAAGGAGAAGAGAAACTAAAAAAGAGAAGTTCCAAACATACAATAAATAACCTAATTCTCCTTAAATTCTCTTTTGGCAACTGATTTAGGGTGAGATAAAAAAGGGAAGAGAAGCAGACCAAAAAAAAAAAGGAAGAGAAAAATGTACAGGTGAAAATTGGTAATGCGCGTTTTATTGCCAAATACATTTCAAAAAATGTACAGGTGAAGAGATTTAGGGTGTTGTTTAAAGAAACAAGATTAAACATTGCATATTAAAATAAGATATTACAAAAAAAAAATGACAATTTAATATGAAAAACACTATTTGGAGCCTGTTTAGTATACTTTTAGAGCCCGTTTACTATGCGAAATTTTTAGGAATTCTCGAGAAACTGAATTTTTTAATTTTTTTTTTAAATTTTTAATTTTCAGATATTATCATAAACTGAACGTAAAAATCATATTTCTGAAAATTGAAATTTTCGGACAAAAAAAAATTTCTTCTGTACCAAACGTCCCCTTAAAGCTCGAGATAAAAAAAAAAAACATTCTAATAAAAAACGCTTGAAATTTGTATATATGAAATTTTCACTCCTACAGCAAACGGACTATAGAAGTAAACATTTTACAACCACCTTCATCAAGTAAAAGTGGGCTTTATGAAAGTGAATAATGAGAACATAAACTATTGTTCAGATTGACAAACGAAAGATCAATGTGATTCATTCTAAAAATATAGAGGATACAAGACAAGAACAGTGGGGGCATACAATGTCTACATATTTATTTACAATACCATATAATTAAGGGAAGCAAGGACTCTGTCAGCCAGTAAATGATGCCTATGTTGAAGTATTGAGGGCTTTAAAGTCATAATGATGTTCTATTGGAGGAGATTTTACATATACGCACTCTGCCCAACTTGTATTGAATTAGGAGAAAATTGCTATGTGCATGTAGAGGAAGAATCAACATTTAACTGTATGACCAGTTCTCGTCAATGAGATGGTTAAGGAGACCAGGCATGATGCATAAAAGAAATCTATCCCCGTTTTGAACAGTGGTCTCAATCAACTTAGATTTATGTAGCTTCTTAAGGGCTTGGCTTGTTTGTGTTTGCTTGCACCAGCTGAAACATATGAGATAAGAAAAAAGAAAGTTATCCACAATTCAGCAAAATAACAAACGAAAGAAATCTGTTGCAGTTGACACAGTTAGAAGATAAAGAAAACATCATTCATTCCTCGAGAGTCTTTCTCTCTGTACTTTTCACGAATTCATTGAGCATACAGATTTACATAGAAACCGGACAGATTCACCATAATCAATCTCAGCCTCTCACTCCCGATTAGCAAACAAACCAGAAGTCATTAGGAATAAAAAGCACCACCAAAGTATTGAATACTGAAGGAGAATACAAATGGAAGTGTAATTGTAACGATAATTGTTTGTTGTCCTCAGAAAAAACCCTAGTGGTGAATTTGGGGAAAATGTGCGAAACTCCCAAAAAAAGGAAAAAGATAAAGAAATAATAAGAAAAGGTAAGAATAACATCTGTAAAAAAGAAACATGCACGGGCAATATGGATCCATGGTGAAAAAGTAATGATTTTTCATGATTAGCTTCGAAAACAAAGAGGGGAAAAGAAACATGTGTTGGGGGGTTGAAGAAGGAGGCTCAGATTCGCCTTTTGTCAGACAAGAGAGTGAGCAGAACCATGACCATGGCTGCGTGAAGAGACCACAGAGACTGAGACACCTCGCCTCGCCAGGACATGGCTCTGCTTCACTCAATGTCTGATCCAATAACAGAAAGCATCATCACTGCCTCGCTATACCCACAAGAAGAAAAAGAAAAAGAAGAAGAAAAAGAAGATGATTATGATGAGGGTGATGATGGATAATGAAACAGAGAGAGAGATAGAGAGAGAGATAGATATATAGCGAGCTGTTTGGAAATTTGAAAGAGAAAGCATCATCGGCAACGACAGCCTCATACTTAAACTAATCGGTTGCAAAGGGAGGCTCAGAATCAGAGAGAGAGAGAGAGAGAGAGAGAGAGAGAGAGAGAGAGAGAAGCGTCACCATGGCTGCGTCTAAACGCCTCGCCAGGATAAAGCCTCTCATCTCAGGTCCCCTCAATGTCTCACCTAAAACATCCATCACTGCCTCATTATGAAATATGAAAACACACAAACGCAAGAATAATAAAGCAGATCAAATATGCAACTGAACATGAAATGCGAAATGAATTGAAAAGTGAAAACCCAGCAAATTTTGAATACCTAATGCCAAAACATTCACATCTCCTTTCTCTCTCGCCCCATGCAATTTGGATACTCCTCCTAGAGCAGTGAGCACCGCCACCACCCCTATAATAGCTGCGCCTGCGAAATCTGGTTCCACTATCAGCACAACATTTTACCCTAATGGGCTCACTGCCTGCAAATTCTACATATTGGGCCAACCACAACCATTACCATTGGGCTTTTCAATTCAGCTCATTACCATTGCTTTAGGTTTTTTTTCTTCTTCTTTTTTTTTAAAAAAAAGAAAGAAACTATTTAGTATTTTCTCTCCTTTTTCTTTTCCTTTTTCTTTTCTATTTTTATACGGGTAAATATTGATATTCATTCTTGAGTTATAAAATTTTAATATCATTGATGTTTGTATAAAGGATTAGAATTGCTTGACATTGTAATATTCTCTTGGTTGGAAATCAGAAATTATGAAAAGAAAACTCAATGTCTCATCTATACAAGCTACTATCATAGCAAAAGAGCTGGTACTGATTAACCATAAAAATAAAATAAAAAAGAGTTGACACTGATTCACGGAGCCCTGAAATCTCAAAATAATATGAATAATTTCACTCTCTCTTTCTCTCTGTGTGTCTTTTCCTGAATTGTTTGCCATATTGAATTTTTGACAATATAATTTTCAAATAAAGTACACATAATTCCTCAATTTATTTATATGACTCTTTTTCTATAACAAACCGTACATTCATTTAAGAAGAATACTCGTTTACTTTCTAAATTTAATAATTATACAAGTCATTTCCTGAATTTTCAAATTCATATCAAGTTAATTTTTTTTACAAAAAAAATAAAGTGAAATATAAAAAAAAACTAGGTTAATACAAATTTTATAAGGGGGTTATTAATATCCTGCAACAAATCATGGGGCCCACTGTTTATTTAAAAAGATTAAAATTTGTTAAAATTGATGAGTTTGCAGGAAAGAAAAACACTATATAACAAAATTAGAGTTGTTTTTATCATTTTATAAATGATTTTAATGTTTCTACAATAAATATAGATAAATTATTTATATTTATTTTTAAAATGATATCATTTTAAATTAAAAAATTATAATAAAAAAATTATTATAACCTTAAAATAAATTATGAAAAAACGATCCCTTTATAAATACTTAAAAACTAACTCATGTACAGAAATTTAAATCAGAGACTAAACTATTCAGTAAAGAATAGTTGTAAGGATCAGGTTGATTATTTATTCTCAGGCATTAGATGTGGCATGGGAGACGCGTGTTATTTTTTTTGTAAGCTCGTCCGAGACTGACGTGAAATATTCGATTAAAAATATTATTCTTCCATACAAAAGCCTTCTGACGATACTGGTAAAATGAGTCTTTACTTGAAAATGAGTTTTGGAATATGCATACTACAACCGACTCATGGTATCTATTCTATTTCGTTGCAGCGGGTGCTCGTATCGTTGGCATGGTAAAAGATGCAACTATTTTAGGAAACATAAGAAGCGAAGTTTATCGGAATATGTTCGGTTATGTAACAGGAAAATCAACAATTTTCCTGCACAAAGAACAATTGGGAGAGAGAAAGAAATATGAGGAGAGAGAAAGAAAATTTAATGGGACCATGTCAATTGTTATTTGTGCAGGACACTTTTAATTTTTTTATGTTATATGACCAACATATTACCCGAAGTTTATTAAGATAAGCGTATTTTTCTTATACAGTAGCGAATGCCATCGCTCTACACATTTTTTTCCCTATTTCATGAAAAAAAAACTAGGCAATGACTGAAAGGTATCAGAGGAGGGAGAGAAGAAAGAAATAAACTGAAATTTGATATTGAGAAAATGAAGTGATGATTACATTCAGCTGTGTAACTCTAAATTATATACTCCTAGTCTTAGATGAATCTCAGCCATTCATAAATAACTAAATGATCTCAACCTTTCAATAATAACAGATCAGCTAAACAAACTAACTGACTTTAAACAAACTAACTGACTTCTGATGTTGGGCTTCTGTTATTGGGCTTGGCCCATACATCCTTTATTCCCCCGCAAGCTGAAGAGGGGTTGGACTTGGAGTCCACCACGCGAAGCTTGGTCTTGAAATCAAGGAAGGAGACTTGGGAGACAGCTTTGGTAAGACCATCAGCAAGTTGGTCAATGGTTGGGACATGGTGCACCGACACAGCCTTGCTGAGCACCTTCTCCCTGACAAAATGGAGATCCAGCTCAAAGTGCTTGGTCCTGGAGTGAAAAATGGGATTAGCGGTGAGGAGCACAGCGGAGAGGTTGTCACAGTAGATAACTGGAGATCTGGGGATACTGATGCGAAGTTCGGAGAGAAGGGACTGGATCCAGGTCAGCTCAGCGACGGTAGCAGCAAGACAGCGATATTCCGCCTCAGTACTCGAGCGGCTGACCACATGCTGCTTCTTGGAGGACCAGGTGACAAGATTCGATCCAAGGAAGATACAGAACCCACTGGTGGAACGGCGGTCGTCAAGATCCGAACCCCAATCGGAGTCACAGTAAGCAGCCAAATGGGAATTGGGAGATGGGTTGATGGTTAACCCATGAGAGATCGTCCCACTCAGGTAACAGAGTATCCTTTTAACAGCCTTCCAATGTGTATCTAAAGGTACATGCATAAATTGACAGACCTTGTTTACACTGAATGTCATGTCAGGACGAGTAATTGTGGCATACTGAAGGGCACCAACAATGGATCTATACTGAGACGGATCAGGATGTGGAGATCCATCACGAGAAGAAAGCTTGACACTGGACATCATAGGAGTTGGCATGGACTTGCAGTTTTCCATGTTGGCCTTTTTGAGGAGATCCTGAATATACTTGGATTGATGGAGATGAAGACCACCAGAGGCTGATTTGGTCACCTCAATGCCCAGAAAGTAGTGCAGATGACCAAGGTCCTTGAGAGGAAAGGCATCATTGAGGGAGTGGATGAGAGTCTGAATAGCAGAGGAAGAAGAACCAGTAACAAGTATATCATCGACATAGACTAGGACATATAGAGTAGCAGTAGGTGTAATGGAGATAAAGAGGGAAGAGTCACATTTAGCAGTGACAAAACCCAGTTTGTGAAGAGTGCCACTGAGTTTGTCAAACCAGGCGCGTGGAGCCTGTTTGAGGCCATAGAGAGCCTTAGTGAGCTTGCACACCAGGGTTTTATCTTCATGAATAAAACCTGGAGGTTGTTGCATGTATACATCTTCCTGAAGATCACCATTCAGGAAGGCATTGTTCACATCCAGCTGGTGAACAGGCCAGCTTCTAGAAAGAGCAGCTGTAAGGACAATCCGAATGGTAGCAGGTTTAACCACAGGACTAAAGGTTTCCTGGTAGTCAAAACCTTCCTGTTGGTGAAACCCCTTGGCCACTAGCCTGGCTTTATACTTAAGAATGCTGCCATCAGGATGAAATTTGGTGTGAAATACCCATTTACAGCCTATAGGAGACCTGTTTGAAGGCATAGGAACCAACTTCCAAGTATTATTTTTGAGTAAGGCAGCATACTCTTCTTGCATAGCTGCATGCCAGTGTGGTTGTGCTAGAGCCTGAGAGACAGAAGTAGGTTCCAAAGAGGTCAAATAGGCTTTAGGTTTAAAGATACCAGCTTTGGCTCTAGTAACCATAGGATGAGTTGGAGGAACTACAGGAACTGGTAGAGTGGAATCAGACCTGCAACTGTTGTCAGAAAAAATAGGGAACCTGCAAGCAGTGTTAGAGGAACTAATAGAAAAATCATTAATAGAGTCACCCATTGAGAGATTAGGAGAAACAACAGGAGATGGAATAGGAGCTAATATTGGGACAGGGGATGGAACAGGGACAGTTCTTGAATTAATGCTGGGAGATAATACAGGAATGACAAGAGTAGAGGGATAGGTAGATGACTCACTGGTTGAAGATGAAGTAGAAACTGAGGATTTGAGAAAAGGAAAATCAGATTCATCAAAAAGAACATGTCTTGCAAAAATGACTTGACCAGTTGGTTTTAAATATTTGTAACCTTTTTGATTTGTACAGTAGCCAATAAAGGTGCATTTTTCTGATCTAAAATTGATTTTGTGCCTATTATAGGGTCTTAGGTAGGGATAACATGCACATCCATATGTCTTGAGAAAGGAGTAATCAGGTGTCTTGTGAAATAAGGTTTCAAAAGGAGACTTGTTGTCTAGGGTGGGAGTAGGTAAGCGATTTATAACATGAGTGGCAGAAAGAAAGGCATCAGTCCAATACTTGGTTGGTAAGTGGGATTGAGCTAGAAGAGCTAGGCCAGTTTCAACAACATGCCTATGTTTTCTTTCGGGTTGGTCATTTTGTTGATGAGTGTAGGGACATGTGAGGCGATGAATAATGCCATGTTGTTGCAAATAGGGAGTGAGTTTGAGGTATTCTTTGCCATTATCAGTTTGGAGGGATTTGATTTTAGCATTAAGTTGTAATTCAACCATGGTTTTAAACTGAATGAATATATTGTAAGCTTGTGATTTGTTTGTCATAGGATAAAGCCAAGTGTATTTGGAAAAGGCATCTACAAATAAAATGTAGTAACGAGCACCTGAGGAACTTGCAATAGGTGTTGGACCCCAAATGTCAGTAAGAACAAGTTCTAAGGGATTAGAGTAAACTGTAGTAGTATTAGGTAAGTGCAGTTGGTGCAATTTTGCCATACAACAAGCACAGCACAATTGTGAATCAGTTTTATTTGCATATGGTATGTTACAATGTTTAAGAACCAACTTGACAATAGGAAAAGAGGCATGAGCTAATCTCGAATGCCATAGATCTAAAGTGGAAACTTTAGAAGTATTATTACAAGCTAAGAAAGATTTAGCAGCAGAAATTGTGGGTACACTAGGTTGATGCAATTTTGAAGTAGATGCAGCAGCAACAGCAAACTTTGGAGGTTTTTGTACTCCATCAAACGCATAGAGACCATTTTTAAGGTTGCCTTGGAGAAGGATCTCCTTGGTAGCCTGAGATTTGACATAGCAAATATTAGAATGGAATTCAAAAAATACTTGATTTTCCTTTGCAAATTGTGAAACACTCAACAAATTTTTGGACAAACCAGGAACATGCAGAAGATTGGACAGTGTAAGAGTTTTTGAACTAAAAGGAGAGTATAGAAATGAGTGACCTATGTGTTTGATTTTTAGGTTAGATCCATTACCTACTTGAACAGCATCCTGACCATTGTAAGTGGTTTTCTGCAACAGGTTGGAGGATTCTGGTGTGAAGTGATTTGTGGCTCCAGAGTCTGGATACCAGCTTGAATCAGTGAGAGAGAAATAATCAGAGGCTTCATCATCCTGTTGTTTTGCAGCAGTGTGGCTGGTCACTGCCATATTTGCTTGCATGTTGGAGAAGTTATTCTGTTTCATTGAGCTTTGGTAACTCTGATTAAACCTATGATGACAATCAAGAGCCAAGTGGCCATATCTACCACAAACTTGGCATTGAGGTCTATTATAGCCTCCACTGCCATGGTACCTTCCTCCTCTTCCTCTGTAAGGTTGATAATTTCCTCTATTTGTATTTGTTTGGAATCTTCCTCTGTTCGAATTAAAACCTCCTCTATTAAAATTGGAGTTGAAACCTCCTCTTCCTCTGTTTGCAGTGTTACTGACCTGAAGTTGAGCCATATTGGCTTGAAGACTTGATGAAAGATTTCTTCTATGCTTCTCCAACCTTTGTTCTTGAGCCATCAATAGAGCTTCTATTTCACCAACAGTATAAGGATCTGTGCGTGAAATGACTGATGTGACAAAACCATCATAATCTTCATTTAGGCCATCTAATATCGCATCTATGTGATCTTCACAACTAACAGCTGAACCACATGCAGCCAAAGAGTCCACTGTTTTCTTGATTGTGAGAAGGTATTTTGACACATCACCTTCTTTCTTTATATTCTTCAATTGCACTTTCAATTGTTTAACCTTTGCTCTCGTTTGAGACATGAAAAATTCTTCAAGTTTCTTCCAAACTTGGAATGAATTGGAACAGCCAACAACACGCATGTACATTGATTCAGACATGGACGACAGCAGCCAAGAAAGTATCAACCGATCTTGTTGAGCAGTAACAGTCGTTTGTGTATTTGTGACTTGAGGAGTTTGAGTTGCATTGTTGCCAACACTTTCTACACCTTCTTCAGTAGCAGTTCTTGCAACAGGTATTGGATCTTGAACTTCTTGAGTGATGAATTTGATTAAACCATAACCTTTGATTGTAGCCAACGCTTGCTGTTTCCATGGTAGGAAATTATCTTCATCCAACTTAAAGGAAACTGGATTGGAGAAAGTATGAACAGAGCTTTGCACAACACGATTTGAATCCATGGATCAGATTAGGCTCTGATACCATGAAAGGTATCAGAGGAGAGAGAGAAGAAAGAAATAAACTGAAATTTGATATTGAGAAAATGAAGTGATGATTACATTCAGCTGTGTAACTCTAAATTATATACTCCTAGTCTTAGATGAATCTCAGCCATTCATAAATAACTGAATGATCTCAACCTTTCAATAATAACAGATCAGCTAAACAAACTAACTGACTTTAAACAAACTAACTGACTTCTGATGTTGGGCTTCTGTTATTGGGCTTGGCCCATACATCCTTCCGTGCACATTCAACGAAAACACTAAAATAAATAACAAGACTTTGTCTTACTGTTATATGTTAATTCTTCAAATTCTAAGTGTTGAGGAGCATCTTAAGCAAGGTTGTCAAACTCAAACTCAAGAGTCCACACAAATTCAGAAGGACTAACTAAAATCGTAAATCGCAGAATCATACACAAATCATAGAATCATAATATGGAATACAAATTATATTTATATATATTTATATACATATAAAGTAATATAATAAACAAATTTAATTCAACCAACCAGCAAAATAATGTCATACATAGTTATAAGCAATATTGAGGGGAAAAACTTACCAAATATACTATTTGGTTTATACACGAAACAGAGGCAAAAATGAGAAGAAGAAAAAATACATGAAAAAGTATTTTTGCACTAATCAAATAAAACGAAACAGATGCAAAAATGAAGGGAAAAAAACTAATTTGGTTTATGAAATAAAACTAATTTGATAACCAAATAACAAGACATATGTATGGTCTTTGGAGTTTGAACCTCTAATTTAGTCAATAATTGTCATTCACCAAAATACAATGCATAGGGTTACTCTTTGACAAACTCAAGCAAATTCCAGTGGGCGGAAATTTTGTCAGAAAGTTAACGAGGATTTCTTCGAAAAATTCATGTAGCTTCTGGCGCACTACCACTCCACTAATTGAAGGGATATTAAAAAGGTTCATAGACTTTGTGATTAGTGGCACATTAATTGAACCAAAGAGAAAGACCAGGTCTTAATTATTTCATTTGTAATAATGAGAAGCATATTTTGTGGCATTCAACCCGTATTGAGTTTTGACCAAATAACAAAAACATTGGAAGCTTAGTCTAAGTCACCAAGGTGACATTCACCAAACTCCTATACACATTATTACTGATCTTGACAGACTCAAGCAAATTCAACTCAATTTCAGAAAGTTTAATTTGATGATTTTCATTTCAAACAACCTCTCAACTGTAATAAAAATAAAAAAATCAAAATAAAAACTGTTTCTTTTGTAAAAACTCATCTTCCTTGTGGCGCGCACCCATTCTTCACTATGGGAATAATCAGAGGCGAAGGCCGGGGATACTAGGGTGGGCGGCCGCCCGCCTCCCTCCTTAAATTTCAAGGAATTTTTTTTTTATCAGGGGTTAGTGGTTCTCCACCCACTAAAGAACAAGGGAGAAAAAAGATCAAACAATGGCGCTTCCCAAGGTTCTTTACACGGTATTAGAGCCTCGTCGCTCCGCACTTCCTCTTGTGGCGTTTCTTAGCACAGGTAGGCTGAGACTGTTGCATTGTCCACTCTTCAAGCCCAATGGGCTCTCGTGTGAGGGACCGTGTTGAGATAATAGTCTCACATTAGTTGAATGTGCAACTAATGTGGAGTTTATAAGGTCTTGGGCACTCCCACCCTTTGATCTAGCTTTTGGAGTGGTGTATCCCAAGGTTCTTTACGTAGTTGTCAAAAACCATCACTTTTCAAAGCTTCACCTGATTTCTGAAAGTGAAGATACACACACCATTAAATACCCCCCGTTGCAGAGGTTAATGTGGGGGGACTTTTTAGGGTTGAGATGATAGACTTCAGTGAAGGTGTTATTATGCAGAATTACACTGCAGATGACATCGAGCACCTGGTCTCTCAATTGTGAATTCTTAATTATTATTGTGTTTAGATGTTTACATTAATTTTTGTCCAGCCACACATATATAGTGCATTTCTCTTGTGTGTCGCGGCATCAAACCGTTGAGAAGAATTTTGATGCTCGAGAAATACCATTGACTCAGAGGTCCGGACCAATCAAAATCGGGAGAGAAGAGAGAGCAAAATTATTTTTTTATTAAGTGTCAACCCCTTTAATGAAAGAAGCACATAGGCTAGGAGCACTAAATTTTTTCCTCATACTATGACATGTCCACGAGATGTGAAAAATAAGTAAAAAATCCATAAGAATAAAATTTGAAGAAAAAAATTCTTAATGGTGGGCATCCAATGACATGCAATAGAGGCTCCTAAAGTATCATGATTTAATTAGGCATATTTTTTTGTATATTTACTTCGGCATATCTTCTTATGTACCCTGATCTAATGGTAAGATCACTAAATTTACTTCTATAATAAAATCCTAACCCAATTTACTTGTACATTTGATTTTTTTGCCCCCTTAAAAAAAATCCTAGCTCCTGGGAATAATTATCGTGGAATTTTTTGTTAGTGGCACATGAACTCATAAACCAAACAACAAGAACAGAAGAACTGGTCTTGCTGTCATAATGATGAAGCGTTTCTGGACATTCTACCTGTTCTAGTTATTTACCACCAAGTAACGGATAAATTTTTAGTCCTTATAAAGTATATGTATACCCATTTAAATTATAACGGAGTAAATTTTTAGTCCTCTTACAATAATACACACTACACTCACTTATTTGAAATTCATATGAGACGACACATTTAAGTTTGTTTTTTTTTTTTTTTTGGTACATGAAACCTGGCTAGTGTAGTGCACAAGAAAATAAAATACTGTCTCCAAAAAAAAAAAATACCAATTATGAAGCTAAAAAATGATGTGATAAATTGTGCGATCCACTAAACCCTGACCCAGGAGAGTAATGGGTCGGGTTGACCCGAAAGGAGAGGTGCAAATAGAAGCATGAAGGTGTATTATCCAGAAATCAATCAGAGCATTATAGATGGCGCTGCACGCTTTTCACCACTTGCAGCTGCCACTCACATCACTCTTTCCATCACCTCCTCTCAGTCCGAGACTCAGACTCAGACTCAGACTCAGTGCTCCCTTAATCTTCAAACCTCTCCCTCTCACTCCCATCGGAATCTCGTCGCTTCCGCGGAGGCGACGGATGACGGTGACCGGCGTAGTCGAGGAAAGCCAAGAGAGTTCCGAATCCAAATCCGAAGCCGAATCGGAATCGGAATCGAAGGAGTCGGAGTTGGCATCGGAGCTGAAGAAGGCGATGGAGGAGAAGAAGGAGAAAGAAGGGGATAACTTTTGGAACGGAGTGGCTCAAGAGATTAGTGAGATTGAGTGGCCCGCGTTCGGGAAGGTGTTGGGCACCACCGGTGTTGTGCTCAGTGTCATCCTTGGTTCTAGCGTCGTTTTGCTCACCGTCAATGCCGTTTTGGCCGAGCTTTCTGACCGTGTTTTTTCAGGAAAAGGGGTTCAGGATTTCTTTACCTGACCTGACAATGAAACAAAATCCAAAAGGGACTATGACTGTGAGTGTGAACGAAGAGCATAAAGAAATTAAAGATCATTTTATTTGCTACAATTTCGGTGTCTATCCCACTAACCTTTCAAATGTTAAATTATGTTAATTATTAATGTACCTGTAAAGTTCGGCGATAGATGTGGTGGTGATGTCACTCGTTCAATTCATTTGTGAAGTGCATGATCTACAAATCAAATTTTGAAGTGATCCCAAACTAAAATGTTAGTAGCAAAGTGTTCCTTTCAAAATGCGTTCGGCATTAAAATGTTAGTCTATATCCCCCATGCTGCTAGAGTTATGCCGTTATGCTATTATACTATGTTTTTTTCATTGGTAGCTGGGTTCCTCGTGAATTTGTAAAATTTCCGCATCAAAGGGTTGATGGGGACATTGGTGTATGTAGAATACAATTCTAATCACATTTTGGCTGTAGAATTATGAAGAACCTGTATATTTCTTTCATGCATATTTTACCTAACGTTTCTAGACAGCAGACACTATATATCCTCGACTGCCAACTTTATTCCATCTTTCTTTTGAAGCAAGTTTTATTTCAGAATCACAGAGAGTATTTTGACAGCCAATAGTTAAGCGGTTAAGCCTATTAAAATTCACAACTTGAAAAATCGGAAGTAAAGCAGCTTAAAAGCCTTAAAACAGGAATTCAGGACTCGAAAGTCATGCTTTCAGCTTCCCGTCTGACCGACTCGAATAGCACAGAGGACAGGTACCTCTCGCCAAAGCTTGGAAAAACAACCTGCACCATATCAAAGTGAAAAAGTGGCCCATAAGTTACTCGTATAATGAGAGGAATCAGTCATAACGAATCATGCAGTAATGAGACCGGTGATCCAGTCTAGATATAGTAACAAAACTCATTCCATACTACACCCATTAGGAGCAACTGTGAATATACTTACGGAATTATAAGTATTATTATATAATATAATACAAGTACATGACATCATGAGAAGCAAGATTACATTGAATAGGTTCCCAAGATTATATTACCTTTAGCATACCTCATGCTATTGGAAGAGACAACCAATAATGTGGAAATATGCAACCATCAACATTTCTAGTTGTCTTTATCATCCAAAATAATTATAAAGAACCAATTAATAATTGTAAAGCACTAATTTAACCCAAAAGATTAAGCTGTTAAGTGAAGCTACATTAATGGTTTTATATATCTCAACACGCCCCCTCACACGAGAGCACGCTGGGCTTGAAGGGTGGACGATGCACAGGCCCACCTACCTGTGCAAAGAAAGAAATTCCACTAGAAAGAAAGTGGGGGCGATGAGGATCGAATCCGGTACACCGAGACTCTGATATCATATAAAGAACAAATTCAACCCAAAAGTGTAAGCTGTTGGGTAAGACTACATTAATGGTTTTATATATCTCAACAATAATAATAACCTTCATAATCCTTAACAAATCTTTTTCAGATTAATTTTAAAAATAAAAGATCTAAACGTCTAACATGAGCTCGTCCCATCAGTAAAATTCTAAATAATTCCATTGGATTATACTACCTACAGCATTTCGATATTATCACATGTTAATGGTGTTGGTATGAGTAACAGAACCAATAATATGGGAGAATGTAATCATCAATATATCCAGTTGTCTATCTTAAATTAAAATTTGAAAAAATTAAAGCATCTCCTTAACCAAATTTTCATATTTTGAAAAAATAAAAAATCAAAATCGGAGGTAAGCTTTTCCCATCCATAATATCATGTTGTCATTGTGGTCCAACAGATCACCTGTTCTTTTGTTGAATATCATGCATGAAGATTATACTAGCAATTCTGTCACTTTTCTCAACACACATCTAATACTTTCACCGAAATTTTAGGGATACAGTAAACTTACAATAATAAGCTTTCCAGCATTTTCTGGTCTTTTTGCTATCTTAATGGCGGCAGCAGCTGCAGCTCCAGAAGATATTCCCACCTACAACAATATCCAGAGTACGAAGTTCAATGAACTTCAAAATTAGAACAGAGAAAATGGTATAACCAGCTTTTAGTTTTTTCCTCATCCAAATATCAATTACAAAAGAGGCTCAACAAAATAGATATTAAAGGCAGCATCAAGCTCACTCTTGGCTATTTCTATAGGTTTAGAACTTACAAATAGGCCTTCTTTGAGGGCAAGAAGTTTCGCAGTTTCAATCGCTTCGTCACTTGATATCTGCCAAATCACACATATCAAAGGTTTAATGATGAGATATTCAAAACAAATACTGCAAAATGATGAGATATTCAAAATCTTTCTAATACTACACATCAATCACAATTTTATTTTTCAGAATTTAAAATTATTTTAGACTAATTCAAAAGTGCATTGAATACAAAATTCAATTATGACAGATTAGAAGTGGATGTATATCAAAAATATTTTTATATATCAAATCATAATGTGTCCATATTTATATTTGTAGCCATAAAATCAGCTCCTAATCTTCAAAGTTATCCACGATTACCATTGTGGTTTACCCTCAAACTGGAATTTTGTCCCTACTCAGAACTTGCCCAAGGAAGAGGAGAACCCAAGTACTTTAGGACAAGTTTATATCAGAAATTAATAGAAAAGCTTCTCAAGCTGGAAATGATCAATAAGCAGCAAAAGTCTGCTTCGATTAAGTCAAAGTAAACATTGAATCAATATCATCAAATTAATAAAAAGGAAAACTGCTACATCAAATTCATATCTAAGAATTGAACGTGTAAGAATGTCAAGAACTTATCAACAATAAGATGCCATAAGCCAATAACTATAAACACACGAATTATCCCATTTTCCAAAACTGTACATAGCATTTCCAAACAACTTTAAAAAAAAATATAAATCATAATATTCCTGGAAATATGAATAGGTGATCTTTTGAAAAATGTAACAATTATCCACAAGTTGTTTAAGCTTACTTGAACGACTTCATCAACAAGATTGACTTCCAAGACACCAGGGACAAAACCAGCACCAATCCCTTGAATCTTGTGTGGACCTGAACATTTACAATGGCAATTTGTAAATTAGCCACAACTAGAAAATAAAGTTCTTTACCTCAACCCTAAGGTTTTCTTATAAATAAAAAGTGTAAAACTATAGTAGTTACAGCCACAGGAGAACAAAACAAACAAGAAAAAACAAATAGGAACTGATTTAGAGCATAAACTCTAAAGGGATAAATTTAAGCTGAAGAAAAGACAGCATAACCAGTGACAGGAACTTTACATGCTTAGCATGTAATTAGTCCACGGAGCAATCTAGACAAGCGACCATGAAATGGTGTCAAGAAAAATACATAAAAAGGAGTGCTACAATGAATGCTGTGTTATAAAGAAAACTTAGTGATAATCTACTTTCAATAATATGGGCAGACAGAATAAATAAAACACAGTCCTTCCTGGATGGTAAGAGAGACGTGGGATGGGGGTATTATTCAATAATACCTCCAACGCAGTCAACTCTTAAATGCCAGCCAATAGCTTTAACATGGCAAAGTAAAGAAGTACCACCACACCTTATCCCATTGAGTGGGGTCAGCCACATTACCAATTATTAGTTTCTATCAAAAACCAAAATTTTAGTAAAAGCGGGAAGAGAATGGTGAGAAAGAAAAAGGTAAAACCAGGAAGAGCAAGTTTTTTTAAATGGTTTCTCCTAAAGTTTTATTAAGTCCTCTTCTACCCATTTTAATCAGACTCTTTGCATTTGATCCACAATGCTCTCAAACAACAAGAAACAAATTAATAGAAATTTAATAAATATCAACTTGCAATGCAAGAAAATTATGGTTCTTACGAAAAATATCCAAAAAACTACAATATTACAGAAGAGGTTATAACTCACCAGGCTTTCCGCCTGAGAGCACTGGACTTTCAACTGGTTCCACACCAAACAGCTACATAAAAGAGAAGAGACGTTGAAAACATGAAAAAAGAATGACATAGCTATAGAGATAAGTTATTTCCATTTCCATGAAATATCCTGTTCAAGTATCCCTAAATATATCTAAACATATATTAAGCGGGGAAAAAACTAACCTTTATGTTGGAATTCTGCTCTTTAAGATATTTACCTGCACCTGTTATGGTACCACCAGTACCTATCCCAGAAACAAGTGCATCAACTTTCCCTTCAGAGCCTTTCCATATCTCTGGACCAGTGGTTTCATAATGTATCTGCAATTATAACAATATACATTGCACAAAGTGTCAGGAGTCTATTGCACCATTTTACAGAACAAATGTGCTTATATACCTTGGGATTGGCAGGGTTTTCAAATTGCTGAAGGATGTAGGCATTGGGTGTCTTAGCCAATATCTCTTCTGCTTTCTGAACAGCTCCTTTCATTCCCTTTGCAGGGTCTGTCAAAACCAACTCAGCTCCAAAAGCTAATAGAATAATTCTTCTTTCGAGACTCATTGAAGCAGGCATTGTAATTATGAGCTTGTAACCCTTGGCTGCTGCCATGAAGGCTAATCCAATGCCAGTATTACCACTTGTTGGTTCAATAAGGACACTCTTCAGTAAAATAAGAAACTCACATTCAGAAAATGTAATAATTGTCAACTCTGAACATAAGCTAAATTAATACCCAAAATTCCTTTTTTTCACCTTACCACTTCCTAGTATTATAAATATAAGTTGTAACAAAAACCAATTAACAGAGTATTCATTCAGATCTAAAATAACTGCTATAAGAGTAGCATAAATTTCATTTGTAATGGAAAAATTTCACATTTCGTATAAATTTGGGTTTGACTTTCCATATATAGGAATATGATATAACCTTCATGACACAGGATAATCCAGCCAAAGTTGTGTTCTCTTGAAGACAAATATTGTACAGTTAGTTATCGTACATATCCATTGTGCGGAATAAGTTAACTCACGACTTTTGTCTATCTCCTTCATACTTGGAAGTTTAGGAGCATCGTGATTCACACACACATAGAATGAGTTAAAAATGGCAACTGTTCAGTCCGAGGTACCGGGCTAAACAAAGGGTTGGTGATGATTCTCTAACTGGTACGTGCTTAGGGATTTCTTTGCCCGTGTTGATTGATGCAGTTGGGCACAGGGGTTGGTGTGCTTGCAACAAACTAACACTCAAGTTAGGAAGAGCGCAAGAGAATGGAGGGATTATGATCAAATATCATAAGGTCAATGTCATACATAGAGGACTAGCCATGTATTTATAGAAGGGGTAAAAGTATTTGATGAGGAATATCCTTGTTAATGGATAGCATCAGAATACAGTAATAGTTCCCTTAAGAAAGAGTCTACACAATGCATGTAAAATAAGGTCTGTTGATAAGGTTAATCCAGAAATTTTAAGGAGTAAGATTATTGTGCCGAGATAATAGGACGTCGGCCGTGGGCAGGATTACTGACCCAAACCATACTGTTCGAGCGAAGACACCTTTACTTATCTATTACTTGCTTCACTTTTCTTTAATAATCAAGGTATACCAACCTTTCCAGGTGTGATAAGTCCCTTCTCTTCTGCATCAGCAATCATACTATAGCCAATCCTGCGTGTCCAACATATATCATAAGAACAAAAGAACGAGCACAAAATCTTAAAAAAACCCATGCCAAAAATAATGCTACCAAAAGCATAAATAAAAATTACAGAGAATCAAGACTCATAACAATGGAACAACTATTTACCTGTCTTTTACACTAGAGCATGGCTCCATTAATTCCAATTTGGCGGCGACTCGGGCAACACAGCCATCCACAAGTTTATTTAGATATACTAATGGCGTTTTGCCAATCAACTACACAAAATAAACATCGGACAGCAGCGTGTAAAGTAGCAAGAAACGCTATCAATAGGAGCAAAACCCAGTACGAAAAAACCATACAGAAACGGACATCAAGGTGCACAGACTTACTTCTGTAATATCTTTGGCGATTCCAGACTTTTCGACCGCCATAATATCAGCTGACTAAAAAGCTGACAAAGAAAGACAGACAAACTATTAGCATAGCACCCAGAAATTCCATTATTCACAAAGCCACTAGTTCTCTATCTATACTACCAAAGGAATGTGAAACATTTCTCAACATGAAGAACATAAAAGCTCATCAGAACACAAAACATAAAAATTCAAATCTTGTTCAGCTAAAAACAAATGCTATATCTCAATATTTTCTTGTCATCACCTTTATCAGAACCAAAGAGTTAGGAGGATCACAAAAACGAAAAAATCTACAACTTTTTGCACGAAATATCAGTACCCAAATCGATTACATAAAGAACCATAAAACAAAAATGTGCAAAAGACATTCTGATTACATTTAATCATCTCACCAATAAGTAATAACAATAACCTAAATCGGGGGATTTACATTGCTCCTAGTTCGAACGTCGCCGTTTCAGCACAGAAAACCGCGATCCAAAAAGAAAGTAGGAAAACAAAAATAAGGAACTTGACAAGTGACAAGTACTGATATTGATGGATTAGGATTCATTAGTGGCAAATAAACGCTAATTCAGAAGTGTAATCAACAATCAAAGAGCTTAATTAATGTATTGGAGGATTAGAGAGAATCAGAAAAAAGGGACCTTCAGGAATGACGATATTAAGTAGCCACTGAGACAAGCACAGCTGATAACGACGATCTACGAAGAAAATGACGATAATCAATTTTCTTTAGCACCCCCTCACAGTCTTATATATTGTAAAGAAAACGCTGAAAAAGTTTTATTTTTTTAATATTCCAATCGATTTATGTTTGCCCAACAATCCGATTCGTGGCGGATTTTGAATAAAAAATTTAAATCCACTCAAATATGTTATCGGAGAAGATTGAACATGCTCTAATCCCAGGTGGATAATGAGATAAAAACTTTAAACTCTCCAAATATGTTACTATGGAGGAACTAATACATACTTTCACATTCGATGATATTTATCAAGAGTTTTATTTTAATTATGTTGCATGATACAAGTTCTCATGCTATACACAAAAAGTAGATGAGACTCACTTTTTTATTTTCTTTCTCTTCCTTTTTAGTGGTTTTATTTATTTTTTTTGTGGTACACGAGACAACTTATCTTATGCAACATAAGAAAAATAAAACTCATTTATCAAATCAAAAATCAATAAACTTTTTTTAATTATATATCATAACATTACTATATCGTTAAGTATCCCATCTGTTTATTTTCTTGACGTAATTGAACTATCATAATTTGTTAAAGGTAATATCATTTATATATCTATGGCAGAAAAAAAAAAAATTGCCACAGAGAATAAAATTAGAGTAAATCCATCATTTACTCAGTTTATGTCTTCTCATGGATTTCTTTCTCTTTGATTTACTCTCTTTGATAGAATTTTTTTTTCTGCCACGAGCAGAAATGATATTCCCTTTGTTAAAACATCGAAAATGTTTATGTAATATTCTGGGCAATTCACTTTTTTAATTCAGTTAAATAGAATTCTCGAACTTCCATACAAATAAAAAATATGAAAAAGATATCTATTCTTTTAAAGGATAATTATTATTTTTTTCACTTAAAAGAAGACAACTCTATATCCTTTAAATGATTTGTCTCAAAAGCTTAATTTTTTTAAATAATTACAAATAATTCATGAACTGATTGGTTTCCACTTTGATAAAACCAAAATAACTTTATAATTGGATTTATTTCCAAAAGAAACGAAATTTTCTTACTCCCAATTTTGCACCTTCTAAACCGGGAAAACAAAAAATTGAAGAAAATTTTGGTTTTTGGGACATCCTAGTTATTGTTTTTGGGGTAACACAAAGTCATATAAAAACATAAGAAAAATTCAATTTGTAAGAAAATAATTTGCATAAGGAAGAGGTTTTTAATTCGATTCTTACAAAAATTCAACTCGTTAAGAAAATAACCCTTGAAAGATGTGCCTGTTGCTGCAAGATGCGTGAAAAAAGTTAAAAGACCTCGCCACCACAAGCCTTATCCTTTCAACCACCACAAGCCTTGCCCCATCTTAGAAAGAAACACTTCCCTTAGAACAAAACTCCAAACACAAAACAAAACATGGCAACTCTTCAATTCACAACCTTCACTCTTTTTAAACAAAAGCACCACCCCATCACCAAAGTCTCCTCTGCTTCTCCTTCTCAGTTCAACACTCGGGCACGCCTTGGTTCACGCTCATCATCACTCATAGTGAGGTCGTATAAAGTGGTGATTGAGCACGAGGGCCAGTCCACGCAGCTGGAAGTTGAACCTGACGAGACCATACTATCAAAGGCATTGGAATCTGGCTTGTCTGTGCCTCATGACTGCAAGCTTGGAGTTTGCATGACTTGCCCTGCTCATCTTCTAAGTGGGTCTGTTGACCAGAGCGATGGAATGCTCAGCGATGATGTGGTGGATCGTGGCTATGCACTCTTGTGTTCCTCATATCCTCGATCGGATTGTCATGTTAGGACTATCCCAGAGGATGAGCTTCTGTCATTGCAATTAGCTACAGCCAATGACTGATCTATTTTTGAGTTTGCAATGTAATTCCTATGCTGTTTTTTTGGTTTTGGTGAATGGCATTGAGTCTTTGCTTGTTTTCTTATAATTGCTGCTGTTGCTCTGCTCTGGTTTAATATATACTTCAATTATCTGGCTTTTTATTGATGCATGCATGAAATTGAACATACGACTCAAATCAGAATAGATGGCAATTGCCCAACAACTGTTGATGTAATGGTTACCTAGCATAATGAACTAAATGTGGATACAAAGACATCATATGTAATTTTAGTTAATATTAAACCTTATTCACATATTACAAGGATGGAATCCAAAATGGTACAAGTTCACGCACAGTCGCCAAATGTTTAAAATCCTACCCAGGCTACCCTTAAATGAGAGGATCCAAACCCCCTTCCATGTGTGAAAAATGTAAACAGATAATTTCATTGGCCAATAGACAATGCCAACTGAACAAGCATGCCCCTATGTCAGATGTGGCTGAATGACTTCTTGGGTCTTTGCTTGATTTTTACCTTTACTTTAATGCCATTATCAATGATAGACTGAAGAACAATCTGAAGTTTCCCCTCAATCCTTTCTCCTTTTCTTGGAGTGTAAATCACGTCATGAATATCATCAGCCAATGCTCTCTGAGCCAGAATTGCCCCCACAGCAGCACAAGTGGTTTTATTCTTGGTAGAAGCCAGATCAAACTTGATATCCTTGGAAATGGAATGTGCCACAGCAACAACCTTGCTAGTTACCCTATGAACAATGCAAGCACGAACGGAGGCTTTTGATATGTAAATGTCCAAGCAAAATGGTTCATGGTAAGGACCTGTAAGCTGGTTAAAAGTGGGGGTCCTCTGCCTCTTGTTCAAAGGAGGCATATTATTGATTTCATCCATCCGGGGAATAACACTTTTACTTCTTGTGAATTCATCAACTTTGAGAAGCTTCTGGTCTTTGGAAGTTACTTTTGCAGTTGTTTTAGCTTTGTTTACCTCCTCAGTCTTGTCGTCTTTTTTCTTGGAAGATTTCTTTCGGTGAAATTCTAAATTATACTCTTCAAACTCCTTGGAACTACGCTCAAGCTTATAGAACAGACTGCCACGAATTCTCATATTATCTATGTCCTCAAAATCTATTTCACCCTCAACATTCGAAGAATGACCATCACGGGCTTCATCAGTCACTTGCTGACCAAAAGAACTAGCTCCTGATGCAACCCAATCCCGTCCTCGCCAGGCTTGTGCCACCCCAGTTGATACCCCCCAAGTATCATGATCCACAAGCTCGATGTCAAATCCACTTGAAGGATGATTGAAGTCGGAGAAAAATGGGGAAAGATGAAGGCTACTAGAATGCTCAGAAGTTGGCACAGATAGAGAATGAGCTGCAGCACCATCGTCCTTATTGGGAATAGTGGCGAGGGACTTGAAGCAGAGATTGAATGTCCTCAAGAGAAAATGTTGGTTGTATACAGACGCACCTTTCCTTGAGAGTACGGACACCATGATCACAGTTTTGAAAGGAGAAGCAATAACAAGAAGTAGATGCCCACGTTTTCAAGATAATTATGCAGCTCAAAATATGAAGAATGCTTTGTACTACAAAAAAAAAAAAAATATATATATATATATATATATATATATGAAGAATGCTCACTGAAGCAAAACACCGAACAGCTGGTGTGCACTCACTCGCAGAGCAGCTAGCTAAACTTCTAAATTGAAGATCAAGTGACACTCAAGTCCGACATATTTGGAGACCCGACCCTTTGGTTCAAAAATGAATAGATTTAAAGCATTCTGAAATCTATTTCGTAGGAACTAGGAAGGGGTTGTGTGGCGCTGTTCCCTTTTTTTAAGCTTTTACTCGTGTTTGTGCCCGTACAATTATCACTATTTTTTGAAGCTTTCACCCCTTCAATCCACTCCTACTTTCAGTTTTTCATATTTCATTGTCGAATTTGAGATATTTGATTTGGATTGGCTTAGTCCCTGCCCTAACAGAAATCGCTACATAAAAAATTTGAAGTGAGAAAAGAGATTCTTCTTTCTGAAATTAAAATGAATCATTTTTAATTTGGAATACTAAATAGTCAAGTGTATTTGATTTGAAAAAATATTTTGTTTTCTATTTTTTATTTTTAAATTTTAGAAACTTATTTAGTTGATATAGTTTTTATCATAATTACAAAGCTATCATCTCAGTTGTAATACTTAATTTTTTTTTTAAATTGAAAATAAAATAATAAAAATGGCTATTTGTTATTTTCAAACTTGACTAACTTTTAAATGTTTTCGAACCACCGTTTTTTCGTTAAAACCCATTTAGCATAATTTTGAGCTTTTTTATTTTATTTTTGTTGGAAAAATATAATAAACTAGCCAATCCAAGAAGAGGTTTTTTTTAAATAAAAAAATTCATAAAATGCCAAAATTACCTTGTAAATTTAGTGAAAAAAATTTTACTATACTTCTAGGCTCTAGCAGACTGCAGTCCATCCCAAAAATATTCAGATTCTTATAAATCCCACCAGACAATGGAACTTGTAACACTCAACAACCTATAAGCACGACTGTCATTTAACGCACAGTTCACCGAGAGATCAGGTTCCCGATCTATATAAGAAAATCAATATTCAAATGCCTTCAATCTTGATAAGCAGACAAACCTTTCGAGTTCTCTAGTGAAAGCAAAAGCGCCCCCAAAATAGAACATTATTACCAAATTTCTGTATCGAGGCACTTGGGCAGAAACGGATCACAATCTAGGTAGAAGGAGAGCAGATTGGAAGAAAAAAAAAAACATAATTTCTTGCTTCCATCAATTGCTCATAAAATGTAGACAAGTCAGATGAAACATATGCTGCCATTCTAAGCAAAAAAATTACTCAGTGTGGTTGAAGTTTTATTTTGGGATTGATGGGAAAATGTAAGTGGATATTGAAAAATACCACGTTTGGTTCAGGTTTTTTCAAGAAATACCAGACAAATAGGATAGATGGAAAAATGACTTTTGTGTTAATTTTTGGATAAAATTCACTGTTACAGAATACCACTTGAGATGTGGTATTTTGAGATGACTGGGAAAGTGAAAAAACAGGTGCAAAGTTTCTCCCGAACATAGATTTTGCATATTTAAATAAATTTCCCTGGTAATATTTGGGTCAACCAAACAACTTTTTTTACATTTTCCTACCAAACTCATTTTCCAACCATTTCCCTATCAATTACATTTCTCTAGTAAAAAAAAAATTCTCCCGAACCAAACACTACCTCAAAGTAAACTGCTGATGTCATGTAATTAATTACCGCAGTCATTGAGTGGCACAAAAGGATTAAGCAGAAACCAAATCCGCTCTGCCAGATTCATATTTATAGTATATACCGCACAATCATATTACGTAACTAAAAAGGATTTGCTTCTGTTGAGTGTTGAAGAACTGTTGCATATTACTTGCCAGTGCCAGTAACTTCACCTATTATGTAACTCAGGGTTATACAGCCAGACGCAGATGAATCTTTTTGACAGAAGAAACTTTCACAAAAAATGAAATTAACTTGCTCAGAACCTTAAGAAATTCATAGTTGTGGATGACAAGGGACCAAACAATATTTCTTTTGAAATCAACAGAATTTATTCATACTGTCCAGATCAAAGCATGAAGCATAAGCTCCAAAGCCTTGAAAATTGATTTGCATACAAGGCATTGAAGCTCTGAAAAGAAAACTTACGAAAGTATCATGAGCAGTAAAGCACTAAACACATCAGCAGTACACGACTGGGCCATTCTGTTAGATTGGATCAGTCTCAGAACTATCACCGGAAGCATTTAGGCCACTTTCATCAAAATACATTTCATTTGAAGCAACTCCTATGTTCAAATGTAAAAATTTTTCACTCTGATGGCCGATTTCCCCATTGGAATCAGATCTTACTTGCAACAAACTCTCATCAGCATGATTGAGAACAGAATCAGAGACATCTACATTTTGATTATTTTCCTTGGTAATATTCTCTTCAGATAAACTCCCTGACGGAACAGCTTCAAGAGCCTCATATGCATCATTCACATAAACCTCTTCAGAAGACGGAGTATTGTCTGCCAGTGGAGAATGCAATACTGGATTATTGTCAAGCTCCGATGGATCACAATTCATAGCAGAGAACGAGTGACATTTCCTGTCAAGGTTTTCTGCTGAACAAGGGCCATAACAAGCAGTTTCCAGAACCAAAGCTTGAATTTCATGGCAATCAGGAATATTTAATGGGTGACTACTCACAGAAGTGACATTCGGTGATATGGATTGACATTTGGACGAAGAAATATTCAGTTTATCAACAGGAGGAGCCATTACTATTTTATTGTTCATTTCTGGGGTACCATGACTAGAAGGAGAAACACATTTATCTGAAACTGAATCAGATAACCTTTCCTCAGGATGAGATTTAGAACACACTGTCCTGTCAACCAAAACGTGATTGTTTAGTTCTTGAGAAGCATCACTACAATCTTCATTCATCTCATTGGCAGGATTTGAACTAGCATCATCACTTCCATGAGGATCTAGCAGAGTTGAGGAATCCATCTGTGACCTATTCGCCATTTTGGTCTCAATAAAAACATTGTCTCCATTTCCCATTTTTGTAAAACCTGCCGGAATAAAAAAGTGAAACTTATGTACAAGCAAAACTAACTTGCTGAAATTTAAATAAAAAATAAATAAATAAAGCATCAATACCTGCTGTGGTTGTATTGCACACATGTTTTCCTTGCTCCCCAAACAGCTTCTGCAACATATCTATACCAGGGAAAACCGACATATTCAATGACCTCATTTCTTGCCTGAGTGATTCCTCAAGATGTGTGAAGCCAAAAACTGCTGTCCATGTATGCATGAGTTCAGCAATTGCAGGAATAACCAGTTTCTCAACCTTCAGAGTGCAAAGAGCCTTCCAATAGAGGACGAACAAATAGGATAAGAACACGTCAATGTCATGAAAAGATCCATGCAGCCAAAATTTTAATTAGATATCAGATGCAAGGAAAAACACAAAGAATCATAGCTTCAAGGTATACCGATTCAATGGCAGAAAAAAGACGGCGAAACATCCCCTGGCGCCTATATATATGGCGAGTTCCGATAAATGGCATCTCTGCTAACTTAGTTCCATGGAACCTAAGACAGCATAGTAGATAGCTTACAAGTATATCCCCATTTATTCACATTAACAAGAAAAACACAATGTAGCATACATATTGATTATGACACAGAGAGAGAGAGAGAGAGAGAGAATAATCATCAGTAAAACTATAAGGTTAGTGAAAGGTATCTTCAAGAAAGTAGGGAACCAGAGCTAAGTGGCTATACAATGTCACTCTTGCTTCCTCATTTCAAGTATCAAGTAATATCAAGGCATTTCTTAAGAAGGGAGTGAAAGGTTAGTGCATTGCAAAACCTATGAAGCCTTTCTCCTCACTGCCAATTTGGCAATTTCTAACTCATTCTAACCGACAAATGAGGCACAAATATAAGGTTAAAGTAGCAACTGGAGTGTGTGATAGATGATAGAGCAAATTAAACAGAGTAATCATTTGGAAAGGAGAAACTCTCTCTTAAGCAAGTGAAGCATGGCAGATGAATTTTTTCCCAATAAGAATTTCATTCCCTTTGCATGAGTAGAACAGATTCTCTAAGGGTGTGCAAGACAACCATCGCCACCATTACCGCCACCGCCGCCACTACCGCCACCGCACCATATGAAAAGGAAAGTGATGATCCGGAAAAAATTTATGCTTAATAGGAATGATTTTTTATTCTATTATTTGTTGTGTTATCAAACGCAATTCTCATTTTCGGAATAAAATTAGAAGATATTATCAAACACTTTTTTTTTTCTCAAAAACTGTTTGAAGGCACAGAAATAAAAAAGAATTGTTTCTTTTCATAACGGTTGTCATGCACACCCTAAATAACTACAATTAATCATTTTTTATATTTCTTGTCAAGTGTCAGTTATTCTATAAAAATTTTCCTTAATTCTCCTAACTTCTCCAAGGTAAATCTGGTAGTGAATGAACTATCAACCCAATTGCAACAGAAAAACCTTTTAATCCC
Organism: Gastrolobium bilobum; assembly: GCF_033153095.1. Classification (NCBI taxonomy): domain Eukaryota; kingdom Viridiplantae; phylum Streptophyta; class Magnoliopsida; order Fabales; family Fabaceae; genus Gastrolobium; species Gastrolobium bilobum. The sequence goes on along the minus strand of NW_026896335.1, from coordinate 1,534,245 downwards.
CAACTTCAACTATTTCTGCATTTTTTCTCTTCAAAAGAAAAGGACAGAGATCCTGTGCATGAGTTAGTATGGCAATATAAAGTTTCCCAAAAAAAGAAATTGACAAAGTCTGAGGCTTAGTACCTGATAGATGCTGCAGAAATGATTTCATCCCCTCGCTCCAGAATAACAGTGTAAAAGCCACTATAATTCAACCGACTGAAGTTTGACCTGAAAAAGAAGAGAAAGCAAAAAAATAAAAATAAATATATATAATAGAAAAACTGTCAAGGCTTGAAAGTATCTCACATAAAACAATAATATCCAGAAAGAGTATACTTTAAAATTTTGATTTTAATGGTACTTTGAGCACAATGCTGAAGTTCACCATGGAACATTCTATAAGCAATTTCAAATTTCCAAGTGACTCAAACCACTCTCAGTAAAATGATTCTTACAAACTAATCAATCCCTTTTCTGCCTACTTATATTAACAAACAGTCGACATTATTTATTGAGTCGGATAACATTAACAGGTGAAACAATAAAAAGGAAGACATTTATCAATTTGCAGTTTTACAAATGCTGAAAAATGTAACATAAAGAATCAGACATAAGCATTTCCATCATAATTAAAAATGAGAGGTCTAATGAATAAAATATATGGTCCGTCCATGATGTTCTTACTAGTGCTTACCCACTATTATATAAAACATTACGGATTAAATTGATCCCACTCCTCCGATCAACAACAGGTAAAAAGCATTCGTCCATCACAGTCAGTGCAATAGCTAGCTTGGAATTGCATTCCACCCTCTGGGTAATTCCCCTACTAGCTGCCTCTGAGTCTTCATCTGTTCTATGAACAAGAGACCATGAAAAGCCCGCTTCTAGTTCATGCTTGGTACCAAGGTACTTCTTCAATTGCTCAAAAAGCTGTAAAAGTATAAAGAAGATAATTCAGAAATGCAAAAACAACATAATTCAGAATCTGGCCTTAGAGCAGCGGACCAGCGGTGCTACAAAAGTTCACTTCTTTTTGTCATTTTTAATTTTAACAAACATTAAAATTCCCAGAAAAATAATTCTAAGAGTCTTAAACCAGAAGGTCTATAAATTAGTGAACAAGCATAAGTGATTTGTAAGAAAATAGATAAATGGAAAATGATTAAATAAATATATTTAAATTTGTCAGGCTATACTACGAAACATTGAACACCAGAAGTAACTGTAAGAGGTACCTCTTTGCACTCTTTCCCACAAAAAGAAGGGCCTGATGTATTGAAGCTATTAGGAAGGGCATCCACCTCCTTAGTGCAAGAGTCATGATCTACGCAAACAGAAAGCGTTTATTAAACAAAGAGAAAAAAAAAGGAGGAAAGTAAGGGCTAAAACAATAAGAACACATTGAAAGAACATCAAATATAAACAAGAGAAAGTGAATACATTTTTTCTCGCATAAGTTGCAAGTATGTAGGACATACACAGTTGCATCATCTTTTTTAGAAGTTTCACCGGCTATTCCACAAAACTTACAGGTACAATTTGGACAACGCCATTCACCAGGAGGAAGCATCTGTAACAAAATAAATGAGTTCCACATAAAGGAAACCATTCTCCTAGAATAATTAATAAATCCATTCTGTTGCTAAAGTAAGGTACAGTATGCAATTGCAACAAGTAAATAGCACCACTATCAAAATGTGGATAACAGATTATTCTAGTTTTTTAGTACGGGAACACCGGACTCTGTATATAAGAAAACCCATACAACATAGTCTTCTTAATATAAAAGAAGTTAGTAAGTCACAAGTTAAATTACTATCAGCAGGCATAAGATTTAGGCATAAAAACTAGGGTTTGATTTTTCTCATGTTCTAGGAGATAAAGATAAAATTATCTCCTACATACATACAAAAGTGTGTGGGACCCATGTGAAGAGAAGAGAAAAAAAAATAATAACATGGATTCCACACACTTTTATGTGCATGTAGGAGATGATTATATCTTTATCTCCCACAACATGAGAGATATTAAACCCTAAAAACTATTATAGGTAAGTACTTCTTTTTTTCACTGCACTTTTCTTGAAAATGGACATGACCTACTACATTGTCAGTAGACACAAGTTTTGTCTCAGAATACCATTTTTCACCATACCACTAAAGACATTTGGCAAAAAGCATAATAACAAGAATGTAGGGTTTTCTCCAGCCCTCTTGACTTCAAAATAACAAAGCTCCTAATAAAAGGATATTACAGCACCTCTTTCACCACCTCAAACAAAAAATAAACAAACCAAACAGTATTTGAAAGGGAAACATAAATTCAATATGCAACTGTTCAACAAGAGACAATGTAAAACCAAACAGCATTTGAAAAGGAAACATATTTAATATGCTACTGCTCAACAAGAACAATGCAAAACCATACAGAGAGCAATAATGTGTACGGCCAATATGCTGAGACCCATAATATGCCATATGGCGAATAAAATATGTACACATACCTGTATATCCAAACAGTTCTGATGAAATGTTGATGGACAACCATCACAACAGATTAAATCCCCTCCATCTCCACAAATACCACAAGTATCATCATTTGGATCATCACCATCAATATCCACTGAATGGAAACCGATTTTCTCGTAGTTCTGTTGTCTATTCCATGCATCTATCTGGCACTGTAGAAGAGAAACTCCAGATTCCAAATATATATTTTGATATGGACGCAGCAATTTGCTTCCTGCATGAAGCTCAAACTTTGAAACTGTGAGGATCTTACTACAGCAGCCGCAGTGAATGCCATCTCTTGTGATCCATCCCTCCAGCAGTACTTTCTTCCGTCTACGGTATTGAACCTTTTGGCTTAATTCTACTGTCCCAGAGTCAATCAACCAGGAAAGCACTGTCCGTTTGCCTGTGTATGGGACAAAGCCATCAGATTCAGAATTTAATCCCTTGTTAGAACTACGAACTAACAAGGTACATCTTCCATGTTTTCTACTCTTCCGTCCATGTAGAAGATGAGGATCACTTCCAGAGAATGGTTTTTCTATTCCATCGTTTGAGTGATGGGTAGCATTCTGGCTTTTAGAGCTAGCACTGGCAACGGTATTTTCAATCATTATATTTTTCATTGACTTACTTCCCTGCTTTATAAAGGAGCTTAATTTCTCCTCATTGCTATCACTATCCATGCTATTCATATCATGCTTGTTGCTGGCAGATCTTCTTATGTGAGGCTCTCTTTCACTATCACTTTCACTATCATATCTTTTCTTCTTCTTCTTCTTCAATTCTTTCTCCATTTTCTTCTTAGTTTTCCTTGTTAACTGACTAAGCACCTCATCTGCAATAGGAGCAAAGGAAGAACTGTCCCCTTTGGCCTTGGCCTCGTTGGCATCATCATTCAATTGCTTTTGAAGTGCATCATAGGCCTTGATGATAGACCAATAGGCCGTACCTGCTGAATTAATGTAAACTGCATCCAGATAGTCTCTATTCCTTCGAGGTCGATAGTCTATGATCCAACCTGCATTCAGCAGCATCTCCCTTATTTTTTCTCGCAGTTTCTGTTTTTCTGTGCCACTACCACGCTTAATTTTTCCTTCTTTTGCTTTTGTAGTTGGGAGCTTTTCATGCATAGGAGTCTGTTCATCCTCAGACATTATCCTCTTCGTAGGCTTCTGAGATTCAGTATTTCTCATTCCTGGTTTCAATGATGTATCACTGTTATCTGAATCCCACTCATCACCCCTACTGTCCTTACTTGACAATGATTTTCTTGGTGTTATCTGTTTCTTCTCTGGCCTAACAAGTAATTCTGGTTTCTCAACACATTTTGCTTCCAAGTACGAGGGGGGATGAATCAGGACATTCCTCTTGGCAGTCCCTTCGGTTTTCAACCTTTGCCTGTTTTCCACAGGTTTGCATTGATCATAGTGTTCTAATGGCCTATCCACCTTCTTCTTATTAACCATTACCTTCAAAACACCATTTTTCCCCTGAACCCTAATAGACTCATCTGAATTAAACTTCTCCCTTGACAAGGTCAGAGGCAGCTGAGCTCCATCCCTGTTCATCTTGAACCTACTGTGATCAACATTATCCCCCGGATACAAACCACTTGGCCTGTCATGATAGGAGTTCTTTCTCTTATCAAGAATGTATCTGCTTGACCCCATTTCTAATTCCCTATCGATGCCACTTCTACCGGCATGCATTGATCCAATAAACCTTCCTCCAAAACCAACTCCATTATTATCAAAATGCCTCCTTCTCATCTTCTCCACATCCTTACCCTTGTATTCATTGAAATCATACACATTCAACTTATTACGTTTCTTTTCCCTCTTTTCCGAACCATTCTCCGCAATCATACCTTCCCCATCACCCCTAATTTTTTCCATTCTATCCCTCTTCCTACCAATTTCAGGACCCCCTACCATACCCCGCTCAAAGGCAGTCAAGCCATTACAGACTCGGATAGTCTCGGGGCCAAGCCTCCTACCAGGAGGCATCAGCAACTCGTCGCTTGATCCAGAATCACTCAAGGGCAAGTTGATTTTGGCCCTTTTCTTGGATTCATACAGCTTCCGAGAGGTGGAGGAACCAACCCCAGCAGTAGCAGAAGCAGTAGTAGCTGTAGCTGTAGCTGTAGCTGAACTCAATCCATCCCCTTTCTTTCGGACAATTAAACAACCGGAGGAGTTCCTGTTCTTCACCACAACCCCAGAAGAAGGAGTTCCTGTTCCTGATCTCATGCCCGGCTCCATCTACCAAAACCCCTCCCCCAAAAGAATCATCCCCCACCCCACTACCGAAAACCAACCAAGAAAACCCTAAATCCCAGATCCGAAGCAAAACCAACCTAATGCCACAAATTTTCCCCTTCCCCCTCAGACCAAAGCAATATTTCGACAGAATCTTACCTCGCCGGGGAATTCACGGATTCCGTCACTCGCAAAAAAATTATGTGACTGTGACGACGCAATTCCCTGCAGAAAAATCAAAATTGATTCGACGCGAGTCGGAGAGAAATTAAATGAAATCAATAATAGCTAAGGGATAGAATGCGCGAGATCGAGAGCTAGAAAGGGAGAGAGAATTTTGTATTGGGATTTGCAGATGCATGCCTAAATTAATATCAATAATTAATAATAATAAATAATAACACGAATAGAAACAGTGTCTTTTTCCTCTTTTTGTTTTATTTATTTTATTCTCCCTCCAAATTTCCTCTATTGTTTTCTCGACGCCTCTGATGTTGCCACCTCAAATCTCATTGACGTGGCGTAATCAAAAGAGCTTACATGGCTGTTTATACAGTTTTTTTTCTTCTACATGAATTGTGGGCTGAATGAGCTTCTTGCTTGTTTGGTTGGGCCTATTGATTATTTTTACTTTTTAACTCTTTAACTCTCAAATAAAGTAATATTAAGGTAATATTATAATTATGTATTTTGAAGAATATATAATAATAATATTAAAAAAAAATTGTATTAGCCGACAACTTTAAAAAAAAAAGGAAAAGAAATAACTGTTGCGTAAACAATAATCAAATCAAAATTGCGTAAAACAGAAAATTTACATGTACCTACTCTATTATTAATATTTCAAAAAGTATAATAAAATAGATCAGAGAAAATGTAGAAACAACGTAGTAAGATTTTTGTTTCTATTGCTTTAAGAAATATATACTAAATCTCGCACACACTATAGCCTATTTGGGATATCTTATTTTTAAGTTAAAAATTATTTTTAAGCTAAAGTTAAAAAATAAAGTTAATAATTATTTGGTGATTATATAAAGTTGTTCAGAGGATTTCGAAGGAGAAAAAATAAAATAATTTGTTATTAGAATAAATTATTAGGTTAAAGAATAAAATCGGTAAATACAAATTTATAATAAAGATGAAACTGAAAAATAAATAGGAGAATTCTAAAAAACTAATATGTATCTTTAAAAAAAACTTTTCTTTGAAGCTTTTAGCTTTTGCTTTTTTTTATTTATTATAACAAAAAAAATTATAATAATAATTTTTGTAAAAGTATGTCCTACTAAATTTCTGCCTATAAAGAGAAGATAAATTAAAAATAAGAATTTTCAAATAGGCAATAATATAATTAATATGAGAAACACACATAATCAATATTGCTAATATGATACTAAAAGGATTTGGATCATCTGAAATAAAAATAATTTTATTTGTATGAAGAATCAATGAAATGACACACTAATTATATTCAAAATTATTTGTAAATATCTCTTTCATAAGATTTCTATATGACAACTCCGAATTGACACTTGTTCAACGATAAAAACTCCAATTTTAATTTGTATAAATAAAGATTAATGGCGAATACTATAAATAGCTAATAAGTAAAACAAAGTATTATAAGAGCCCATTTGATGGATATGATACGATAAGAACGGATACGATGAGAAAGTTGAATAAAAAAATGAAAGGATATGGGCATGATAAGCTCATATCATATCCCGTATTTGATGTGCACTAGACTAATAATCTAATAAAATAATGTTGTCCTATCATGTGTTTGCTATGAATCAAATATCATCAGGATATAAAATAAATAGACTATCCCCTTTAGCAAAATTTATTTGGGATGGGATATTGTTATTACCAAATAATATTACTACTATAACTTAACCGTTGATTTTCGTCAATCAATGGTAATTATTTTCATAAATCAAACTCATTAATTAACTATTAGTTCGCAATAAATGACAATTGTTGATTGGCGGAAATCAATGGTTAAGATATGGTAGTAACATTATTTTATTTTTATTTTTTTGATAACAGGTAGTAACAATATCCTATCCCACTTTATAATACAATTTCAAAAATTTTAAATAAAATATTTTTTCAAAGGCCAAAATTAGTAATTAACCTAGATTTGAGACAGCAAACCATCCAACACTATCCAGAGTGAATTCAATAGAGTTTTGGAGCAAGAAGAAGCCCTTTGGTTTCAAAAGACAAGATGTAATTGGATAGCTGATGGTGATCGTAATACGAGGTTCTACCATACCACCACTATCATTAGGAGAGCTAGAAATAAAATTCTGGAGTTAAGGAATGAAGTTGGCCACATGGTGAGAGAAGAAGACAAGCTAATTGATCTTATTCTATCATTCTTTTCCAATTTATTCTCATAGGAAGAGCAAAACAGACCCTAGACTATTACCACCTCTAATTGGCATGCCCTTGATGACATTGAGCTAAATTTGTTGCTCGAGCCTTCATCAGATGATAAAATTAAGGAGGCCTTTTTCTCTATGAATGATCTTAAGGCTCCTGGTCCTGATGGATTTCCTCTTATCTTTTTCCAAAAGAATTGGGAATTACTGAAGAATCAAGTGTTTGAATATGTTAGACAGATTTGGTGTAATCCCGTAGCTGTGAGAGTTAAACAAAACTTTTCTAGTCTTAATTCCTAAGCTAGCTAAGCCTGAGAAGATCTCTCAATTCCGGCCCATTGTTCTGTGCTTGGTGCTATATAAAGGTATTAGCAAGATTATAGTGGGAAAGCTCAAACCCATCCTGAATTAGCTCATTTCTCCTCAACAAGTCAGTTTTGTCCCTAATAGGCAAATTCAGGATAATATTGTCATTGCCCAGGAAATGGTTTATTCCATGAATAGGATGAAAGGAAAAAAGGGATTCTTCACAATCAAGATAGACCTTGAGAAAGCCTATGATCGTATGTCATGGAGTTTTATTCCTAGAGTTCTTTCTGAGATCAATCTTCCTGAGCCTCTAATCAACCTTATTATGCAGTGCATCTATTCCACTTAACTAGAAATTCTTTGGAATGGCTCGAAGACTGGTAGACTCAATCCTAGTAGAGGCCTGAGACAAGGGGATCCCATTTCCCCTTATATTTTTGTCCTTTGTATGGAGAAGCTCTCTCACGTCATAGCAGATTCCATAAATAGGAAAGATTAGAAGCCAATGACAGCTGGAAAAGGTGGATCCAAAATTTCTCATCTTCTCTTCGCAGATGATTTGTTGCTGTTTGGGGAAGCAAATTTGAACCAGATAAGGACTATCATGAGCTGTCTTGAAACATTTGGCAACATGTCTGGTCAAAAGGTTAGCTACTCCAAATCCAACATTTTCTTTTCTAAAAATATTCCTGATGAAGTGGTTAAAGCTATTGTGGAGTTTAGTGGTTTTGCCCATACAAAAAATATTGGCAGATACCTGGGTTATAGGATGAAACATGGTAGAATTAGCAAGCTTCACTATGGAGATATTTTGGACAGGGGTTAATAATCGTTTACAAGGTTGGAAAAAGCAATGTTTATCGGCTGGGAGAGTCACACTGGCTAAATCAGTTCTATCAGCCATACCCATGTTCCATATGCAAAATAGTCTTCTCCCTAAAAGCATCTGTGATGATATTGAAAAATTTCAAAGGAGCTTCATTTGGGGCGACTCAGATTCTCAAAAAAGAATGCATGCTGTCAACTGGGAGCTGCTCCAGCTTCCTAAAAACCAGGGTGGATTGGGAATTATAAACCTTAGGAAGCAAAATGAAGCTTTTTTACAGAAGTGTGCTTGGTCTATCATTCAATCTCCAACTCAGCTCTGGGCAAAGGTTCTGATTTCTAAGTATGGTAAGAATAAAAATATTTCGAAAGAGGTCATTTGTAAAGCATATGATTCTCATCTCTGGAAGAACTTATGCAAGATATACCCTACCATGCTAAGTAATCTCACTTGGCAGATTGGAAATGGAAAGAGAATTGAATTCCGGAATGATAATTGGACTGGGCTTAGCTCCAACCTGTTATCTTTGGCTACAACTTCTCCCACTGCTGAGGAAACCGACCTGAAGATTAATCATAGCAATTTTGTTGATGGGGAGGGCTAGAATCTTCAGTATCTGTTGAATCATTTTGATAGTAGTGTGGTGAACCGCATTCTAGCAATTCCTCATCCTGATGATGATGTCGAAGAAGATTTCTTGTTGTGGAACAACTGGAATCCGAGCCTGCCAATTGTTAAAATTGCTTATTGTAACTGGCTTTCTACTAATTCTATAATTCCAAATAGTGGCTGGGTCAGAATTTGGAGTTGGAAAGGAAAAGAAAGGGTGAAATTATTCATGTGGAAATTAATGCATGAAAGATTGCCAACAAAGGAGAAAATAGCTAAGTGGAGTGGATCTTTGAATAACTGTCCTTCTTTCCCTGATAAGGTGGAGACTTGTCTTCATATATTCAGAGACTGTCCTAAAGCAGTTAAGGTTTGGATGCTTCCTCTATTTTATCCTCTTCCACCTGACTTTTTTAGCTCTAGCTCCTTTAATGAGTGGATGATCCTCAACCTGAATTTTAGTAATTGTAAAGTTAGGGACTGAAGGGATTACTTTTTTACTGCCTGCAATTCGTTGTGGACATGGAGAAACAAAGAACTTCATGAAGAGCATTTTAAGAGACCTGATAACTTTTCAGCTTATCTTGCTGCTTTAATGGAGGAGAAGAGTATTAATTATACTACTAGAATTTTTGCGGTCTCTGTCATGCCCTCTAATGCTATCCATTCTGTTTGGACTACTCCAGAGCACGGGTTCCTTAAGCTGAATGTTGATGGGGCAGCTCTTGATAATAGAGCTGCCTGTGGTGGACTCTTGAGGGACTGGAAGGGTTCATGGATCAGTGGATTTTTTGCTTTCATTGGGTCCTGCTCTCCTTTACAATCGAAACTCTGGGCTATTTTCAAAGGACTAGTCTTTGCCTGGAACTATGGTTGGAAGAACATCATTCTAGAATCAAATTCACTTCAAGCTATTAGCCTTCTTACCATTGTTGGTAAAGATACTCAAAAGCTTCCTTTGATAGCTAAGATTCGAGCCCTACTTCACAAGGATTGGTCTACTATGTTAAAGCATATCCCACGGAACTGCAATCAGTATGCTGATTGGATTGCAAAAAATGCTTTGTTTGAACCCCTGGGCTCATTATTCACTCATCACCGAAAAGTGAACTTTTGAACTTGCTTGCTGCTGATCTCTTGGACCCAGGATTGGAGGCATCTGCTGTTTTATAAGGCGCTGCTAAAGCTTCTATTACTGTGCAGGGTCTGTTTCTATTTTATTTGTTTTCTTTTAGTTTCTGTTTCCTTTTGTTTGCTGTTGTTTTCTTGGGGCTTTGCCCCTGATGTTATCAAAAAAAGAAAAAAGAAATCACAAGCATTGGTTACTTGATTGATTGCATTGTTGCATAGTAGCATAGTATTGCATATACGAATCGAAACACAACCTATCCTACTGGTATCAAATTATCAATTCTGGAAGGGAATTTTAATAATTTGTCACAACACAATTCACCCTTTTTTTATGTTGGTGTTGAATTATTGTTCATAAGAAACCTCTTTGCCTAATAAAACGGAATTAGAATGACTTTGGAATGTAACCCATAAGCCCAATTGGTTTTTGAAAACTAGACCCATTAAAACAAATTAACGGTTCAAGATGGTTTCAACAATCCAACAGGTTAATCAGTTTTAAAGGCATAGTTTAACCTTTTACACAACCGATGCTCAGTTGAATCGGCCCTTCACTTCAATTGTAAAACATTTATTTTAAATGCTCTATTTTCCTTTAGAATTTTGTTGATAAGTTAGCACTTGTAAATTTTTAGTGGACTATATGCAAGAAGCGGACTCTTTGTGACTGAAAGGTTACATGTTCGATTCTAAGGCGAAATATTTTGGGGTGAGTGGTAAAAATCTTTACGCTGTACACCATAAAGGGAAAACATTCTCATCCAAATCCTAGAAAAAAAAATTTCTAATGTATTAAAACTGTCTCTTTCCCTCGCCCTTATTGTGGCTAACCGGGATTTAACAGAGAATGGTTAAATACTTCGCTTTTCATTTCATATTTTCCACTTTTGATTCCTAATGTATTAAGTGCATTTGTTAAGCAATTTTTTTTCTATATTTTTTTTTCACTCTTTAATCATGATTTCATGGCCTAAACACATTTGTCACCAACATCTAAAAAAATATTTAGATTATTAATAACAAAAAATATTCAACTTTTTCAAAATAGGAGAAAACAATATTATTTTACAATATTACTTTTTATTTATTTTTATCATTTACGTTAATTATTTTCATCCATTCAACATTGAAAAGATATCTATTTACTACCAAATTAAAGGTTTGAACTTTGAACGCACAAATTTACAACCGAAAGGAAGAACATATATTTTTAAAAAAAAAAAAGATGAAGAAGAAAGGAAGAACATATAATCTAAAAAGGAACATATAAACTAACAAGAAAGGAACGTATCAACATTATTTAATAGTTTTAGTTGCACCAACTCAAATCAATCACAATTAACATAAGCCTTTATAACATTCCATTAAACAATATTTTAATTGATTTTGCTGAACTTTAAAATTTTTAAGATTTATCAGACAGTACCATAATTAATATAAAATCTTCCAATCTTTATAAACATTCCATTCTCTTGTGGTTTTTTTACTTATATCAGCAAAAAGTTTTGATTTATTTGCCGATAAAGTTTTTAAGGATTTGTTTAATTGTGTTTTGTTTTCTTGTTCTTAAAACTATTTTATAGAATAATTAATGAAATAGATATTTTTTTATTTTTTTTAAAGTTAAAAATTAAAATACAAAACAAAAATAATTCTGATATGTTTTTTAAATTTGATTCTAAAAATTTAAAAATAATTATAACTTTTAGAACAAATTTTAGAAAACAGGCTTATCAAACATTTTTTTTTCTGAAAATAAAAAAATTGTTTTTGAAAACAGAATTCAAATATACCTAGTATCTAAAGTCCTAACAAAGATTGGGTCTTTGCAAAATCCTTCCATTCTAGTCATATATTTACTTTTGATTTCTTTCATTCTGAAACTATTCCTCATTTAACTAGATAGGCTTCTATGCTATATATCGAGAGAACTTATCGTGGCGTGGGACCACTATTTTTTAGGTGGTCCCTTAGTATAAATATAAGAGTAAAATTGGAAAAGAAAAAAAATAATAGGGGTAAAATGGGAAAGAAAAAATTAATGTTGTGAGAAGGAGCACCAAAACATTAGGTGGTCCTGGAGCATATTAAATATTTCCCAATATATTTGAGATGTAAAGATAGACTCTTTAAAATTTACAAGTAAAATAATAATCACAACTTTGTACCTTAAAAAAAAATTGTCATCCATTTTTAATTTTATAAGAATATAAAATTCAATGTAAGTGTCAATAAATGCGATATTAATTTCTTCCTCGATTACATTGGCGATATTAGTTTTTTAAATCTAAAGGGTGTTGGATGTTTTTGTAATTGAGATAAAATCAATTTCTTTCTTATAAACTCATTTATGAAATCATTTATGATTTAAGGTCCGTTGATAGACATGATAAAATAAGAACGGATATGATAAGAGAGTTTAATAAAGATATGAGACTGATAAGTTTATATCATATCATGTGTTTGAAGTGTATTAAATTAATAATTTGATAGGATTATACTATCCTATCATGTATTTGATTCACTCATTAAGATACTTTTTTTGCTAAACATTTTTATCTCCATTTTTTTTCACATAAATCAGAACCAAGTGGTAGACAAATTTGTTGTAGATTTATACGTCATAAAAAGACCAAATGATGGCGGATAGAACAACATACTTGTGGTTAGGGGTGAAAGTGGACTGAGCTGGGCCAAGCTTTGCCTCGAAAAGCCCAAGCCTACATAATTTTTTTTCAAATTGGCCTGGCCCAAGCCTAATACGAGTCTAACTGTTAGCCTAGCTAGGCCCATTTATAAAAAAAACAAATGGCTTGGCCTAGCCCGTTGGCCTGTTAAGTTTTAATTTCCAAGTAGAACCATGAATCAACTTTACAAAATAATCAAATTCTGTTGCTAAATCAAAAATCATAATTTCAACGTTCAAACAAAATCATGAATCACAACAAAACTCAAATAATCTGCATTCAAGTCACTCAATGTTCAAACTAAATAACATGTATTTCATCATATCCAACAAACAAATCCATACTACGTAAATTAAAATAACTACATGAATCCAACAAACACATCATGATGCTTGTAGTAAGTATAATCTCTCCCAAAAATCTTTTAATATATTCATATACACAATCTAACATGCTGAGATGTTAGTTCCTCCTACATAAGAAATAAATTCAGATTTCTATTAAAAAATAATCAAATATAATTAAGTTATAAATAATTGAAATTGATTAAATTTATATCTTTTCTTTTTTCTTCAAGACATACTTATTTTATTTTATTTAAAATAAATTGTATAATATAAGCCGGCCTGTAGGCTTATAGGCCAGGCCTTGTGAAAGTGAGCCTCCGGCCTTTTTAGTAAACAAGCTTTTTCAAAGCTCAAATCTGACCTATTTTACGAAATATATTAGATCAGGACTTGCCTGACATAGGCCGAGCCGTAGGCCCCTGTAGGCTGGCCCGGCCCAGTTTCGCCCCTACTTGTGGTAAAGGTAGTGTGGCAATCAAATCATTGAAGAAATCAGATTTAATGTATCTTGTTGTAATTTTCTTAGGGTCCATGACAAGTTCACCCCTGCCAAATACTCGTGAGTTTGGTGCCACATAAGTTGTCCTGAACTTAATTAACAGATGCAATAGATAAAAGATAGATGCAATAGATAAAAGATAGATGCAATAGTGTGAAGAAAGGTCACAACAATCCTTAAATTTGTGTCAGTCCTCACGCATGAAGACCTAACATTTCCTTTCTCACTGGGCAAGTAATAGTACAAAGGATATACAAAAAGAGCACCAAGCATGAAATAATGAAGACATGATTCCATTTCAACACAATCTCACTACATGGGTCAAGTATCATTTTTCGCCATGCATCATGATCCTCCATGAATACCTTAGATCCCTCAATTCTAAATGTTTCAACAAATCTGTTCATACCCCATGGCAATGCATTGCTTGGTTTGAGCAAGGAAGACGATGAAACTTTGTATGTGGATGATGACTCTGTATAGAACCTAAAATTTTACAAATTCTAAGAGCACACATCAAATGGGTTGTGTTCACAAACAAAATTCATGGAATAAATGAACCAACTCATGTGGTTACTGGTGCATGAGTGTTTGCCTACAAATGAACTTATCTCGAAGTGGGGTGGGGCTCCCTTCTGTTCAAATTGCTCTAATAAAGTGGAAGATGTTTTACATGTTATGCGTGATTGTTTACACGCTAAAAATCTCTGGACAGATTGGTTGGGGCATGGGGACACTAATGAGTTTTACTCCTCATCACTACAACAGTGGATTAGGAGTAATCTGGAAAGGAAATGGTATCATGTTCAAGCGCTTGACTGGAGAGACATATTTATGGTTTCTTGCTGGTTTCTCTGGAAGTGGAGGAATAACTCTATTCATGATAATGATTTTGTCCGTCTGTCTAATCCAGGTATGGTGATTTCTTTGTATATTTCTCAGATAAAATCGGTGTTCCTTTTAAATACTAGAGGAAAGCCTACTCGTGTGACACACAACCCATTTTGGAAACCTCTTCAGATAGGGTGGTGGAAGTTGAATGTGGATGTTGCAGTGTGTCTTCATTCCAACAGTGTTGCTTGTGGTGGTTTGATTAGAGATGAGAAGGGTAATTGGATTATAGGATTCACCTACCAGATTGGTGTTTGTTCCTCTCTAACAGCTGAGTGTTGGGCTATTATTAAAGGCCTGGAGGTAGCTTGGCGGATGAAGGCTACGCAGGTTGAGGTTGAAAGTGATTCTAGTATAGCTGTTCAACTTGTTACAGGACAGATTAAAAACAATTCCCTTCAAGGCCTTGTTCACGAAATGCAGAGCTGGAGCCATAATAGTTGGAGTCTGAAATTTAATCATGGTGGCAGAGATTCAAATTGTTATGCTGATTGGAGGGCTTCCTTTGCTTTCAAAAGGAACCAAGATTTAGAATTGTTTTTATCAGTTCCAGACAGCTTATAGTTGCTGGTGGAGTCTGATAGACTAGGTTTACTTTAGTTGTTTTGTTTTTTTTTTTGTTTTGGGCTGTGCCCTTATTATCTACTAAAAAAAATAAAAATAATAATTATTTCTCCAAAAAAAAGAAGAGAGAACTTGACAAATAATAACGATGATGATATATGAAAGATATTTATATAATTTGAAATTGATTGCTTTGGAATTAAAAAAAAAAAAAATTTCAAAACGCTACAATTTTTTTTTTTTTGGAAAAAGTTCACCAATGCCCCCGTGATTTTTTTTATCACATATGTCCCTGTGCTTTGTAAAAAATAAAAAACCACAGGGAAATATGTAATAAAAAACATACCTTTTTGCAAATCACAGAGGCATATGTGATACAAAAAAATCACAGTAACATAGGTGATTCTGAAGCATAGCACGTAGCATCGGTCAATTTTTTTTTTTTTTTTTTCAACCTAAAAAGTAAAACTGTCGTTTTGGTTTAAGTTCGTTAAAAAAAAAAAACACTATACCCTAACAAAAAATTCCGGTCATCTTGGAGTTGAGTTCCCAATAATTTTTTTGTTTGTTTGTTTATTCTGAGATGGAAGAGCGCAAGCGCGCGACCATTCTGATCACGAACGACGATGGAATCGATGCTCCTGGTTTGAGAGCTTTGGTTCAATCGCTCGTCAACGCCAATCTTTTCAATGTTCAAGTCTGCGCTCCTGATAGGTACCCTACCCCCTTCTTTGACCATGAAATTTCCATTAATTTATTTGGTTTGTTCAGTGGATTTAATTGGATCATTTGCAGTGAGAAGTCAGCTGTTAGTCACAGCATCACTTGGCTCCACCCGGTAGCTGCCAAGCAAGTCAACATTGATGGAACCACCGCCTTCGCGGTTTCTGGTTTGTTTCTCTTCATCTTCATACCAATGAACAACCACATTTGCAGGCTGCTCTCTCTTTGTTTCCTTTTATTAGTTCTATGCATAATCCTTTTGGAGCAGACAAGTGTTTTTGAATGCTCACTGTTAATCTTTGTTAGTCCTTCGACAATTTTTTTTCATTCCTTGTTAATTTTTTGTTTTCTTTCATTTCGTAACAGATCCACATGTATTTTCATTCTCTTAACAGTTTTTTTTTATCGCTTTTCCTATTTTTTTATTTTTTTATTTTTTTTATTTTTATGTTCTCTTTTGAAATGCTGAATTTTTTTTTCCCGATATTTCACATTACAAAACAGTGATTGCTTTAGCATTTGAATACTTGATGATTTCTCTTAAATTACTTTTATGTGCATATATTATCTTCTTGTCTTACATAGTGTCAACATGCAAATTCTTTGCAGGGACTCCGGCTGATTGTACTTCTCTGGGGATTTCCAAAGCACTCTTTCCTACAATAGCTGATCTGGTACCTCTGGCATTTGAATTTTATTTTTGTTATATAAGTTATCAGATTTTTTCCTTGCTATGCCTTCAGCTTATTTTCCAACGATTGAAGAGAGACCTTGCTCTAAATGGACTATACAAAAACTTGAAGGTTTTTGACAAAACATAATGGCATCATTTGATCGATATAGCTGACCTAACCTAGTGGAAAACGACTTTTATTGTTGTTGTTGTTGTTGTTATTCTTAAGTAGGTAGATTGCTGGAGCAGGCTTCTTTTACCTGATCTGCTATTCTGCTATCATCTTTCTTTATTATTATTATTATTATTATTATTATTATTATTATTATTCTGTAAAATCTTTTTTTTATCTATTTAGAGAAACCTTGAGAGGTCACATGTTCAAATCCGAGAAATAGTTTTTTTTTGCAAAAATGCAAGGATAAGGTTGCATCCGAGAATTTCCCTTATACCTATCCTCGCAAGTTGGGGTTACATGGGAATTGGTTTTTAGAATAACGTTGAATGGAGTTTATAAAACTTCTAGTGACATTGGGATTATGGCTTACAAAAGTAAAATCCAAAAAAATAATCCAGCTGGTTGTTGATGTGCGCTATATCCATTTGTGCAGGTAATCAGTGGCATAAACAAGGGTAGCAATTGTGGTTATCACATGTACGTAGCATTTTTTATTTTTGTTCTTCATGTCCTCACCTTTAGTTATCCTAACAACTTTAAACTTCTGAACTGCAAATTAATCCTTTTATAAATTTGAAATAAATGCATGTTTTCTGAGAGACAGTGAAGGAGGGGGCAGGATCTGAGTCCCTCTTCCTTTGCTAAGAGTAAGTAAGTTGTTATTCATGTCAAAATTGGCATCGTCCTTATGAAAATGATCTTTATTAATCTTTTCTTTCATGGCTGAAATCGTTATGTATGAGTGAGTGGTCTATATCAATTTGATTTTAAGATATCGATGTAACTCAACCATAAAACCATTTTTTCCATTGAAATTATTTTAATTTCAATGGAAGAAATAATTTCTATGGTGCTTAAAATCTATCTCATGCTTGGTAAAGAAACCTGGATTTGATAGAAAATGATGTAATAGAAGGACATTTAATTGGAGTATACCTATTGAAAACTTTTCCATTGACTCCAAATGACAGTAGACAATTATCATTGTAAGCTATGAAGAGATAATGATGATGTAATAACAGAATTGGGGGTGGTTAAGGAGAGAGAAAAGGAAGTGGTTGGAGACGGGGACAGCTGGTGGGCTTTGAATGGTGAGCATGATTTTGGAGTTAGTGGGATAGCAGCTTGGATTTGTTATATTGGGGAAGGAAGGCATAAAGGAGGGGGGATATCTAAGAAGTAAGAAGTATTGGGAGTATTTGGGAACTCTACAGGAATTGGGTTATGTTCGTGTAGGGGGAGCTGGGTTGCTGTTTTTTTGTATTTCTCTCTTTTTCATTTTGGTCACTGTTGCATTTGCTTTGTCATCGTTTCTGTTTAGACTTCTGTAATTAGGGAAAATTGTCTGTAATCGTTACATTGCTTGGTTGAAGCATTGCTGTAAGGGGATAATTTTCCATTCATGTTTACTAAAAGTTTTTTTGGTTCATCACATTTCCTTGAAATTTGAGGTGCATCCAGTTATGATTTACACAATTTTTCTCTCCTCTATAGCTGCTATTAGAGTATAAGTAGAATATTAGAGTATAAGTAGAATAGATCTATTCTACTTATACTCTAATAGCTGCTTCTGTAGTTATTTGTGAGGAAATTTTTGCCCATAGCTGTACTGAGTAGGTTCCTTTGCAGTGTTTACTCAGGCACTGTAGGTGGAGCTCGAGAGGCCTTCTTCAATGATATACCTTCTATCTCCATTTCTTATGACTGGTATTTATGCAACGTGGTTCTGTGGCTATATTTCCGGATTTATCTTGAATATTTGTTCTGAATAGAATTTTTAGTTTATTTTGTTAGTTTATAATTTAAACCAGTAACTTAATGAATATCTAAGAGTAATATGGCTCGTCAGCATTAGAAGCTATTCCAATAATCTTTCATCGATATCCTACTATAGCAACATCTTTTCATTTTCCTGTTTGACCATTTGGAGGTTACTTTATCTCTAGGATTAAAGGAAAGAGTAGCCTACATGACTTCACCCTTGCTGCACAAGCATGCATACCTATCATAAGTGCTGTGCTGGTTGAGATAAAGAATCAGAGCTACCCTCAAAAATGTTTTTTGAATATAGATGTGCCAACCAATGCTGCTAACCATAAGGTAATTGTAATTATTTTTTCAATTTGCATGTTTAGCTTGTGACAAATGATTAATATGATATATCCAATAGATTCATGCTATGATAAAAAGAACATGATATATCAAATTAAAATTATATGTTGGTTTTCTATGATTTTGTATTTTTTTCTCAAGAATTATTTTTTAAATATTTTATTGTTACTTTAGGTAAATTTACAGTAATTATTGCAGAATTTGATTCCCTTTAGGATACAGTATGGATTAGGCAAGTCCTAGAAGATTTGATTACTTGCTAGTGAAGTTTTATTATTCCTATTAAAAGGTCCTGCTGTATTTAAAACGAGGAACATATTCTTTCACATATTGTTCCAAGTATTCTCATTGTTTTCTGGTCAGTTCAGAATTCCTGTCTAGTAAAATCTTGGTTGTTGTCTGCTAGAATGATAACTTGCCCCGAAGAACCTGTCATAGTTATACCCCTTGAGGCAATTTCATAATTACTACTCTTATCTAGTGACTATGAAAGACTCCTTGTTAAGAAGAAAAATGTAGTCTTATGTGCTATTATGATTCGTGGAATTTATTATTTTGCATAACTATGGTGTTATCCTGCATGTAAAAACCAAAAATACTTCCCTTATGTCATGACAAGAATATATACTATCAAGGGTGACTAATCACGGAACAGCCACTTTACATATATGGTGTGCACATCTGACCTTCCCCAAAAACCCCCACAATGTTGGAAGCCTTTCTCACTGGGCTGCCCTTGTTACACTGACTTTTTCTGCAAGAATATATGGCTTGTCGGGCAATCACTTATAACTAATTTCCTGGTTGTCTTCTGTGCCTCTAAAAAAGGGTTACAAGCTTACTAAGCAGGGTAAAAGTATCGTCAAGATGGGATGGAGGCAAGTCACCTCTGAGACAGAAGGACAAAAAATGTCATCTGATATGACCAATATAGATGGGGAAACGCCTAAAAACTTTGACACATCATCTTTATCACCAGAACATCTTTTATTTATGAGAGAGGTGGGTTCATTTCCTTTTTCTATCTTTTTATTTAATTGAAACTCTTGATATTTCATTTGTATGTATATTATCATCCATTACCTTTAGATGAACTCCTCCCACTGTTATAAGTTCTACAGAGCTTAGTCTTGTGCTTTAGTATGCTATGATTGGACTTATTTTAAACAAAGGAGAGTGGAGACTGTAAGTATTCAGTTTCGTTAACTTCTGAAGTAGATGTGAAGTTATATGGAACCCTAAACAATCTTTACTTGGATGGACATTTCATAATCCTCCACTCCTCCGCTTTTTCCCAACAAAAATGATTTTCTTTAACTTTTGTAGGTAAGAGGTTCCCTACTTGATGATCATGATGATACGGATCACAGATCTTTGCAGGAAGGATATGTGAGTTTATATAGATATAAAATAATTAATTGAATACACAAATTGTAGCTAACATACTGAGCAATCTCATTTTTTTTAGATTACTGTTACTCCTCTTGCTGCTCTCTCTCATGCGGAGGTAGATTGTCAGGTCTATTTTAAGGATTGGCTACAAAGTGTCCCTGAATTCCCCTCTTCATCTGCTTTATAATGCTGTAAGACATAGCATGTATTTGTAGTTTATATGACCGCTTTGATTACAATATATTGATAGCAATAGTTGCGTTTACATATTTTGCACCCTTGCTAGTTAAGAATGTAGATGATTCTTCTGATATGAATGGAAGATCTAGGCAAGCTTTCATATGCTACGAAGCACGAACACTTCAAAAAACCTGGAGAGTCAGTGTTGGACACTCCGACACGTGGTCAACATTTTTAACACGTTGACCAATCCGACACGTAAATTTGACTGTGTCCGACACAGTCACAGGGTATTTTTGTAATAAAGTTTCAATTTTTAAAAATTAAAATACATTAATAAAATTATAATTGTGAAAAAATTAAAATACATTTAATAAAAGCTTAAAAAAGGGATTTGGATCCTCTTATGTGGAAAAGTGGTCATTGTTATTTGATCACAACCACTCATTGATGATGAGATAAGAGAGAAAAATGTATAATTTTTAAATTAGTAGTTGTAATCAAATAACATGACCACATGATCACTTTTCCACATGAAAGGATCCAAGATGAAAATGCTCCATAAATTAAAACATATATTTGTTAGTTAAGTTATCGAATATAAAATGTAATATATACTATATATATTAAAAATATTATTTAATCTTAAAACGTATCCCGACGTGTCGAAATCTAATTTTTTTTGGAATTGATGTGTTGGAATGTCGGTGTCTTGTTGCGTGTCGGTGCTACATAGTTCATATGTGTTTAAATGACATCACTACAAGTGTCATTTCAGAGCCAATTTAAGGATTGCCTTCAAAGTGTCCCTGAATTACCCTCTTCATCTGTTTTGTAATGCTGTAAGACATATCATGTATTTGTAGTTTATATGACCGCTTTGATTGGAATATATTGATAGCAATAGTTGCATTTACATTTTTTGCATCCTTGCTAGTTAAGAATGTAGATGATTCTTCTGATATGAATGGAAAATTTAGGCAAACTTTACAAATGACATTTCAGAGCCTATGGAAGGTGTCAGTAACATTTTTTTAAGTCAGCATTTGCTTGATATCATATGAATTGTGGACCTTATTCCTCATTCCATACAATGCCTATGTTCTTGAGGGGCATTCATAGACTCATAGGTTTTATGTCATTCCATGCCAAAACAATTACTACTAGGAGTTAAACAATTTGCGAAACGGTTTTTCATAAAAAGTTTTTATATAGAGCTCACCCCTAAATTTTTCACGGTCATTTCTAAGGGTATTGACCCTAAATTTGCATGATCAATGGCAACGTTTCTTATCCATGGGCAAACTCAGGAATAAAATCTAATGGGTCAATGTGTAAGTTGAACATTCATCTATTGGGATATGACCTCGAGATAGAAACCCGCATACTTTTTCTTATTAGAGATTATCTTCTTTGCCAATATTACAACATATCTGAGTCCTGCTGCATCCAATGTCCATGAGGCATGAGTGGAACCAAATTTGTAAAGTTGCGCCAAAATAATAAAAATATTATCGATGAAATGGGTATGCAAGTATTAAAAAATGGGATTAGAAACATGACAAGAAAATGTCATTTAGTTTTCTTTTATAAAAATGCAACAATTATGTGAAATTAGAAAAATACACGAATAAACAGGGTATTGATACTTCATCAGTTTTTTAATTTATTTTTTGTGGGGTGTTGGGAGTGGCTTCAAATGTTTTATTGAAAGCTGCAAGTTGACCATTAAACAGGGAGGGGAAATGTTCTAATACTTATTATGCCTGCGTTAACAAGCTTTTACATTAGGGTGCGTTCTGCTCATACATATCAGGCTCACAGTACATAGTCATAAAATATTAGTACCCTATGTACTTCTTATTAATTGCCTTTAGTGACTCCCAGTTTAGCCACGTATGTCATGTAATCATAACATCGCATCACCTCGTTGCCCTCTTTTTTTCAGGGGTTGTGACTTGTGAATGCTTTTTATCTGCAGATTACTGGAAGTGATTTCAACTCAACCTGTTGCAAAATCAATTATTTAGATCTGAAGCAATCTGGTTGATCCGATATGCATGTCATTGATCCATTATTGTCATGGGGCAACAAACACATTTCAACACAGTTTGTTATGTGATTGAATGAGAAAGCCTAATAAGTAATAACATATCGCTCGCTTTTGTATTGATATGTTAGCAATTCTTGTTATTTTGTCTTTATTGACATGAATTACACAGCTTGTTGCATGAATGAATAAAAATTTCCTTTATATCAATCTGATGGAAATTCGAATTGCCTTTTATATTTACATAGATGTCTTCTCTTGTGCACATCTTTTCTGCTGACTAGGACTTGCCCAAAACCACAATCACTGAAGATTTGCCGGTTATGGTGCCGTACTATATTATTTTTGTGAACTAAATTTGCAAATCTTGAATAATTATGGGAATTTCGAAAAAATATATAAATGATAGTTCACCTCGTTGATGACTTTGCTTTCTTCTGCATAGGCATGTGGGAGTATAAACATTCTTGCTTAAAATGTAATACTAGTTACAGCCTAACAGGTGCCCAGTAGGTTTGTTGTGAAACAAATTTCAAAAATCAAATTTGACCCCACTATGAATTAAATGGACGGATGCTTTTGTTTATAGAACAGGGTAATCTACTTACGCGGGACTCGCCCCCCCTAAAAAAAATAATATTAGGTTTTTTGGAAACAATATATAAGGGTTTTTGCTTAGTCTCATGTATTTTCAGCACGTGGTGGTAATACGGTCTTTTTTTTCATTCTCCTATTACAGAGAATAAGTTTCTGTTTAGAAAAAAAAATGCTATAAAGCTCATTACTGCTGACTAAATTTTAACTTATTACAATTTATAGTTCAATGAGTAATTACATGACAAGATCACATAAACACCTCCCAAAATATTTATTTATTTATTTTTAAAAAAGAACACTTGAGATTGTACTCGACACAAGTTTGTGTAAACATCATTTCTCTTGCAGAATACATATTTAATATGCAGGTTGTGCTAGCAATTCATAGTAGCTTTCACACGTCAAATTCAATAAGGAAAATAGAGGAACAAACGACCATTTCAACTGCTTAAAATCGACAGCTTACCAATAAAAAAACCCAATTAATGACTTCTTTATAATATTACTCATGCTGGGCCGGGCCGGGCCGGGCCCCCTACAGGTTCTGAAAGTTTATGCATAGATTGAAAGCATTTGAGGGGAAAAAAAGATGGGTTTTAAATATGCTCTCAGTGGATGCTTTACAAGGGGGAAAAAAACAAAAATTAAAGGAAGAGAATCATTCTATGTGGATGCTACAAAAGTTAAAAGGAAAAAATAAAGGGAAGAAAGGAAAAGAAAATAAAACACTGTGTATTGACATGATAAATATTTTATGTACATTGCGAGCCTCTTCTCAGTTCTGTTTTGTGCTTAGCCTTCATTTTTTCGATGGCAAAGAAGGTGAATGTGATTCCACTAGTATTGACCAGAGGACGTGCACGTCTTCATAGGGGCAAGATTTGACATCTTCATACAGAATGTATATCCCTCTTCCTGAAACGTTTAAGCAAAATTGTGAAAAATTATGAGTGAACGAGAAGAAAGAAGTAAACAATGATAAGCGCCTAATGGGATGATGGTATGAAGGGAAAAGTTGAGAGAGTGAAATACACGTTTCCCAGAATTCAAATGGCAATGCAAAAAGGAATGCATGGAATTGCATACTTTCACTTCATTTCTAGGAAATCTCATTGGGATTCAGGTGAAGGAGGGAACTGTATTGCATGTGATTGACTGTTTCAAGAGCAGAAGTACTAAAAACAATGTGAAGAAGAGGAAACAAGCATTTCTGTGAACACTAGCATGCGTAAGAGAAAACATTGATAATGCAACTATGAAAAGTGTAATGGAAGTACTCTTCTTTTGAGTGGAATGCAACCGAATCCAAAGCTTCTTCAGTGGAGAGATCAGGAGGGATTGCAGCCACCCCATTTGGTGAAGTGGGTGTGGCTCATGCAGGTGCAACAAACTGGAGGCAAATAATAAGTGGAGGAGGGTAAGAGAGATAAAGAGGAACCTCTCTATTGCCTTTGCTTAAACAAGGGTGAAGATTTTGCAATGTCGCTTTACATGTTTTGGGACAATTTTACATTCCCTTGCAGGCAAATCATGAAATGCACATTTGTTGCTGGTACTCTGTCCCTTTCAAACCTTGTATCCCTTATAGAAGAAGAAGAAAACACTCCACCAATCAACTGTGCATCTCACACTTTAACTGCTGAAAAAAGAAACAAAGAAAGAAGCCACTCTTGGTATCCATTTTCTCTTTCACTAAAGAGTAGCTTATAACTGAAGATACACTTCTTTTCACCATCATTTGGCATCTGGTACATTTTCGGAAGGTTTACTATTTGGACACACGGACCCCTCCTCTTGCATTTCAAGCAAGTACAAGCTCCCTTTTTAAGAGTCTCCAACAAGGTGCACAAGGCTTTGTTCCCTATTAGTCCACCTGTTCCATTAGGGTGCCTTACAAGAGTGAAGACAATTCATATCTTGCTGACTCAGCTTAGACACGTCACTCTCATGGATGATTTGACGTACGGCATCAGAATTTTGGTCTTGAAACTAAGCGTGATCGTGATGAATGGTTAGTACGGACCAATTATCCTAGTATGGAGCAGTGTTTAAAAAATGGAAGAAAACATTAAATTAATGAGTCTACCAGTTCACCGATAAACTGCTTGAACCAGCAATGAACTAGAAAAATAAAGAGTAAATATTGTTTTTGGTTCTCATCAAATTTCATGATACCCGCTTTAGTCTCTAACAAATAAAAAGATTATTCGTGATCTCTAAAAAATTCAAAATGGATCTATTTTAATCATTTTGAGAGACTAATGTGGGTCTTTTTGGAGTAATGAAGAACTAAAATAGGTCCACTTTGAATTTTTTAGATATCACGAATAACCTTTTTATTTGCTAGAAACTAAAGCGGGTATCGTAAAATTTGCTGAGGACTGAAAATGGTATTTACTAAAAAAATAAAACAGGGCAATTTGTTTATTTATTTATTTATAGTTAAATATATATATATATATATATATATATATATATATATATATATTTATATAAATTACAAAATTATTGAATAATAGAAATGCTAATATAGTTAATCAAGTTAGACCGGCTTAATTCTTCCAAACTGATATTTTTTTTTTAGTTTGATCAATATCATAAGGTTTTTGTTCATCTCAATTTTTAATAGGAACCAATTAGGAAAGTTAGTTCACAGTCGAACCAATCAATGCAAACCGAGCACTGTAATCCTGAACTGTTTTGGCGAATTCACCATCGGATTCAGCCCAAGTTTCACTTTTTTTTAGAGATGTCTATGTGATTCTTGGTTGCTAAAGACTAGGGTTGGCAATAAATCAAATTATAACCCTGCTATGTCTAATTTAAGTTGGCTTACTAAATTCATTTTCTTCACTTAAACTTGCTTTACAGTTCAGAAATTATTAAAATTCAATCAATCTTGTATTAATTAGGTCTAAATATATAAATTAATAATGTGTGTGTAGAGAGACACATTATTAATGTCAATGTTTATACATATAAATTTATATATTTAGTACAAGATCTGATTAGGACAAACCCCTTGGATCTCTTTGTTTGGGAACAAAACAGTTCGAATTAGGTTCGGTCAACTGAAATGTGTATTATTGATATAGGAAATCTTTCAATTGAGAAGATCTATTGACCTGAGACGAAGAGAAAGAAAGGTCTATCTAAATTTCTTTTATGATCGTATTAACCATTTTATTTTTCTTTTAGTAGAGGTTGAAGCAAAATAGTTATAAAGCGATTCTTTGAGTTTACTAGAAACATTGAAATATTTTAGCCCGACACAAATTTTTTTTATTTTCTAAAGATTCTCTCAAATAGAAAAAGAGAACGAAGCAACTAGAAAAAAAAGATTGTTAGAATAGTCCTCTTTTTTCTATAGGAATCATTTAAAAAAATAAGGTGTTTTAACCGTATTTAAGCGAAAAGGCTCACGTTATAGCTTTTGTCATTACTCGATGATCTCAATTACCTTTTTAAGATGGGTTATGTTTATCTCATTTTACATGAGATAAACATCTCTCCTACACACACAAAAAGGAGTTGGGTCCCACCACTTTTTTTTTCTCTCTCCTCTTACATGTGGGTCCCACTTATACCTTTATTTCTACAACATGAGGTAATTCTTTTCCTACAACATAAGAAAACTATATCCCTTTTAAGATAGTTAATACTATGAATTGACAAATTAACTTTAATATTATGAGTCCGTTTTTTCTGCAGTAGTAAGCTCAATACGACATCGTTTTAGGATGGAAATCATGTTATTTTTGTAAATTTAATTTATTTCAGGGATATTCTAGTTTTTATAATTATAATTTTTTAATATTTCAATCCCAAAACCACGTCGTTTTGGAGTAAATGTAGGAAACTTATCTGCAGTAACTGCAGAAATATTTTTCTGTAATATTATATGGAAAAAATGTTTGTCCTTTTAAATGATACAACTTGTATTCATTTCATTTTCACAAAGAGGTGGGACCTATACTTTTACTTTTTTTGTCCACTCTCTCACTTAAAATGATACAACTTTACATCTTTTAAAATGACACATATTTTTCTCAGGTTAAATAATTTCATACATTTGGGAGATTTTTAACAAGTATATTTGGTCAAGGCTTTTACAGGTCAGCATTTGCTTTTATGAAGTTATTGATGGCAGCATTGAAAATAATGGTGAGTACTACCCATTGTTTTAAAATCTCGCTTTGCTCTGTTAACTTCGTCGGATTATTGATTCCTTTTCTGTAAGGATTAGAGTTAGCAGTTAAATTTTACATATATGTTAATCTTTCTGACTCTTAAAGATCATCCGGTTAACCCGCGACTTCTGGGTCAAAGGGATTAGAAGGAGTTGTTGCATTTTAAAAAAAAATTACACACAAAAAGATGTCATTTTTTGTGTGTAAAAAAGCAAAAACAAAAACTCGTTGTACCTAAATCTAGAATTAGATCTGAAATCTAAATTGTTCTTCTTTTTCTTCTCTTTTGATCTTCTTTCCCGGACTCAATCTCTCTGATTTGGTGATCTCCTCCATCGTGGTTGTGGTTCCTCCTATCCTCTTCAGTCTTATTTCTCCCTCTCCTCTATGTGTTGGTTTTTCTTTCTCCACCGTTGATTCGTCGAGTTACCGCCTCTCCTCCGTCGTTCTCTCTTGGGTAAGGGATCTCCTTTCACATGCTGTTGTAGATGCGTGAGAAGGACAAGGAGGGCCTGCGTTTGATGGTATAACTTTTCATTAACTCCATTGGAATATGTGTTTTATACTTTGATAGTTTGATACTTTGATTAGTTGTGTAATATTGAATTGTGAATATAATTGGTTGAATTATATTAAGTATATTTTGAATCTTTGATGATTGGTGGTTTGATTTAGGATTTATATTTAATTTTTTTAATGTATAAAATCGGGTCAGCGAAGTGACTCTGTCACTCCCTGGTTAAACCCGTGACCTTTGACCTCGACCGAGTCGATGACCGGACCGAGTTTTTAAACACTAGTACTACCGAGGATGGCTACATACAACATTTGTCATAGACCCTCCTCACTGTTCGTTTGCACGTGCAAGGACGTTAGATATATAAAATCATTAATATAATCTTCACCTAATAACTTATACTTTTGGGTTGATTTAATTTTTTATATAACTAGTATATTACCCGTGCATTGCACAGGAAAAAAATCAATTTGTTTGTCTCGTAAAAGTTAACGCAAATCGTAAAAGTAATTCGCTGCATTTTATTGAAATTAACACTATGAGGTACCTAACTCTAATTTTTTATACATATAGTATATGAAGATGGCCAATCAAATTCAGATAATCATGCAATACATGAAGAAGAAAAATTTAAAAGTTGTGCTTGACATCAAGGTAATAATGAAGATGGCCCAACCTGCACTTGCAAAAGTGATAAAACTCATTCAGCAATACACTTTTGATCCTTGCTCCTGCTAAAAATAAATGATAAACAATCTAAAAATAAAAGTTTCAAATAAATAAACATGTATATACAATGCATAAATGTGTAGTCATGTCGTATAACTACAAACTGCAATCAACAATGTGTGCTATTTGTAAATCTACACAGTACACATAAATGCATAGCAACTGCATATTGATTTTACATGGATGACTATCAATGGGAGGACAATACCTTTAGCATGTATAAATCTGTTATCTCACCATATTTCTCAAAATGACTGTGCGGGAAAATAAAGAAATTTTATTTATATGTTTGTTTTTGAAATATTTACAATAGCAAATCCAATAATATATGTTTTCTCTTTTTTTGGAGATATTCTATTATATCCGTGTTTTCTATAGTTGCCTCTAAATCGACTCTTTGAGATGTGTGTATTTGTGAGACATATATTAGATGAAGAGTTAACAAATATTTGAGTTAGTACGTTCAATAATCTAACAAACACTTCATAGTTGAAGTTGAATGTGGTAATATCAAAGACCATTCATTAGCTTAATTGCAAAAGTATAGATAATTATTTGCGAAATTAACATGCACACACACACACACACACACACACACACACACACACACACACACACACATATATATATATATATATATTCACAAGCATATATTTAATTTATCGTATTTTATCTCAATAATACTTCAACTCTACCAATAATAATTTGGTGAAGAATATGAAAAGACAACTACTCACTGGGTTGGAAACAACTAATCATAAATAGCATTAAAATAATGATATACTACAAAACATTGAATGGTCATTCCTTTTAATTGAGTAATTAATAAGAATAATTTTTTTAATTCAAACGAAACTATACTCCATGTATAAAGTCTTGTACATGTAGGTTTAGTGATTACTTGACTGTCCACCGAACTCTACAAAGGCATATTGTTTGATCCTTTGATATAAAATGCAAATGTTGTTGTATTAGCTGCAATTTGCTTGACGTTTCCAATGCTGCAATTTGGAGGCCTATATTAATAAACAAAGACATTTAACTTACTATTCTTTGTGTGCAATAATTATGTCTATTAAGTTCTTGTGACTATTGGGTACTTCTATACCAATTAATCATAACAGGTATAATAATTATTACTGTTTCATTTATATCAAGTCCACATCACACATTCAGTTAGCAATTATTCAACCGCTTTTACTCCCCTCTCACACAATAAATTATTATTTTCTAGGAATTCGAAAAGACATCCCATGTAAAAAGTTTTAATGTTAACATGAATTTTAGGACAACAACAAAAATGTTGGATGAGTCATTCACATTGCTTACTTGTGCCTCTTGAAATTTAATGTGACATGCCTTTTAAAAAAATGAAAATACATGCCTTTAACGTGACACACAAACATTAAATGCTGAATTTTTTTTCCACCTATCGAGTTCAAAATTCAAATTTGAAAGTTTGAATTTTAAATATTAAATATTTTTTCACCGAACAGACATAATAATAAATATTATTAACATAATAATAGATATTATTAATATGCTTAACAATTTGTCATGCAAAAAGTAGTGAGACATATTAAAATAGTTTTCAAAATACTTAATGGCAAATATTTTTTCACAATATAAGAGTAAGATGGTCTTTTCTCACTGAATGATCATTTATTTTTATAATGATTAAGTTTTTATAATTTATTTTTTACTGAACGATAGATGTCATTTTTCTTATTTAAATTTAAAATTTAAATTCTTTTGTATTAATGATGCATATTATTTGAAAAATTAATTTTTTATCTTTTAATTTATAATTTTATATTAGTTATACGAGGAGGGATATTCTTACTACCAAATTTTTTTATTATCAACTCACTACCTATCTAATCACAATCGGATCAACATTTTCTCTTTTTTCAATTTTTTTTTAACATTCTCTCTCTTTGATTCAATGGTAATTATATAGGTAGTAAGTTAGTAGTAGAAAATTTTGGTAGTAAAAATATCCTCCCTCTAGTTATACATATATATTTAAAAAATTTATGTTAACTTTAAAAAAAAAAAAAAAACTTGTAGGGAAATGTTTTTTTTTTCTTTTTGTATTGTTTTTTAAGTTAATTTTTTAATTTAGTTTCTTTTAAAGTATAAATATGCCATTTTTTTCATTTAAATTACAAATTCAAATTATTTTTTTTTATCAAATATACGTATATTTTTATAATTTTAAATATTTTTTATTTAATCAATAATTTTATGTTTAATTGAAATTTATAATATATATTTTTTCACATGGCAAAAATATTAAATCCTGAACTCTTTCTCCATCCATCAAGTTTAGAATTCTAATTTAAATATTTTTAATTTTAAATATTAAATATTTTTCCACCCAATATATATAATAACAAATATTATTAGTAGGCTTAATAATTTGTCATGCAGAAAGTAGTGAAATACATTAGAATAGTCTGTAAAATATTTAATGGCCAATATCTTCTTACGATCCAGGAGTTAGATGGCCACTGATCACTGAAAAGTCATCCGTTTTTATACTGATTAAATTTTTAGAATTTTTTTTTATAGAACAATAGATGTCATTTTTCTTATTTAAATTTAAAATTTAAAATTAATTTTTTTTAATGATATATCTTTTTTGAAAAAATAATTTTTTTATCTTTTAATTTATAATTTTTATAATATTTTATATTGATTATACATATATATTTAAAATGTTTATGTTAATTTTTTTAAATAAAAATTCTTGTATGCAAACCTTTTGTGTATTATTTTTTTGGTTTAACTTTTTAATTTATTTTCTCTTAAAGTATAAATATGTCATTTCTCATTTTTTATTTAAATTTAAATTTTAAATTATTTTTATCAACTATGCATATATTTTTATAATTTAGAATATATTTTTCATTTAATCTATAATTTTATATTAAATTAAAATTTATTATATATATCTTTTTTCCCGGTGCAAAAATTTTAAATGTTGAACTCTTTTCTCGCCTTTCAAGTTCAAAATTCAAATTTAAAAAGTTCAAAATTTGAATATTAAGTATTTTTCCACCTAATAGACTTAATAATAAATTATTAATAGGCTATCTATAAAAATTAAAATTTTTAATAGGCTTAGCAATTTTTCATGTAGAAAGTAGTGAGAAACATTAAAATAGTTTCTAAAATACTTAATGACTAACATCTTTTACAATGCACGAATTGGATGGTCACTAGTTACTGAATAGTTATTCATTTTTACAGTTATTAAATTTTTTAATTTTCTTTTTTTCAGAATGATAGATACCGTTTTGTTTATTTAAATTTAAAATATTTTGTATTAATTTTTCATATTTATATAAAAAATTATTTTTTTCTCTTTTAAATTACAATTTTACATTTTTTATAGGGGAAGGATATTGTGACAACCAAGTTGTGTTACTACCAAGTGACTACCAATCAATCTCACCGTTAGATCGATTATGTTGATCCAACGATTATATTAATTTCTATCTTTGTATGGTCATGATTTTTCAAGTTTAGTACTTTATATTTATTTTCACCTTTGTATGGTTATGATTTCTCATATTTAATGCTTTCACTTTGAATATGGGGAGTCATGACCATACAAAGATGGAAATTAATATAACCGTTGGATCCACATAATCTATCTAACAGTGAGATTGATTGGTAGTCACTTGGTAGTAACACAACTTGGTTGTTACAATATCCTTCCCCTTGTTAGAATTAGTAATTATTAAAATTGTTTCTTGCAAATCTCATTGCTATTAAACACCGCAATCACAATTATTGATGTCGTTATTCAAATAAAATGATTAAAGAGGCATCATCTCAGCAGGTTTAGATATTTCCTTTTCTGTTATAAGTTTTTCTGCTATTATATGACCAACAAATTTGACTTTATAAATTTATTCAGAGCTGCACTTTATTTTGCTTGCACAGCAACTGAAAAACTTTACGTCTTGTGCTTCATATATGCCTTGTTTTCCCCTTAATCATATGATATTGCCAAGCGAACATACAGAAGGTGCTATTTTGTTGTTTTATGTGTCGTTGAGAGGAGAGGGAGGATTCAATCATTGATTTACATTCATGTCTTGCTTACGAGAGTTTGTCTAAAACTACGTTTGTGAGGAAATTATGTTTTTCTTTTTCTATTAAGGTAATTTTGGTTTTTTTAAAAAAATTTAACTCTGTTAACAAAATTTTGGATGAAAAATCAAATTAGGGGAGTAAGTGATAAAGAAATTTTAAGTAAGAGGGTAAATGATTAAAAAATTCGGGGAGGGGTTAAGTTATTTTGAGGAAACTTATAGGGGGTTTTTTGAAGTTTTTCCTTTTATATTTGTAATGAATGATGAACTATTTGCCCACACATAGGGGTGTAAATGGGCTAGGCTGGCCTACAGAGCCTATGGCCTAGCCTATATTAGGTCAGATTTGATCTATTACAAATAATAAAATAGAAAAGGCCCTGAGCTTTTAAAAAAATAATATATTTAGAAAGCAGGCCATAAATTTTTTTGTATATGTCGAACCTATACAGGCCAACCTATATAATATAATTTTTTTTAATAAAATAAATAAAATAACATTTTAGTTATTCTTTTAATTATTGAATATTTAATAGGCTTTAAGGCTATCATGTCTAAGCCAAAGTTTTTATTTTTTAAATATAGGTCAGATTAGACTTGTAATTTGGGGCCTACACAAGCTAACATTCTAGGCCACATCCAATGTTTTCTACACAAGTCTGGCCTATTTAAGTCAAAGTCTAACCTAGTCTAGCCTATTTACTCCCTTACCCACACATTAAGTTCAAATTTCAAAATTCAAATTTAAAAAATAAAATATTTTGTAATGAATGCTGAAATCTTTTTTCACTTATCAAATAAAAAATTAAAATTTGAAATGTTTCCAAAAATGGAAAAAATTAGAGTGGTTTTTAGTGTGAGTATTGAAAGAAAGAGCGACACGTCAGTAAACTTAACAAATAAATAAATAAATATATTCTCCTTTAGCATAGATATAGATATTAAATTGGTTCTTAAGGGGTAAAAATAAAGGGAAAAATGTTTGTCATTTTAAATGATACAAAGTTACGTCATTTTTAATGAAACTACGTCGTTTTGTTAAGTTTTTACATTCTCTCTCCTCTATTTTTTTTATTTCTAATTTTATAAATTAGAGAAAATGATAAAACACACGAAAACGAAGTAGTTTCATTAAAAATGAACAAAGTTGTGTCATTTAAAACGACAAACACTATTCTCCAAAAATAAATAAAGGTTATTTAGAGTATTATTATAAAGGGAAGGGGAGTAAGAGAAAATGAGTGTGTATTGAAGGGTGGAGCTATCGGGGGTGACGATGGTGGTATCATCAGAATGGCTGGAGTTGAAGGAGTCTGCAGCGCAGCCGCGAGTCTCATCTCTCCGATTCGACCCTTCGACAACATCAACCTCTGCCTCTTGTGGCTTCGCCTTCACCGTCTCCCATCACGTTGAGATCATCAAGCCTTGGTCCCTCAGCCCCGTCGACACGTCAGTATCCAAAGTGGGACCCACCATCTCCCCATTCAGGTCGACGCCGGCGCCACCACGGACTCCGCGGTTCGGCATGGGCAAGGGAGAGAAGTGTCGGGAATCGTTCTTGGCGTATTTGAAGATGTATGGGAGGGAGGCCCTCCGATGAACTAGTTTATAGATCAAAGATGCGGCCCCCACTCGCTGGACTCACCTCCATTGTCTCCCTCTCCCCTCTTATCAGACGCCGCCACCTTTCACTTTCTTAAATGAAGGGATCGAGAACAAAGATAAACGACGCCGTGAAATGGTGTGGACTGTGGACTGTGTTTATTTTCGTAGGGGATAGTTTATCTGGAGTTAGGTTCAACGATGCGAGACTTGGTAGGAAGAATATGTGTCGATTTTGTTGGAACGATTCTCTCATACACAACATATCATAATTCTTTGCTCTTAATTATATCCTCTCATCTCATCTCCCATTCAATTTGGATAAACAATAAGTTTCATTAGGAAGGTTTTAATTTTTTATTTCGCCATAACTCTTTTTTTTTTTTTTTTTTGGAGTTACCAACCTAATTATCTCTTTGAGACGAGTTGGCTCCCTCCGGTATCCCCACGAGCTTCGACTCTTTGAGCCGGCTATGGGACTAATCCGGAGTGCGGGGGAACAGTGATGGATAAAGGTTCACGTGTTGTAGGCATACCGAAAGTCCATGTGAAAGGCTTATTCATATTCGTTAGCATGCCAATCTGCACATTTCTTAAACTAGCATTATTCAAATCACATAATTGCCAATATTTTTTTTATTTTTTATTTTTTTAAAAATATTTCAATTAGTTTCGCAATTAGTCCAATTTGGAGCTACGAGGATTGAACATGTAATCCCTACTTGCTCAGTTATTTGACGTCAACTGAATTACCATGGCACAGATTACACTTCATTTAAATTGTCATAAATTTCCCCAAACCAGGTCTTGTTTCTTATCCTCATTAAACAGAGTAAATGTAAACTATGACATCATGTCTTGCTTTCTGGTAGTGGCGCCAACATTGTGTTTGTGTACACGGTCAATTAACTTGCTATTGAATGTTTGGGCATGATGAGCACTGATATAAGACTCATTACCCCTTATTGGCCAATGCAGTCTCTGAGACCACGACCCTGACATCTTATTTGCCCATTATCCGCACCATTGCATCAACAAAGGTATCCAGCATGGCATCAAAAAGGTTGTAGTATTTATAACATCCATCCATAACAACAGGGCCTTTTGATTGAAACAGAGCATGCTCTGTTGTTATGTTTTGTGGGTCATTCACAAGGGCAAAGTAAGGGTAGACATTTATCAAAAGTGAAGCCCCATTAGCGTAGTTGTGACCTTGAGGGTATGGGTATCTCCTCCAGCTGAAGAAAGTGCCTGATGGATGAACCTCCTTCACAGTTTCCATCTCAGGAAATATAACAAAGAAGATGGAGAATAAGAGCGTAAGATCATTAACCTTGCACAGTGTGACCATAACCTTGCACACCTAATTTACTGTACTTTAACGATTGGTTTTTCAAGTTTAGCAATCAATTGTGAAATGAGCATTCTCTGCTCTAACCTTTTACAGGTCATGATGCTTCGATTTTGTCGAATTCTTCAAAGCAAGACTGCTAGTCAATTGTGTAGGCACTGGTCAAGGTTTACTTTGTTGTCCACTAATCACTTCATAATGAGGAAGGGTCTCCATAAAATTTGAACATTCCTCAGCCAAAAATAATAGCGTCTTCTTCAAATAGAAGATTGAAAGTAATGGTACATCAAAAAATTACCAGACCATGTATTTGAATTATTACGTAACTTTTTTAGTCGTAAATCTACTGCCAACAAGTGGTATTCAATAACAATTTCTCAACCGAAATCTCTATGAACTGATTCTCTTATATTATCGAGGTTGATGGTATGCAAACTGATTGATCCTTATCCTCAGCATGTTTCATTAATTCCATTGAAATCATTTTAGAACTACAGTCTTCTTGTATGCATTGTTTCCATTATTTCAGATACAAATTACATCCACGAGACATGTAGACCAACTTTTATAGATGAAACACAAGAAAACGCATGAAAAAAAGGTACATACAATGATGTTCTATATTACTTTATGCCTTCTTCTGCAGAGTAACCAAATCCAGCGTAGCACCATAGGTTTTATTTAGGGCCTCAGTGCACCAACCATGTCCATCATCCACCGTTGGCATCCTTACTTCCATAACAGGAATTGCAGGTTGGCGAGCTCCAGGCATCACAACACCAGCTAAAACTCTCAGCACGTTTGCAGCGTCTATGTCCATGCATACATTGATTTCTGGAACTCCTTTGGGTGCTGCAGGTATTCCTATTATCTTGAAATATCCCAACAAGTGGTTTTCTTCTGCTTTTTTTCCCTCTCGTTCATAGACAAGGATTAATGCTTCAGTTTGATTATCATGAATAGTTGTGAAAATTAGCTCCTTCCGCGCTGGCATTGTGGTATTCCTCGGAATGACAGGAACAAAGTTGTTCCCATCAGCTCGAATCCCAATGGCAAGAGGTGTAGCTTGAATAGTTAATAAGTCCAAGTTCCCAAAGGGATCATTGATTCCTGAGGCGACAGCTCCTTCCACTGCTGCACCGCAAACGGCAGCTTCCAAAGGATTCATACCTTTATAAAGTTCCTTGCCTTTAAGTATGTTAGTAACAAGATTCTTCACCCTTGGGATATAAGAACATCCACCTACAACTATCACATCATTTACATCCTCAACTTCTATCTTTGCATCTTGCAAACACTGGATGATAAGGCTTTCACACTTCTCAAACACCTTTTTGTTTACCTCCTCAAACTCCTCCCGGTCAACAACCTTACATATCTTCAAATCATCTCCCAAGTCAACATCAACCTGAACACTGGTCTCAGAGGAAAGCCCGTGAATTGCATCCTGGGTTGCAACTCGAAGCAGGCCCATTGATTTAATTTCTTTCACTCCATGGTTCCTGAATAGATTTTCACAATCTGGTAAGAGATGACGCATCATATTCTGAAGCAAGTCTTCTCCACCAATGGTACTTCCTGCCAAGGCTTTTATCTGCGATACTCCTCCAGCAGTAGCAGTCACAGCAACATCACAATAACCAGCGCCCATATTGAAAATTAGAGCAATTTTCTCACTTCCGCTGCCCATATTATCGTGAGAAGCTTGTTGTTGCTGCTGTCCATATAACAAAGCCACAGCTGTTGGTTCAGGCATCAACCTGAGAACATGAAGCCCAGCCATAGCACAAGCACGCTCTATCCGGGTTAGCTGAAATCGACTGAATGAAGCTGGAACTGTAAGAACTACATTTCTTATCGGTCTTTTAAGCTGAGTTTCAGCCATTGCTCTTAATTCCACCAGAAATATTGCTAGGACTTCTTCTGGAGTGGTGGATCTCCACATATTATTCACTAATGCAGCAACAAATGGGCGAACGCCAATGTCCAAGGTCTGCACCAGAAATGGAAGATTTTTACTTGCATGGACGACTGGGTCAGTGTCAACTCTGCCAATCAAGCGTTTCATGTTGAAGATTGTGGCTCCAGACAGCATCTCGTCCTCGTAGGAGAGTTGATTGCTAACTCCACCGG
The DNA here is from genome assembly GCF_033153095.1 of Gastrolobium bilobum. Taxonomy (NCBI): domain Eukaryota; kingdom Viridiplantae; phylum Streptophyta; class Magnoliopsida; order Fabales; family Fabaceae; genus Gastrolobium; species Gastrolobium bilobum. Next base: position 1,496,703 of record NW_026896335.1, on the reverse strand, counting down.
AAGGAATGTCATCTTTGAAGGTTACATATGACCTCATAATCTTCTGATTTCTTGTGTTCTTCAAGAGCTCCACTTGGGAACCATTCCACACAGCAACACTGCATTGGGATGTGCCAATATCAATTCCAATTGCTATTTCAGGAAAAGTAGATGACTTTTCCTCTCCAACGGTTTCACTGTCAGAGACCACGGTATATGCAGGTTCCACCATCCTGCATTTAAAAGACATAGGAAAGTTGAGTGTTTTCTACCAAACACTATGATGTTGTTGGCAGAACACTTTGAACTCATAATTTAGATAAGTAGAAGTCAATACAATTATGATCACTTTTATTGAAAATTTCATTTCAGCTGACGCTGGGCACTCTTAATCCAATAACCGCGTGACCATCAAAGAATTAACATGCAGCAATTATAAAGAAAAAAAACACAAAGACATGCTACTAGTATAATTTCATTGCGTAATGCTTGATTATGTCTCAACCATTCTGCAGTTGTTTAAACTGAACTTTTTTTAGGGACCCCGTTCAAAACATTGGCAGAAGTAAATTTGCACCATAAATGTAGATTCAAATTAAATTATCTGACCACAAATTATCCCAACAACAGTGCAAAATAAAATGTGAAATATTCTTATGTCGTTTAACAACAAATAAATATAGTAATCCAGACCCTTCCTTGAAGAGAACAAGGGATACTTACATAACAAGAATTAACCATATTTGGGAACAATTATAGACCCAAAGTACAGGTGAATATACTGTGAAAAACCACAAAAACCCGTTCCAAGTAGGTCTTCTTACAAACACCTATAAGCTAACTTCATTTAAGTGACAACAAACAAAAGCAAAAACTCAGTAAAGCACATACCATGCACTATGCTTCGTAAAAATCAAGCAAGTTTAATTACAAATCTCTGTCAATGTTGCAGATGAATTTCACTAACAAAACAAGATCTGACTAGGAATCTCTATCTCTATCTCTAATTTGCATTTGCATGCTAAATGGACTACTCGGATATATAGGTCTATCGGCAGGCTTCAGTAGCATCCAGGAAACTAAATGTAATTAAGCATACCGATTCAAAATAATAGAGAGAGAGAGAGAGAGAGAGAGAGAGAGAGACTGAAACAAAGACAGTAAAATTCTCTATTTTCTTTAAACACATTCCTCAATTCCGATGAAATGAAACTTGGTGTACTGTTTTAAACAAACAAAACACATGGCCATAAGAGAACAGAAAATGACATCGCAGAACGACGTATCAACGCGTCCCTAATTGCATGCTCAAGCAAAGTGAAGAATTATGAAAATGGGCGAAATCCAGTGTCAGAGTTCATGGTTCTATTCTTCAATTTTCAACTAAAAACAAGAATCTTCATAGCGCAGAAGTGCCAAAGAAGAAAGATTGAAAGAAGATGAAGGTAAATAAGACAGACCTTATTGTTGCAGCACGATGTGGAACAAGAGATTGAGGGTTTCAGTGAATGCAAGGAAAGAGGAGTAGCAGAACAGAAGAACGGAAGCCAAGGAGGTAGCAAAAAGGCAAATGAAGACAATACGAGAAGACTCGAAGAGACACCCTTACTAATACAAAGGTGGTCGTGTGTTCTGGAGCCTCCCAGAAACACTCCTACACTTTCGGTGTATTATTTTTTTCTTTGTAAATTTACATCTATTAAAATTCAAAATGTTATTCATCCTAATAAATTTTTTAATTATTTTAAAATACAAAAATTATGACTTTTTCTTTTTTCTTATTATTTTCTAGATTAAATTCATTCATTTTATTCTTCAATTTCTTCTGCTTGTTAGTTACAAATAATTATTTTTTTCTCTATTTATCTGATGAATTAAATATTGCTTAATTTATTTAATCATTTTTTATTCATTTCTCTATTTATCAGTTACCACTAACCAGAAGGGAAGGGTCCAGACATCCGAGGACAACGTGGCAAGCACAAGGAATGTGGTGCCTCTGACTGTTGTAGACTTGTAGTTGTAGAGCAGTGTTTTTTCAGTTTTTGAATTAGGAAAGTAATATAGCAGCAAATTTGACTCACAGAATTATTTTTTTCGTAAATGTAACTGAAAATATATTCTTAACTCGAATTATATTTAAATTACATAATTATCTATATTTAACCGTAAAAGTATTAAATTAATTGAATTTTCTTCAACCAATTTAATTGAATACTTATACACGGAGATACTTTATGAAACAATATTGATATTCCTCATATATTATTTTCTGACCTTTAACTTATAATTATTAATTTAGAAAATCTCGGTATATCATGCTATTAAAAAAATTTAATTATGATAATTATTACTAAAAAATTAATTTTCTTTACAGTGTGTAAATATATATAATCAAATAATATTACAAAAATTTCACAGTAAAAATGAATAGGTTGAACTCAAATAAAAAATAAAATCAAAAATAAGCTTAAATATGCATGAGCAAATAGTGAGTTTTAACTGGCTTTGTTTCAGACTTTTTCTTTCCCTCTCTTTTTTTCTTTTTAATCGGTATGCTTAGTTTATTTCAAGATAAATCACAGCTTTAACCTAGTCTAGTTTATTTTCACACACTTTTTGTTGTGTGTGGTAGGTATTACTCAAAAAAGCAAACTATATACTGCACTATGGTAGTGGTCCTTTTTTCTCTTCCTCTTCAGGTCTCTAAAGAGTAAAACGTGAAAGGAACAATGTGTTCAGTTTGATTAATTGATGACCTTGTTGCTTACATTTCTTTTTGAGTGTTTGATAAAATGACCCAAAGGGATAGATTGGCATAATCATGTAATGACCGACTCTTGGGATCATTTTCTGTAAGCATTCTGTTAAACTATTGCTACTTTGACTGTAATTTCACTATTGTTGCTGGAGACTCCTGTTAACCATGAGCTATAGTGTTATTTATTCTAACTTTCTCTCGGCCCTACTTTAATTGTTGTTTAACATTTAAGATTATGTTGGTAGTAGAGCTAGAATCATTATTGTGACATAAACAACAATGTCTTATAGTGATTGCCTTATCAATATTCCTGGGCTGGGGCTTAATTTAACCTGTGTTAATATATGCGCTAATTTGATTGTGGAATTTGAACTAGTGATTTTTTGTTCGAATGGTCTTCCAGTGATTTATGTTTCAACTTCAGATCTGTTTCAGGCACAACCCAAATGCATATATTATTATCATATCTTTTTCCAGAAGATGTGTATGCAATATACTGTTGACTTTGCATTTTATGTAGTATTTTATTTGTAATGCGATATATACCACTAACATGAAGTTTGAGTGATCAAGTGGGTGCTGCAAATTTTGTATTGTAAATTAAAGAGTATCTTAAGATTGTCATGATCCTAAATGAATGTCTGAATGTAGTATTTGTATTGAGGCAATTGAATAGCTACAAAATAGAATTTCAGTCATCTCCAATTTTCTCTTATGCACGTACGATGGGCATGTATATACATATATAATAATGGGCATGTATATACATACATAATACATGCAAACATGTGTATGTAATGTTTTTCGAGTTAGTTGGTAAATTTTAGTGTTTTTCTTATCTTATCTGAAAATTACTTATTCGATAAATTCTTTATTCTCTTTAGTGATTGTGATGGTGTGGCACCAAAAATAGCAGGAGAAGGGTTGCCATATGTCTCCATTGATTAGCCTGAACCAGGTGACACTTGGGGACGGAGAACTAATAAGAACATATCCTTTTCAGATCGGTTCCTCTATCTCCCTCCTCAACTCCGTCTGGAGAAACTTAATAGCAACATTTTCTCTGAGGAGTATATTAAAGAAAAAATGCCCAAGGTTGATGTCAGTGTCTTTTTCGATTTATTCGGTTGGAAGATCCATGCTTCAACATAAGGTCTTTTTACCCTCTCCAAAATTCTTTGAACGAAAGAAATCAAGAAATTATTTATTTATTTACTTATTTTTATATTTATTTTTGATTCTTAAGATATTAAATCTTTTTCAATTTTTTGGTAGGCTAATTAGTTGTTATGACACTTTATCGTAGGCAACATAGCTGTTGTACATGTTGAACAAATAGAAAATGCAGAAAAATAAGATATTGAAGGTGAACTTTAACCCATTTACCCTCCACTCCATCACTTTATAACGGCATCAAAGTTATTTTGTAGTACTCTCAATACCAACCAATTTAAACTACGGGTGAAAATCAAAACATTTATATTCCTATCTGTTTTCACTTTTTTTTCTGTATTTCTCACCTATTGAAATAAGCATACAACCCCAAGATATAATGATTGATGATGCAAATGTATTGATATTGATTTATAGTTCTCTTTTATGACATGTTACTTTTCTAATGGTAAGACTAGTGTAAGGTTGAAGTCCGCGGGCCAGCCTACAAAGCTCTGTATTTGGCCCTAATCCATTAAAGCCTTTTTGTGGTAAGACCTTTTTTAGCTCAAACCCTCAGAGTCATATAATTTAGCGGGCTGGGTTAGGACTAACTCGTGAGTTAAATTTTTTCCTTATTTAAAATTTGTATTATTTGAAAAACTCAAAAAAATATAAATTTAAATATTTATAAATATAAAATAAATTATAAAAATAATTTAAGTGAAAATTATTGTTAATTTGATGGAAAACATAAGAGGAAGTGAAATATAAAAGAAGAAAAATGAAATGTAGAAAGAAAATCAAAGTAAGAATAAGATAAGAACATGTATGAGCTCTTGAAGGTAAGGAAATATTATTATATTCTGAATTCACCAAGTATCATTTTTTTTATCTAAGATATGTCCTTATATAGGACTTTAAAAATAATTAGGGGAATAATAATAATTCAATACACCATTAGTGTGATGGTTGCATAATACTTCAAAGGTCATGAAAAAAGAGAGTAACACGTTATGAACCATGTAAAAACCCCAAGGGTAGCTCAGTTGGCAGCTGAGCTCCCAAGGGATTGCTTGGTGCAGGGATCAAACCCTGCCTCAAGCAGTTTCTTGGAAAATCTTTGGGGACCAGAGGATAAACCAAAAATCTTCGGTTGGGGGATTAGTTTCGTCCTTTCTCCGGTTGCGAAGTTTAGTGCACCCACTGTTACAATGAGGGACTAGCCTAAACGGGCCGTACCCCGAGGGCATGGTGCCCGGAGAAGGTTGAATGAGGATACCTCCGGCAATGTACCAAAAAAAAAAAAAAGTCATTCATAATATTTTACAACACTCTTCCTTTGATGTATTCTATAATTTCACATATCATTAGTGTGATGGTTATAAAATAAATAAAGGTCATGAAAATCAAAGGTCATGAAAAACAAAGAGTCACATGTTATGAACCTTGTGAAAGGTCATCCATAATTCATGTGAAATGTCACCCATAATCCATGTGAAAGATCATCCATAATATTTTACAACATTGTACACAAATATAAGTGAAAATGTAAACAAAATTTTAATATAAGTGAAAATTTAGTTACTACCTTTTTCTAAATTCATTATTAAAGGATGCCATCAAATAAAGATTGTTAAAGGAGTCATAACAGAATGCATCAACTCTAGTGGAAAACTAAAAGTAACAATGTAATAATACAGTATTGAATAACTAATACCAATATGCTATATATTTGAAAGTTAAACTATTGCTTTTCTTCAACTACTACCCTTATGAAAAACGTTTTAGTTATTATTATTCACAAACTACTAAGGTGTATTGTAGATAATATATTTTAATACAAATTTGGACATATAACATGCTTAAATGTCAATAAAGAATTCCATTTTTATTGATACGTAGATGAAATTCTCAGTTGAAATATATCACTGCTAAAAAATTTATTTATGTTATAAAATATTATGGATGACCTTTCATAACACGTGACTCTTTATTTTTCATGACCTTTGATGTAGTCTATAACCATCACACTAATAGTGTGTTGAATTGTAGAATACATCCAAGGGAAGGTTATTTTATTAAAAAAATTAAATTATAAAAATTTATAATTTGTTTAAAATATGTTAAGAAAGTGTTAAATATTTATTTGTTAAAATATTTTTTAATGTATTGAATATGATAAAAAAATTATGAAATTATAATTTTAGATAGTCTGCGAGATGGCCCAAGCCATAGGGCTTTTAACCCTGCGGATTTTTATTATTAAGGTTCATTTGGTCTTGAGGACTTTTTGGCCCTACTCCACACGGGCTAAGACCTAATAGGACCAGTTGACCCATTTTAATATTTCTAAGATATGAACTTTAGAGGACAACGTGGCAAGTACAAGGAATGTGGTACCTCTTATTGCTGTAGAGTAGTGTTTTCAGTTTTTCAATTAGGAAAGTAAAATAACAAGAAATTTGACTCACAAAATTATTTTTTTTTGTAAATTTAACTGAAAATATATTATTTACTCGAATTAGATTCAAATTGCATAATTATCTATATTTAACAGTAAAATTATTAAATTAATTGAATTTTATTCAACCAATTTAATTAAATACTTATATACTTTATGAAACAATGTTCATATTCCTCATTTATTATTTTCTGACCTTTAAATTATGATTATTAATTTAGAAAATCTCTGTATATCATGCTATTAAAAATATTAAATTATGATAATTATTACTTAAAAATTAAATTTCTTTACAGTGTGTAAATATATAATTAAATAATTTTACAAAAAATTTACTGTAAAAATGAATAGGTTGAACTCAAATAAAAAGAAAATCAAAATTAAGCTTAAATATGCATGAGGAAATATAAAAGCAAAAGAAATATTTTTTATAATTTTTTTTTTATAAAATGAGCAAGTAAAGATTAGATACTTCTAAATATTCATAAGTTGAGATAGTAATATATTTTAAACTAAATAAAGTTTTATTATTATTTATTCATTTTAAAGATAGATATTTTTTAATTCTTTAGTTAGCATAATATCAAATTTTCAGTAACAAAATTCGCATTTCGTAATATAAATGGGCCTTGACACGATCCATCTGTTTAATAGAAGCATTGGGTACTCTTTGTTCTTTGGTCAATCCTGCCCCAGCCCAGACTAGGAGTTTGGATCCAATTCTTAATCGAATCAAATCCTGTTTGGGGTTCGTTTTATTTTGAAAATGCCATTTGCCTTTTTCTTTGAAAAAAGGAATAATTTTTTTTTGTTTGGTGTATAATAAGAATTTTTTTCACTGATATCGAAATTCACAATCATTTTATATTCGTCAAACAATTAAAATTTTATATTTTTTTTCATCTTTTTTGAAAATAAACCCTATTTTTTTTAAACGTCTAGTTGTGTATACTATATAATATAAAGCAATTTATAGTTTTTTTTTTTTTGTAATCTGTAAGAAAAAAACCCCACAGAGACTAAAACAAGGAAATCCAACGCATAGAACAAATCTCAACAAAATCAGCTAAATACAGTAATTAAATCCCAGGTGGGGGGAAGGAAAAAACAAAACTATTATCTAATGGGTGATTAGGGGATACTTTGATAATCAATCCACATATCTATTGCTCCCCTTATAAGAGTGAACAAGTTGAATTTTCCAGTTCTTCAACAACCAAGCTCGAATACGAGTCACCAGACAGGACTCTCGAGCTGCTCCGCCATCTCTGGTGAGCAAAGTGATAACAAACATTGAATCACTTTCAAAAATTATGTGTCTGCAACCTCCAGCCCAGGCTAATTCTAAACCTTTGAGCACACTTCAAAGTTTTGCCACAAATGCTGAACATATTCCTATGTGATACGCAAATCACTAAAGCCGAAAACCAGTTGCATTTCTAATTACACCTCTTCTCGCTACCCCATTCGTGTTAATTTTTACCCATCCATCAATAGGAGGAGTCCATCCAATTGGGATGACAGCTTGATTCTTATTGTTGTTTATCCCTTGATTCATCTCGCACGATTTAGAGTACTCCACTGCCTTATTTTTTATTGTCTGGGCCTTATAAGCATGCCAATCCATTTCATTTCCATGTAATATTCCATTTCTTCAATTCCACGCATACCAAATTGTTGTAGCAAATATTGTGGCCCATGGGACATTAAATCTCCCACAAGACCCATTCTTCAAATTCAGCAACAACCATTTGTTTAAATCAACATCAAAAAATTCGATAATAAAATTTGAAAACAACAAATCAATCCAAACCTCCTTGATTTTTGGGCAATCCCTTGCAATGTGAATGATGGATTCATCTTCCATCTGGCATAATGGACAACAATCGATAGTTTTTTATTTTGGCCAGTCAAGTTTAATCCTATTCTTTGTTTAGTTTTTTACAATTTACCTATTGTATAAATATTTTTAAATTTAAATAAAAATAAAAAATAAAATTGAAAAGGAAAAATATTTAAATTATAAAATAATATGTGTAATTGTTTAAGGAATACAAAACTAAAAGGTATTACGTCATTCTAAAAAAAATATTTTAATTTAAAAAATAAGTATAAATGAATTGTGTAACGTCCGGCCGCTTGCAAGATCAATGATTGTCCCCATAAACTAATACGAGATTCTTCAGCGTGCTTTGTCCTCACTCATATACATACTGGGAAAACTTCCGAGGAGGTCAAACCTATGACAAAATTTCTCCAAGTTAAGCACGATTAGTTATGGAGTTCTTCCGTTTCGGGCTACTGAAAAGTATATGTATCTTGATGTTATAGGTAATACCAATTAATTCTTATAAGTTATCCCTAACTGTACAATCTCATACATGCACATTCTCTGGAATCCCTCTCTTTTGGGTGTTGATTCAATTAATTCATGTATCCCTCGACTGCAAGATTTGGCATGAGTCGCTCATTGTCCATGCCTCTTTTGCACCGGCGATCACTCCATACCCTTGTCAGCCCTTGGATTGTTACTAGTACTGATTTGGAGTGTTTCTTTTCTTGCCCCCTTTTCTATATTTTTTTTATCATTAAACTCAGGCTTATACTTAGTTTTTTGGACTTTGCAAGTGAAATAGGTTGTTGCCAAGATATTAAGTGTCTATTTGCAAAGTTTTATTTTCAAAATTTTTTCTCTTTATAAGCAAAAGCTTAACAAATTTTTATAAAAGTTTTTATTATAAAAAGAGCAATTTTTATAATGAATAAAAAATAAAAGCTAAAAGCTCTTAAGTTGAGCTTATTTTAATGTAGGTATTTTGATTTTTATCTACAGTGATAATTATATATCTCATGATCAAGGATATTTGAGATTTTTTGCTTATATGAATTTTTTTAATACTGCAATATTGGAATTGGTTACTAGTTCCAATTAGGGCGCGTGGATGGTTCAGTTCAGTTCGATTTCTATGCCGAATCGAACTGAATTGAAAAAAATAATTCAGTTCTTAGAATTGAATTGATTTATTAGTTTAATTCAGTTCTGAACTATTTCATAACCAGTTCGAATCAGTTTTGAATTGATTTTTAAAATCTATTTTGAATCCAAATAAAAATTACAAAAAGATTGAAGGAAAAAAATTAAATATATAAATATATATAAACGATACTGAAAATTAAAAAAAAAATTATTTAAAAATAAAAAATAAATAAAATACACAAGAGAAAAAATTATAAAATAAAATAAAATACTAAATAAAGAAAGAAAGAAATAAAAATAAATAAATAAGAGAAGAGAAATAGATAGGAAAAAGAAAAAAAAATGAAAAAAAGAGAAAAAAAATTGATTCGATTATTGAATTGGTTTTTTAGTTCAAAAACAAGTTTTTAAAAATAGTTCAGTTCAAGAACTGGTTTTTAAAAATTAATTTTTTAAGTGTAGTATTTTCATTGTTCTTTTACACTCCTCTAAGATTAGTTTTTGAACCAATTCTGAAATCATATGAAAATATTGAGGAAAAAATAAAAAAGTAAAAAATAAATAATACCGCAAATTTGAAAAAAAAAATGCAATAAACAATTAGAAAAAAATAAAGTAAAAATAAGAGAGAAAAATACATAAGAGAAAATAAAGAAATAAAATAAAAATAAAAAAGGAAGAAAAATAGAGAATATATATATATATAATACGAGAAGAATAAAAAAAGGTAATTCGGTTCATGGTTTTTTAAACTAGTTCGGTTCTTAAACTGGTTTTGAAAATCAGTTTAGTTTATAAACCAATTCAGTTCATGAACTGGGTTTTGAATTCAGTTTAAGAACTGGTTTTTAAAACTAATTTTTTAAGTGCTGTTTAATTCAATTCATATTTCAGTTCAATTTTTTTTGTTCTTTTGCACACTCCTAATTTTAATTTGATACAAATTTATATTTTTTGGAAATTAGTTGAAATGTGTTCTTATTTATTAATAAGTTTTTGGTTCGCACATTCTATTGCAATAAATGCTTGTCAAAAATTATTTGTAACTAATGGTGTAGGCACTGTTGTAAAACCCGGCCCAACCCGGCCAGGTCGACCCGAAACTCGGTGAACTAGTCATCAGATCGGTTCGGGTCAAGCATTGGACCGGTCATGCATCGACCTGGTCAAAACTCGGACAAAACCGGCCAAACCCAGGAACCCGGCGACCCGGTCGGGTCATGCATTTTTATAAAAAAAATAAAAAATAAATTGTTTCATCATATAAAAAAAATGTAAAACTCATTTTATAAAAATTTTGTAATTTTATTTGTTACTATACTCTTCTACAATGACCTCTTAGTTTTTAATACTGAAGCAATTTGTGGAATAATAAATTAGAGAATGTGACATATGTTATTTTAATGTAGTTGAATTTGAAAAATATGAGTTCAATGCCATTGAAAGGTATGTTTATGGAGATTCTGAGTTACAATTTAAATTGACATAGTAATAGCATGCATTTTTATTTATTTATGCTTCATGTTTTTGAGCTTATTTAGTGAACCTTGTTTAATTCATTTTAGATATAAATAATATAATTGAATTTATATATTCATATTTATATATACTCTTATATATCTATATATATCCGGGTCAACTGGTCCGACCAGTAACCCAGTGACCCAGTACCTCAACCAGATCGATGCCCGGGTCGGGTTTAACAACACTGGGTGCGGGGGATTTTGGTTTATTATTAGGAATTTTAGGTCTTTATTAAATAACGGGTAGTTTTGAATTTTGAGATTAGTTTCAATAATTTGATTTGAAAGATGAGGTTAATATTTTTTTTTTGTTAATGTTCTTTTTTGTTATTTGCGGTTTAATTTTAAAATCTGCCCAATATCCCATTCATTTAGGTTACATGATACTCTGGAAGGGCCTACTCCAATTTTAGCTCTTATACACGTCGTTATTACTACTTTTTTAGAGTTCTTATATGAAAGTTGTACCCATTACTCAATACTAAAATGTTCTCCACCCACATATACTTTTTTAAGGGGTGTATTGGATTAAGATTTTAAAAAAAAAAATTGAGATAAAAAATCTTATAGATTTTAAAAGACTATTTAGAATTGAAGAGACTTTAAAGACTTTTTTAAAAGACTTTTCTTACAATCAAAATTTCATAAGATTGGATTTTAATAAAATTTATAAGATTTGAAAGGACAATATGGATTTATAAGATTTTAAAAAGTCATATGAATTTTTAACAAACATTCAAAATTACAAGAGTCAATAAAAAAATGGAAGGTTATACTTACAACCTATTTTTATTTACAACCATTTCTTAACCGTTAATTTCCGTCAATCAACGATTATCATTCGTTACGAATTAAATACTAATTAATGAGTTTGAATTGCGAAAGTAATAACCGTTGATTGACGAAAATTCACAGTTAAGATATAGTTGTAAAATATTGTAAACAAAAATAGGTTGTAAGTATAACCTTCCCCATAGAAAAATAACAAAGAAATGCAATGAAATTAATAAAAAAAAGTAAAACCTAATATAATTTTCCCAATCAGTAAAACATAATATAATTTTTAACAAACATTCAAAATTACTAAGCAACAGTTTTTCACATATATAAAGTTATACTACTCCTCCATGCATTAGCATTCTCTCATTCCTGCTCTTGAGCTTGATCAATGAGTTAAAAATTATAATCTTCATTTAGTAATAAAGCTATGCATATATGATTATAAGACCCAATTTTTTTAATTATTAAAATAATTCTAAATTTGCATATAGAACCTAAAGTTCATGATAAAATTTTGTTTGAAATTTTTTTGCAATTGATCTTGAAAACTTTGGGGTGTTTATTCTACATGATGAAAGTTTTCTAACCATATATCATATGCATATTTTCATTGAATATTCTAAGAAAATTTCAAATATGAATTTTTGGGTTTTATTACAAGAAAGTTTAAAAAATTTCTCAATTTTTTTTCAATTGATACATTGAAACCTTAAATTGCTCTGTGGCTTTTGAGAAATAAGTTTTTAGTTATCTATTGACACAAAAATTGTTTGAAATCGTTTTCTATAGTGAAGAAATTTCGTTCATGAATGTATTATTACGAAATATAGGGTTCATATTATGAAAGTTTCAATATTTCTTTAAATTGATATTGTTTCATTGATGTAAAATGAAAATTGGTTTGAGGGTTTTAGTTCCCTTGTTATTTTCTCATTGTTTTATGTTATTTTTAATACAAAAATCTCACCTTTTTGTGCCAAGAAAAATCGCGACCCCTAGCTTGAAAATTTATTTTTAAACTTCCAAAATTTCTCAAAAATGGCTCAAAAATATGTTGTTTGTGAGATAGATTATATTAAAATCTCGTTGTTTGTTGTTTTTAGGTTGTTTTGTGATAAAAATCGCTAAAAAGTATGTTATTTTTGAGTTTTGTCAAAGCTCCAATGGTGGACCCCGATTTCGAGCGGGCGCCAAAGGAAGAAGAAAATACTGAAATAGAGAAATCTCAAGAAATCATAAGGGTTAGGGTGAGATTGTGAGAGAGACATCCTATTTATATTTCTTATTAAAAAATCTCACGAAATCCACACCAAAATAAAATTCATTAAAATCGTTAGATTTTTGAATACCACAAGATTATTTTTCTATTGTTTAAAATCTTGATTAAATACTAACAGATTTGGACGGACTCTAAAATAATTTTTTAAAATCTAAATTGAATACCACATGACTTTTTTTCAATCCATTTAAATCTTAATTGAATACCAATTTTGTCAAAAAATAATCTATTAAAATCCTTTGAAATCCCAATACAATACACCGCTACGTGATTTCAAGATGTTTGAAAGAATGACAATCGTTGGATTGGGTAAGTGGGTGTTTCACCGCTGAACTAATTGATGGGCAAATGTTTGCAATAAAAATTTCGATTCACCTTATGTTAATATTGCAATAAAATAATTCGTATGTACTTGTTCTTTCTTCCTCGCCACATTTTAGTGAATTCGGATCTTATGCAGTTTTTTTAAAATAAAATAAAATAAAAATTGCAAATGATCTTAAGAGATGTATTAGATTAAGATTTTAAAAGATTTTTTTTGAAATAAAAAATCTTATAGAATTTAAAAGACTATTTTGAATTGGAGGGACTTTAAAAAAAATTTACAATCAAGATTTCATAAAATTGGATTTTAAATGATTTTAATATAATTTATAAGATTTGAAAGGACAATATGAATTTATAAGATTTTAAAAAACCATATGAATTTTTAACAAACATTCAAAATTATAAGAGTCAATAAGAAAATAACAAAGAAATGCAATGATATTAATAAAAAAGTAAAATCTAATATAATTTTCTCAATCAGTAAAATACAATATAATTTTTAACAAACATTCAAAATTACTAAGCAACAACTAGCCACGTATCTAAAGCTATACTAGTCATTCATGTATTCGCATTTTCTCGTTTATTCTCTTTGGTTTTGATCAATGAGTTAAAAATTATCCTTTTCATTTGGTATAAGAGCTACGCATATATGATTATATGACCCGTTTTTTTATTTATTAAAATAATTCTAAATTTTCATATAGAACCTAAAGTTCATGATATATTACCAAAAAAAAAAAAAGTTCACGATAAAATTTCGTTTGGAGTTTTTTGCAATTGATCTTGGAAACCTTGGGCTTTTTGTTCTACGTGATGAGAATTTTCTAATCATATATCATATGCATGTTTTCATTGAGTATTCTAAGAAAATTTCGAATCTGAATTTCTGAGTTTTATTACATGAAAGTTTAGAAAATTTCTCGAATTATTTTCAATCGATACATTAAAACCTTAAATTTCTTTGGAGCTTTTGAAAACCAAGTTTTTAGTTATTTATTGACACAAAAATTGTTTGAAATCATTTCCTAAGCGAAGGAATTTCGTTCATGAATGTATTGTTATGAGATATAGGGTTCATATTATGAAAGTGCTTTGATGAAGCTCCTATGGCGAAATTCGATTTCGAGCGGGTCAACTCACCAAAGAAAAAAAAAGACACTGCAATATATGAATCTCAAGAAATTCTAGGAGTTAGGGTGAGATTGTGCAAGAGACATCCTATTTATATTTCTCACAAAAAGTCTCACGAAATTTACACCAATAAAAAATCTATTAAAATCGTTAGATTTTTGAATATCACAATATTGTTTTTCCTTTTGTTTAAAATCCTGATTGAATACCAACGTATTTGGACGGACTCTAAAATAAGCTTTTAAAATTCTAATCGAATACTATGTGACTTTTTTTCGATCATTTAAAATCCTAATTGAATTCCAATGAATTTTTTTGTACAAAAATAATTCATTAAAATCTTTTGAAATATCAATCCAATACACCCTCCAAAGCCCACCACCCATTTTTGTAGGGTGTTCGCGGTCTGGATTGGATCGATTTTGGTAGCAAAAATCATCCGATCTAATCCCTTCGGTTTGATCATGTAATCATCCATTCAGTTTGAATTTTTTTTCAAATTCGATCCGATTCAATTTTTTTCGGTTTGGATTGGATCGATTTTCAGTTTTTTGAAAATCTTAAAATTTGTTGCATGATTATTGTGCAAATAACATCTTTTGTATATATTGCCTTTGTAAAAAAAAAATTTGAAATACAAAAGCATCAGTAAATGATAATATAGTTTTTTTTTTGGCAATGAGATATAAAGCTCTACACAGATGAAATTTTGTTGATGAGGAATAAGTTTTTTCTTGGGTTTAGTTGATGGGTTAATGAGTCTTAAGTTTAAAAATTTTTGGGCTATGATTGAGGAAAGACCCAAGTAGGTAGAGGAAAATTAATATATTGGATCGGCTTGGATTGGATCGGTCTTCATCAATCAATCCGAAAACTGATCCAATCCAATTAAAATTTGCAGTTTTTTTTCGGATTTTTGATTTTTGATTTATTCGGTTATCGGTTTTTCGATTCGGTCACCGCAGTTTGAATCGGTTTGGATCGGTTGATGAACACCCCTACGTTTTTGCAATAAAATACCCCACATTCTCCTTCTTATAGTTTTTATTTATTTATTTTTTTCATCACAAAATTCCGCCATCAACTCTCTCGTAGATGGACCATATGTTGAAAGGACGAACCCAAATTTCCTCTACAATTTAAAAAAATCAAATAAACGCGAAAATATCACACAAATTAAAATATACTCAAAATGAAATATAGCTTGACAAATTAGCTATGTATGTTGATAAATGGAAAATCAATTGCAAACACTATGAAAAGTGTGTACGAGACACCGAAATTTATTTAATCTGTCAATATCAAAGAAACTTGCCAAACGAACATACTAAGCAGCTTTACTTTAGGTGATACACCTCTTTATCTTTCGCTTATTTTTGTTGGTGTTCTCCCCTTTTATAATCAAAGACCTAATGTCATTTTTCACGATAGTCTCTTTCTTGAATAATTAGTTTGAAGCATGTGATGGGAACGCAACATACATCATATTAGGACATTTGTAATCTTAAAAATTTGGCATAATTTAGTAACAACTATGTAAATTTGTCTCAAGTATCAGTTCTATGTTTCTCCATAGCTTCAACTCACTGATTGTGCATTGCTTTTCTTTTCTTTCTTAAATAATGCCAAATAAATGAATCTGTCACCGCATGGAGATGACTTGCAGTTAGTGGTGTTAACGAGCCGAGCCGAGCCGAGCTTTGGTCTTAAAAGGATAAGCCTGTATTTAAATGTGTCAGCTTGACCACCTGTTATGAATATAATTTCAGTCCGTGGCATGTTTTATTTACAAAAAATAAAAGTCTGGTTTTGCCTCTTAGCCTGTTTAAAATAAAATAAGACAACAAAAATTTATCCAAACAAAATATACCGTCAACAGCATTAGTAATTCCATAAATATTCATAAATTTAATGTATATCCAAACAGCATAATATAAAATAAAATCATTCAAAAAGTCTATTTAATTAATAAAATGAGATGAAATGGATTGAGGAGAGAGAGGGCTATTACAAGTAGTATAAAAAATATAAAATTAAAATTAATATATTAGGCTAGCCTAAGAGGCTTTAAGGTCGAGCTTTTAAATTGGAGTCTGATGTCTTTTTATTAAACGAGCTTTTATACAAGTTCAAGCCTTGTTTCAACAATCAATTTTAGACATAAAAGCCCAGGCCTTAACGAGCCAAGCCAAAGGCCCCTGGCTCGTTTAGCACCCCTACTTGCCGTGTATGCAGGTATAATCTCAGTTTTGAACACTTTTTTTTTTTTGGCATCTCCCTTAATAAAAAAAGTATTAAAGGAAATAACCATAAAAGTAAAGGTAATATAAATATATTATTTTTTTCATATTTAATAAAAAAAATATACCAAATATTCAGTACATTTGTAATACTAAAAATATTTTACTCTGTTTGTGAGTTTTATATACTTCTGAACATAAAAATATTTTTTTGAGAACAAGTACATTATTTTCATTAAACTACTTTTATATTTTTTTAATGAATATGTTAAATACATATTTTAATACATTCTTTTCATTTTATCTTTTCTCAAACAAGAAGTGATAAATAATGGTTTGAAGAAAATGTTGGAGCTATATTTTCAAATTGTCCTTTTATATACGTCGTTAATTTCTTTTTTTTTTTGTACAAGATATACGTCGTTAATTTCAAAATGAGGGACTACGTTTCAAACCTCTAGTAAAGTATACGCTGCCCAAAACAAATAATATATTACTTTAATCTAATCCCTCAATTTTATTTTATTTTTGGGTAAATATCTAATCCCTCAGTTTTACCTAGCTTTAAGTTACTACCAAATTTCAATTGCAAAAAAAAAGTTACTACCAAATTCTGTTCCAAAATGAGAACACACGTATACAAAGAGAGGCTGAGAAAAGAAGAATTAGTAGAGAAGGCACGAATAAATGCAAAGAAACACGAATATACATGACATTGCACTCGTTGGCGGGTGATTTGCCAAACCAAACACTGAGTTGCATATATTTAAAATTTATAATATAGATTAATGATCAATTTATATGGGAGGCGAGATAAGTAAAAGTGGTCAATTAATTTTGTTGAGCTAACATGTCATGTGTCTATTAGCGTAGGTCTATTTTTTTTATTAGAAGAATGTGTACGTCATTTTGAGGTTCGCAAGTAGAAATATTACGATAGGGACTCAAATTTTTTTTTAATAATTTGGTAAGAACTATATGGGGGAACATTTAATTTGAAGAGCTCTTGGGAGCATAATAACTTGGCACACGAGGAAAGTGAATCCATCATAACTCCCCCATAACCCCCAACAAAGATGATTTCTTTGAAGTCATGGTTGGCCAGCATGAGCAACAGCATCTATTCTCATGACCCCTCCTTAATGTCTATGTAGGAACATCATGCTGATGCCAACCTTACATCAATAGAAAATCAACCAATAACCTTCCCACTTTTTGGGACCCATAAAGTGGACTGCAAGATGAAATTATCCAACGCAACATCATAGGGGGATCAGATGAATGATGAGAGGAATGGAATAGTGCTAATGGTTAATTTTTGTTTGTTACGGTGGGGTTGAAATGAAATTTCTTAGTTTGATGTTGCTAGTGATGATGAGTACTTCTGGCAAGGCACGCGCAGCTCTCCATAAGCTTTCGAACCAACAAAGAGAATAAACATGATGGCGTCCACGCACGCTCTCTCTCTTTTTTTCTTTTTCTTTTTCCTTCTTTCTCTCACAAACCCAAGATTTTTGCACACATTTCTGAAGAAAAAGAATTACCAGAATTTTCGGTAATTGTCACTCCTACAATCATCATATTTTATACTTTTCCTACTCCTAATATCTATAACACATTACACTCCACCTCCTACGTGACAAATTACTGCATTAGCATCATTACATATCATCATGCATGCCATCAATACGTCCTCTTGCAGGACTCACATGCCTAAGCCACATACATACATGTATCTAATACCCTTGGATTACACACACAGAAGTTCCATATTGTTAATCTTAAACAAGGCATTTTTGCTTTAAGTTTTATCTATGTAACCATGCGGTACTGTCGCAATTTAGGTCTCATTGAATTTTATAATATAAATTCTAGGGGAAGATTATATTTACAGATTTATTATTTACAAATTTTTACAAATTACACTAAGTATGACCGGTCATACTTCAATCAAGAATGTATGACCAGCCATGCTTAGTGTAATTTGTAAAAAAAAATTGTAAACGAATTCTTCCCCTAAATCCTAATAGTAACATTGTCTGTGTAAGGAAATATAACTTAAACCCCACCAATTCACATAGGTGAAGTTTTTTGGACGTGTTTTTTTCTTTTTTTTCCATGTACATGGGAGGGAAACATGGCAAAACTAGTCACCTGCTATGTGTTTATTTTATGATGGACTGTTAATAACATTATACATACAATTCCATATAAGGATAACAAAGATATGGGCCTAACTAGGTTATCATATCAACCTCAGAAATGCCGCAGAGCTTCTCTGTATTCTACTTTACGAAACCCCATGAGGATATTACTTTTTTCAAGTCTTGAGCGCGTCCACTTTGCTAGATTTTCCGGCTATCAAATTCCCAACCCAAATCATTGTCCCTTTAGATTTCTTTACTATCTTCGCCTTCTTATATTCTCCTCCTAATCTCATAACCAGACCACCACATACGCTACCTTTCTTTTCTCTTCTTTGGCACTCCTCTCTGAAGTTCTTGAGTTTGTCAAAGGAAGATGGGTGAAATAGCTCACTCAACTGAGATTAGCAATGGCATTAATGAAGTCAATGGCAAAAGACATTCGCTGAATGGTTACAGGAAGAGCTGTTGGTATGAAGAAGAGATTGAAGAGAACATAAGATGGTGCTTTGCTCTCAATAGGTATATTATATGTGTCATAGTTATCTTTCTTCATCTTACGCAACCCAGAGTGGCATATATAATGAGAAACTAGAAAACAATAATACCACTTTCACATTACCGTTTGGATTAAACTGTCCAAAGCAAAGTTCAGAGCTTCCAATTCAATTGAAGTTCTGTATGTTCATAATTACTTCTCGTAGACTCTGGACTCTTAAATAAAATCAAAAACACTGTAATATTTTCCTTTTTGAACTCTCTATTTTCTCATAGGCATTGTCTTCCAATATAGTGGTTCTTTGGTCATTTATGTTCAATTTATTATTATTTTTTCTTTTGCTTGGTGATGATTTTAGAAGATTCGTGAAAAGGTAATAGAAGCCACATAACAATAAGGTAAAGAAGCAGGTGCTGAGTTTGAGTGAGACAAAAATAAAGTCCTAGTCCTCTGCGGCTAATGTTTAATTTTTCTTGTTTGTATGTCAAGGAAATTTTGGCGATTTCAGCTTCTTACGCTAGAAAGAAGTAAGGTTATCTAAAAGTTATTAGATCTTTTCGCCTGTGGCTATAAAAAAGGCAGACAACACACAACTAAATGAAATCTAATAGTTAGCTTTTTCAATGCAAAGTTTAGCTAGCACTATCATATGTTCGATAATAATTGTACCTTTCTTGTCTCTCTTTTGGTGGGGCTGCAGTATATTGCACACAGGAGCTAGCCAGTACCAAGACATTGCATTGTTGGACACAAAGCCCTTTGGAAAGGTTCACACATACAACAGAAAGTTACCTTTACGGATAAGAAAAATTAAACTAACCTCTTGTCTACTATATACTTTTGCAGGCATTGGTACTTGATGGAAAGCTTCAGAGCGCAGAGACAGATGAATTTATCTACCATGAATGTCTTGTTCATCCGGCTCTTCTTCACCATCCTGTGTACTTCCTCTTCTCTTTAATAATAAAAGATCTTACGACATTTAAATAGCATCTGAACTTATTTTCTTGATCTTTTTCATTACATTTTCTAGTCCAAAGAATGTTTTTATTATGGGAGGAGGAGAAGGGTCTACTGCAAGGGAACTCCTCAGGCATAAGACTATAGACAAAGTTGTAATGTGTGACATAGATGAGGTAAAATCTCCAATGTACAAAGATAGATCTTCATTGTAAAGATGGAATTACTATGGTAATCATAATTTTTTCAAGAATATCAGTATCTAGGTTAAAAATTCATGTTTGATGGGGCAGGAGGTGGTGGAATTTTGCAAATCATACCTAGTTGTAAACAGGGAAGCATTCCTTGATTCAAGACTCCAGATCATCATCAACGATGCCAGGTCTTATAATCAAATAGTATCATGTGCTTGTTCCATTAACAATTATTACCAATATTAATAATACCTGTTATGTTGCAGGGCTGAACTAGAAGCCAGAGAAGAGAGCTATGATGTGATAATTGGCGATTTGGCAGACCCAATAGAAGGAGGTCCTTGCTATAAACTTTACACCAAGTCCTTCTATGAGTTCACTCTCAAGCCCAAACTGAAGAAGGGTGGCATATTTGTGACACAGGTATAAGGGTGCAAGTACCTATGTGTCAAAAACTAGCTAAAGGAAACAGAATTCAACAACCTGTGTATATTGTTTTTATTCTTATGCAGGCAGGACCAGCTGGAATATTCAGCCACACAGAAGTGTTCTCATGTATCTACAACACCTTGAGACAAGTTTTCAAGTGTAAGCAATCTTCCAGGGGGAAAAAAAAATTATTCAGTTCTTCTTCTGAATATGTTGTTACTGTTTTATATAATGCTGCTATTTAGAGTTCCAATTACGTCAAATTGACCTTCGCTATTTACGTTTGCAGATGTGTTGCCTTATTCAGCTCATATCCCATCTTATGCTGATATTTGGGGATGGGTCATGGTAATATTATTGATAATTAAATTTCAAGTTTTTGCTTTGTAAAGTATTCTTATCTGCATAAGTAAAAAGTTGTTCAACTTTTGGAAAGTTCTTACTAGATACTTTTGGAGACAAGACCATAGAAACACTTAAATAATTCATAATTATGCAGTTGTACCTTACCAAATCTAAAAGCTGTTTACCATTGTCCTTGGACTATACCAGGCTTCAGATTCACCATTGGACCTGATTGCTGAAGAACTAGACATCAGAATGAGGCAGAGGACTAAAGGGGAAAATAGATATCTTGACGGGAAAACATTTTCATCAGCCTCAACTTTGTGCAAAGCTGTTCGCACCTCGTAAGCGAAATTATAGACCTATATATGTCCTTGTAGTTATTCTCCTCAAATATTCTATTATTGACATATTTTCAATGACTCTTATTGGTAGGCTGGACAATGAAACTCATGTATACACCGAGGGAGCAGCTAGGTTCATATATGGTCAAGGCAAGCATGCATAACCAAGCTTGAGAAGTTAAGCAAAAAGACACATAACGCAAAGTTAAATTCCTTCCACGATTTTTCTTTCATCATATGTATTTCCTGCTCTTCTCTTTTTCTTTTTTTTCCCATTTTGGCGTGTAGTTCACCTGAAAAGGCTTGTAACAAAGGATTACCAGTGGTCCAGTGGGTCCCATTTTGTGCTTCTACATACATGGGTATGCTCACTGCATCTATGGATATACCAATATTTTGATTATGTTAAGGAAAAAAAAGAAAAAGAGAAAGGACTAATATAGGCGTAGCCACTACTACTATCACCTTTTTCGTGGGAAATGTATTCAGTGGTCGTGTTTATGATGATATATTCACTACACCTTAGACCAATGGAATTGCAACTTCCAAAAACTACATTTGCACATTACGCTTTTACATTTACAATGTTTGTGGGGTAATAATGCAAAGCCCATTCTTTTTACAAATTCATATGTAATTGAACTGCAGATATAATTTCGTATAAGTATTTTACATTACCAAATCCCATATGTATTTTTGCGCATTAAATTGACACTCTTTTATTTCAAGTTTTGTTCACACTTCATACATCATTATTCTTTTTTGGGTGTAATAATACATTTTTTTTCAAAGGGGTAGTAGATTAATTTTTGGGTTTGGTGTTTGTCATTTTAAATAACATAAGTTATGTCATGTTAGGAGAGAGATAGACACAGAAAAACGAAAATCATGAGAGAGAAAGTGGTTTTTTTTTAATTTAAAATTCAAATTTTCTGTGTTTGTATCTCTCTTGAAATGACATAACTTTCTGTCATTTAAAATAACACACTTTTCCCTTAATTTTTACGTAAAAATGAAAATAATGTAAAACTGATGTGAAAAAACTGCCGTGAGATGCTCAGCGAATTAATATATAGAGACGTATAAGAGAATGTCGATCCCACTTTTATAACCCTAAAAAAATCACATGAATTGACTGCTGTTAGTTTATACTAGTAAACACAAAAATTGATCAATGACAACGCCCAGAGATAATCCTCTAATTTATATCCAATTGTGGTTTGAACAAAGAAGACTCTGCGAAGTCTGGATTCAGTTTCAATTCCCTTATAGCTAGTTCAATAGTCCATACTTGAATTTAAATTCTTAGGTCTCGATCCGTGAGTTCTGATATAATTTTACTTTACTGAGAAGGTAATTCATGCTATGTGTGAATCCCTATTGCCAACATTGATCAGAAATTTCTAACATCCATTTTAGCTCAAATCAATCAGCAATTTTTCACTGTTACAGTGCAATTATTAATAGGAAAAATAAAGCTACAAAACTCTGTTCTTTTGGTTTTGGTATCATGAGTCCAGTACTCTGTTGCAAGCTAGATAAAGTTAAAGCAATTAATATTCCAATATATGTTTTTGACACACAAAAATCATAAAAAGAAGTTAAAATACAGATAAAGAGTTTAACATTTCTCACATAAATGTGATCATAAGTGTATCATAATATAAATCATACACCTAATTAAGGGATCGCTCAGCTCTCACAAATCATACACTTGCTTAGCAGTGAACTTGACCTCAGCCAGGCTCCACCCTGCATTCAATGGTCTGGTTCCAAAGGATAGAACAACGACAGAAAAACAGAAAATTCACTATCAATCAAAAGATTTACTACCATTGACATGTAACAGCCTTCCTAACTTCATGTAGCCCAAAAATTTTATTGCATGACAAGACGCATCTACAATTTTGGTTGATTAATTGACTTAATTCTGCAATTGAAAATATTTGCATTAATGGTTTTGTATTTATTTCAAAAACTACATTTTGTTTACATCACGTAAATGATTGTATACTTACATAATCAAAATAAATGATTTTACAAATTAGAAGAATGAATGTAACTTGTTAAACTGATAATATTTACCAAACGTACTTTATAAAAATGAAGTTTGTTTGATTAATATAAGATTTTTTTTTTTTTGCATGTAAATGACTATTTTAATGATATCTTAAAATGTTGGTTTAATGTTTATTAGGTCATAGGAGATAAAATTAATTTTTGAAACTCCAAAAACATCATTTATTTTTTCTAAACCCCAAAAGGCGTCTTTTTATTACTTGTTGATAGCATATTATTTCATTATTGAGTTGGATCCCTTTAATTACCAAAAATAAGAAAACAAGTAATTAAAATAATAGGGGACTAGCAGGCCTCACAAGCTCTAGACGATTATGGTTAAAATTGTCTTACATTCATATATAAACTAAGGAAAAAAGAAGTATCATTTAAAAGGACACAAGTTGTATCCTTTTAGATGATTTACACAAAGTATGACCGGTCATACTTTGTGTAAATCTAAAAAGTTGTTCTTTTTTCTCTTTCCTCAGTTACATTGCTGACATGTAAAGTGAAAAAAAGTAACTTTTCAGAATTATACAGAGTATGACCGGTCATACTCTGTGTAAGTCACTAAAAGAACACAATTTGTGTCCTTTTAAATAACACACACTAAACCCATAAACTAATGGATAAAGGGCCTTATCTACCAAGTGAATAGTGTCAAACCTAAACATCTTATATTCTAAGACAAACCCATTCTTTGGCAAGTCCGCTGACGTGTCACTTCCTCCTTCAATTTCAGCTTTGCGTTCACACTACAAAAATTTGAAAACTTTCCTTCTTTGGTAAATCAGTGAATAAAAAAAATATAAAAGAAAATCTAATTTTGAATGAAAATCGATGGACAAGATTTCATAACTCAAATCAATGGTACAAATTTGTTATAAATTGTAGTGGCAGACAACTCATTTAAATTTGAATTTTGGAGTTGAAAATTTAAATTTGATTTTTGAAATCTGACAACTCATTTAATGTTCAGCTACTTTCTCCATTGGAATTGCTAAACATTTAAAAAATACATCTGCTTCTCATTGTTCTATGCGATTGCTTAAGGGCGATTTTGTTGCTCCTCTTCATTTTTTCCTTTAGTTGCCTCTGACGCATATCAGTGAAAACATACAGCCTCAAAGGAATCAGCTTCTTCGTTGTCTCTTTGATCGTCTTACCAATATGTTTTCAAAATATGATTTTCTGAAGGATGTGAGTCCTGCCAAGGAGGACTGGAGGATTAAGGTGAAGGTGGTTCGGGCTTGGAAAGTTCATAACTTTCAACGTAGAGATTTTGACGACAATGTTGAAATGGTTTTATTGGATGAACATGTAGTTGTCTGCGTTTTTTAAATCATGGTTCTTTGCATTTTTTAAATCTTCCATCTTTTGTGAGTTCGCTGCGTTCTTTTGTAGGGTGGTAGGATCCGCGCCACTGTCAAAGGTTCGTTGCCGATTCGGAAGAAAATCCACGAAGGAGACTGCTATTTTATAAAAAAAATTAGAGTTGGATTCAATAGCGATGTGTTCAGGCCAACCAAGCATCAATATCGTTTGTCTTTCAATTTGAGGACTGATCTTAAATCAATTGTTGATTCTAATCTTTCTGCGAGTGAATTTGATTTTGTTGATTATGACATCATTGAGAAAGAAACATCTGACTCTCCTTATTTAGTGGGTAATATAATTTTCCTAACCGTTTTCATTTTTTAATTTTTGCATATTTTTTACAAACTCTTTGTTGCCCTCTTTTTTTTTGTAGACGTCATTGGTTTAATCTCAGGAATTGGTGAAGTTTGTGAACGTGTGGTGTCTGGTAGGAAGACGAAAATGATTGTGTTGGAGCTTGACAACCTGAGGTATTTAAAATTGTAGATTTAAAAAATTTAATTTTGTCGAGCTCTGTTAGCTTATATTTTTCGTGTATTACTGTTGTTGTTGCTGCAACTCATATGAAGGGGTCAAAAGCTGGAGTGCACTTTGTGGTTGCATTATGCGGATGAGGTCTAATCTTTTATGGCAAACAACGACACTCCTCATAACGTCATGATAGTCCAGCTAGGCAGGATAAAATGTTTTAAGTGTATGATTTTAAAACAACGACACTCCTCATAACGTCATGATAGTCCAGCTAGGCAGGAAGGGTATGATTTTAACAATCTTTTTTGACAAAACATTATGCTTCTGTGTTCTGTTTAATTCACGTTTTTTATTTTTTGCTTTTCGGTTTTTATTTGATATGCTCAACTCGATAGGTAAGGTTGGGTTAACAAATACAAAATATACAACGAGGATTGTCATGGATTCGAAGATGCCAGAGATCGTTGTGTTCAAAAAACGGTGTGTTTTGTTATTCTTGAACTCATTTGACAATTTATTCGGAAAGTAGTCTGAGGATGATTCAGTTGTCTACTTAGTCCTCCTATTCTTACGAAAATAATTTTCTGAAGGAGACAGAAAAGAAGTCTATCAGTGATGTGAAGCTTTGTGGTGAGGTAAATATCGAATTTCTGTTTTTTCGCTTTTCTTGAATTATATCAAGTCTGTATGAATGACGTTTCCTGTTTGCCTGCGATTGTTATATTTAAGGTTACGACTTGCATAACGTATAAGACTATAAAATCTATTAAGAGCAAATACAACTGGTGGTACAAGTCTTGCAAAAAATGTCCATTTTCTGTTTGTGAGGATTTTGAGAAGTGGTACTGTAAGAACTGCCCAAAACATTGGGAAGATTATTATCCGAGGTAATATATTGTTATTGGTTTTTAATTTGTCTTTAATCTGTATGCTTAATATTTTTGATATACAATTTTGCAAAACGATAGATTTAGTGTTCATGTAAGAGTTGGTTACGATTTGCATCACGTATGGGACTATAAAATCTATTGAGAGCAAATACAACTGGTGGTACAAGTTTTGCAAAAAATGTCCATTTTCCATTTGTGAGGATTTAGAAAAGTGGTACTGTAAGAACTGCCAAAAATATTGGGAAGATTATTATCCGAGGTAATATATTGTTCTTGGTTTTTAATTTGTCTTTAATCTGTATGCTTAATATTTTTTTTCTGATATACAATTTTGCAAAACGATAGATTTAGTGTTCAGTTAAGAGTTGTGGATAACACGGATTCCGCATCATTTCTTCTGTTTGATCACGACTGTGTGTCTTTGTTGGGGACGAGTGGTGGTGAATTGCGCGAGCTGCATTTCAAGAGGGTTTGTATTATCATTGCTATGAAGTATTGAAAATGTATATTTTGACGTAGAGTTCACTCTGTTTGCGCTGTAGTTGTTATTTTTTTTCCTGTTTAATTGATCATCCTTTTTTTTCTGTAGGGTTCTTATTTTCTGTAACCAATAAAAATTGATTATTTCAAGAAATAAAAAACAAAATAAATTTTAATATTGGATATAATTATTTAAAGAAATTTTACAATTCTGACGGTTGATGATGTTAGGATGTGAAAAGTTATTGGAATAAATTGTCTTTTTTTCGTTTATTTATTTGTTGGTTTCTTTTGAGCAATTGTCAATAAAGTTTATTTTTTTGATTCTTCCTTTTTTTTGTTTATAGCTTTGGGAATTTAAAAGTCACACTAACAAACGGATTGATTATAGCAGTGAATGGAATTGCTGCATCGTTATTTTTGTAATTGTCGAAAAACGAAACGGTACATGTGTCCCCAATTGTCTTTTAGTATTCCTAAGACCATCAAGTAATTATACAGGTCTTTTGGCATTAATAGGGATTTAAGAAAATGTAAATCATTAAAACAAATTATTGCTTTGTGCATTGGAATGGACAAGGCTAATAAACAATCCACTTGAAACATCATAATTGAACATCATAGTGTTCCTTAAATATTTAGGACTTAGGAGTTATGGAAAATATGAAGAGTCTTAATCTTTAATGGTAAATTAAGATTCCTATAAACATTAAAATATTGTACCAGTTTAATGCAATGATGAAAAAACCGGACCGGACCGGCCGGGTCGACCCGGAACCCGGTAAACCGGTCACCTGACCGGTCCGGTTAGCTCTTTAGATCGGGGATGTAACAGACCCGGGGCGAACCGGTACGACTCGATCAGGTTTTTAGAGAACCGGTGACCCGGCCGGTTTTTAGTTGAACCGGCTGGGTCATGTATATTTTTTTTTTTTGAAAAAAAACAAAAATGACGTCGTTTGTGTTGTCCATCACAATTCACAAAACCACAAAGGCACAAAGCCACAAACAAAGCACCCGAGGAAGAAAAAGAAAGAGAACAGCTGAGACTGTGAGAGATTAGAAGTAGATCTACTCCACCCGAGGAAGAAAAAGAGAACCCCAAGCAGATCTGATCTACTCCACTTTGAGAATCGATTGAAGCAGTGTTTAATCTGACTTCAGGTTTGGATTTTTTGAAACCGTAACAAATTGTTTGGAATTTCTGTTCCTTCTCATCGATTCCACCCAAGATATTTGCTGTCATAAGAAATCTATACTGGGATGTTTGTTTTCTAATTGGAAATGCTCCTTTTTTATAATTTGATGGTAAATGGTATGGGATTGTAATGATCCGGTTTGTCTTATACATATGCATTTCCACTGTTCGATAAAAGATCTGAATGAACACTTGTTTTGAGATACACCTTCATTAGTAAATGAAATATGTGTTATACATTCCCTTGTTTCAGTAATTTCGTGCATATTATTCAAATTGATTATGACCATAAAAGGTGATAACTTGTAATTTCAAATGAAGCCCGAATAGTTGGAGATGGATAACATATTTTCTTGTTCTTAATTTATCCATTTGTAACTTCTCGTTGAATTAGTCTTTCTACAATTCTACATGAGATTTTGTTGTACTAGATTATTAAGCTTACCAATTGCAACTCATTCTACTTTTGAAATCAAAACAAAAAGACGTGTAAAAAAATTTGAATAGGCATCTACAAATATGATGTAATACTTTGAACCAGAAGTACTTGCTACTGGTGCAGGACCCCAAATGTCAGATAAGACAAGTTCTAGTGGACTTTTGTAAACAGTAGTGTGGTAGGTAGATGTAATTGATGCATTTTTGCCATGCAACAAGCACAACACAATTTTGTATCTATTTTATTTGTAAATGGTATATTTCAGTGCCTAAGGACCAACTTTACAGTTTGGAGAGAGGCATGAGCTAATCTCGAATGCCATAGATCTAGAGTAGAGTTTCTAGATGTATTATTACATGAAATGTTTGAACAGGTATTTAAAGCCATAGCAGTAGAGGTAGGACTTGAATCAGCAGTGACTCTTTTGATGTTTTGTGACTTTGTGCCAGCATCAAAAGCATAGAGTCCATTCTTAAGCTTGGCTTGGAGAAGGATCTCCTTGGTAGCCTGAGATTTAACATAGCAAACATTAGCATGGAATTCAAAGTAAACATTGTGCTCTTTGGCAAATTGAGAAACACTGAGCAAATTTTTTGATAAGCTAGGAACATGTAACAAATTTGACAATTGAAAGGATATAGGACAGATAGTAGAATGCAAATTTGAGTGTCCAATGCTTTTGATTTTCAAGTTAGAGCCATTACCTACTTGAACAGTTTCCTGACCATTATACTGTGTTTTGTGTACCAGGTTGCTTGCATCAGGTGTGAAATGATTGGTGGCTCCTGAGTCAGGGTACCAGCTGGAATCCGTGGCTGAGAAGTAGTCAGAAGGATCACCAAACTGACTTGATCCAGCATATGAGGCTGTATCTTCTTGTGGATGTGGACTGATAGAGTTTGTCACTGCCATATTTGCTTGGAAATTTCCACTTCCAGTGTTGGTGTTGTTGTTGCTATTCTGAGGATAAGAAGATTGAAAGTTATGAGGATAAAGAGACTGGAAATTCTGGTTATACCTGTGGCGGCATTCCCAGCCAAGGTGACCAAACATCCCACATACTTGGCACTGTGGTCTATTGTTTGCAAAGAATCTGCCTCCTCCTCCTCTTTGGAACCTGTTTCCTCCTCTGTGTCCAGAAAATCTTCCTCTATTCTGATTGAAACTCCCTCTAAAACTTCCTGGAAAGTTATTCTGTCTTCTATTCTGCAGTTGTGTCATGTTCACTGCATAGATGCTGCAAGATTCCTCTTGTTCTTTTCAAGCCTTTGTTCCTGAGCCATAAATAATGCCTCTATTTCTCCTACAGTGTAGGGATCTGATCTGGAAATCACTGATGTTACAAATGAATCATAGTCTTCATTTAGACCATCTAGAATAGCATCTATATGATCTTCTGTGTCAACTTTTGAACCAGTGGCAGTAATAGAGTCCACTATTTTCTTGATTTGAAGTAAGTATTTAGACACATCTCCTTCTTTCTTTGTGTTCTTTAACTGAATCTTTAACTATTTTATCTTTGCTCTTGTTTGTGAAGCAAAAAATTCATGAAGTTTTTGCCAAACTTGGAATGAGGTAGTGCATCCTACCATGCGTGTGTATAGGCTTTCTGACATGGAAGACAGAAGCCATGACAGAAGCAACTGATCTTGCTGAGTATCAAGATCCTTTGAACTAGATCTTTGAAGATTCTGAATTGTAGCAGTACTTGTATCTCTAGCTTCATTTCCAGTACTTGTTGAAGATGAATCTTGTACTTCTTTTGTGATGAACCTTGTTAAGTTATAGCCATTAATTGTTGTTGATGCCTGTTGTTTCCATGGCAGGAAATTATCTTCATTCAGCTTGAAGGATACAGGGTTAGAGAACGTGTGAACAGAGTTAAGCGCAGTGTTGGTGTTTGTCTCCATGGATCTGTTTAGCTCTGATACCATGTGAGGTATCACAGCTATGGTGAGAGGAAGAAAGGAGAGAAGGAAGAATGAAAGAATCGAGAGAGAGGGAATTGAAAAATGCTATTAACTCTTATCTTACAATAATGTATAGTTGTGTATATATATACATCAGAAGCAAAGTTGTTATAACTAAATTCTGTTTTCCTGAAATAACAAACTCAGAGTAACTTAATTGATTTGGGCCTACAGCCCATTGGGCCTCTATGGCTATCACTAGATTATTAAGCTTACCAATTGCAACTCATTCAACTTTTGAAATCAAAACAAAAAGACATGTGTAAAAAAATTTGATGTCCTTGTGCAATCTATTTAAAAAGTTTCCAAGTCTTACCTACAATCAATATAATTTCAAGCAAAATTCATTTCTTATTCACTTTCATCAAAGTTTTTCTTGGTTACAAATGAAGTTCAAAGTGAGAGGTTAACTTATTCATTAGTTGGAGAGCCTTATTGACGTATCTGGTGATGCATCATAGGATAAGATTGCACAATTATTGTCTATGTTGCTGGATAGCAAAAGATATATCAAGTATCATAGAAGTTAAACAAAAGTATTGTCCAATTAGTCTTTTGTAGTAAGACTTGTCAGTACCCCCATTGCTGTTTTGAGTTTAGATTGCTTTGCATAGGATTTGAAGCTAATAAATAAGTTAGTGTGTGAAAGAATGTCTAGGGCATGCTTTTTTTAGCGTATTGTGGGACCTATCTTTATCTGGCTATCTCTAAGCCCAAACAAAATGCTTAACCCAAAACCTTAATAATAGAATTTTTATTCAAATGCATTTGCACGTTATATTCTATTAGACAGACAGGTTCACCATGATAATCTTTAAAGACACTTGCAAATTGCAATGAAATTTAAACTTGTAAATGGTCGAATTTGTATAGCTTATAACTTCGTTAATTAATTTCCTAACTTGTATCATGCAAGTTAAAGTATTTTTAACCGAACAAACTCATGGATAAAGTCAAACCTATATTTTTAACCCAAAATATATACATGCATTTTTCTCTAATCAGCATATTTGAAATTACCAATATCAAATAACTTGTAATTATTGCAGGGAATTTTTATTTTATTAAAGCTAGAGATGTCTTCTACTCAACCTGAAGCACCAATCTCACAAGAAATTTCATCTTAACACCATGGATGATGATGATGAAGATGAGGCACAAGACAACACCATGGAAAATGCAAATCAAGCTGAAGGCAATGAAGAAGGAGAGCATGAATTAATTGACACAACTTTTCCTCCTTGGGCATAATTATATGTTCTTGTGCTAGCAATTTGATCCGTTTGTTTTCTCTTGATAGTGACAAAAACTATTGTTGTAGACTTGTGATGGATATTAAATGTTTAAGGACAGGACAAATATTATATGTTTGTTGGATCTTTTGTTGGAAAATGTTGTGTGATTTATTGCTTTTCAAATTAAAATATTTGGAATTGGTATCATATTTTACAGGTATTTGAGTCATTGAGTGTGTTAATAGTTTTTTTTAATAAAAATTACAGATTTGTATATACTTACCGGGTCATGCGGTTGAACCAGTGACCCAGTGACCCGGTACCTCGACCGGGTCGATGACCGGGCCGAGTTTAATAACATTGGATATATCATACAGACATGATATTAAATGTTCTGATCATATCCGAAAAATACTTACAGAAGCTGAGTCAACTTCGTAATTTTTTAAAGACCACATGACAATGTTAAATGCAGCAATATACTTGCATGTGTTGCGTTAATTTTTACGAGACAAACAAATCGATTTTTTTTCGTCCGTGCAACGCACAGATAATACTCTAGTTATCATCATTCTTAAAGTAAACTCTACTTATATATAGAGGGTTACACATTACAAGTACATATTTCTGAAACTCTAGTCACTGATTATTATTGCACACATATCTTATTCCTTAGTAAGTCTTAACATCTTGCATTCAATGATCTATCACCCTTGCGGTGATCTCGAGACAATATTTAGAGCTCCTGATTTTTGTGATCCGTGCAAAGAGAATAGAAAGGAGAGAGAAGAGAGGAGAGAGAGAGAGAGAAGAGAGGAGAAAGAGAGAGAGGAAGGAGGACCAGGGAATAAATTTTCCCTCCATACATATCACTAAGGGGGCGTTTGGTTGGTGGATTTTGTGGAGAAAGATGGGGAAATTGCAAGTGGGATTGTTGGAGAACCAAGTTTGGTTGGACTACTTTCAAAGTTGGCTATGTAAATGACTTTCCTAGTTCTCCCGTTTGCCTACCAATCTGAAACGAAAAAACTGGCGAAATAAACCCACTTCATGGTGTGGTATTTTGACTTAGCTAGCTATTTAGTGACATAGGAAAGCGCGCGATGACAGAGATGCCCTCCTTTCTTTTTTGGTGACATTCGAATAAAAGGGTAGTTGATACTGATTCAAAATAATTTGAAAAGAGGGTTATTTTCCTAACTTCCAACCTTCTTTCCCATCTATATTTTCTTTACATCCAAACATAGACATTATAAATTTACTTAATTTCCCCAATAAAATATTTTTTAACCAAACAACTTTTTTTAACATTTTCCTACCAAACTCACTTTCCACCCATTTCCCTATGTATATCATTTCCCTATTATTCATAAAAAATTTCCCTCAACCAAACGCCCCCTAATTAGTAGGTCCAATATCAAACATGATCTTGTTTTTCTAGTAACTAAAACATGATCTCTTTGGATTGAAGGGAAAAAAAAGTATACAAATAAAATAGAGTTCTCATTTTATAGTAATAATTATATAATGTTTTTATCAATTTTATAACTTTTATTAATTAACTAAATAAATATTTAAATGAGCTTCGTACTTATGCTTCTGTTGCATTATTTTTAATTTATTTTATTTTTCATCCCGTAACCAACTTTTTTGGTGGTAAAGAAATTAGAAAGAAGATACTGTATTAAATTATGAACAGAATTGTTCTTAATTTTGAAATAAGCACTGCATATGAATTCTTTTGTCGAATTGATATTTTTTTAAATTCCTCGCTAATTTGGTCCACTATGAGATCTTTTAGAGGATAGAATTGGATAATTTATTATACGATAGAATGTTAAAGTGGATTAATTGTTAAAATTAAAGTTATAATAATTTATTATGAGTTTTATTTTTCTCCTGTTATTGGAGATAAGTATCTCCTATCATAGACACATGATGTGGTGTGACTCATCACATGAGATAGTTATCTCATGTAAAATGAGTCAATAATTTTCCATTTATTATTTATGAAATATAAACGTTGAATAGTAAGCAACTAGTTACATAATAGACAAAAAGAAAGTAGAAAATGGCAGAATGTTGTTTCCTTCGTTCTCAGACTTCTGACTCATTCAGCCTAACATTTCAGCTTTATAATTTTATATAGTATACGTGTGAAATAGAGCAATGGAGCTTTCTTTCAAAATTCGTTTGGTTTTCGTCATCATTCCACAATTGTAATGGACGCCTTAACCCATAAAACACCACCACGTTAACTAAAGTGAAGAGAGATCCACATGAGTCCACCACATTTATATTTCAAGCTCACTCATACTTATTCTGAATGGTTAGGAGACAAAAGAAAAAAGAAAATCACAAAGAAGAGACGTTCCCTTTTCTTTTTGGCCAAACGAATAAAGCATACCTAATAACCTTTTCTCTCCTTTGTTCATATCAACAATTGAAAATCACTGAGAGAAAAGGTTAAAATGGCCGGTTAGTGAAATAAAAAATAAAAAATAA
Source organism: Gastrolobium bilobum (assembly GCF_033153095.1). Taxonomy (NCBI): domain Eukaryota; kingdom Viridiplantae; phylum Streptophyta; class Magnoliopsida; order Fabales; family Fabaceae; genus Gastrolobium; species Gastrolobium bilobum. The sequence goes on along the minus strand of NW_026896335.1, from coordinate 1,462,546 downwards.
AAATTGATCCAGTACACAATGTATAAGTGTTATCCTTTGAACCATTTTGTGCTTACGTTTGTGTTTGAGAAAATTAGTTCTTAATTCTTATTATTATTTTTTATATTATTCAACAATTTATCGACTAATTTGATTCCAGCGGATATAATTACATAAGTGAAAAAAGGTCTTGTCAATTCTCAATTTGTATTATTTCTCAAAGCCCAGATTTGCAAAAGTGTTTACAAGAAAATCCTAAGTGGACTGACTTTACCTTTTTTTAGGATTTTCTCCATGATCTATGGTGTGGTGTGGTGTTCGTAAATTTTCACAATTCTACTCTTCTAATATCGAGAAATTAATCTCGAAGTTTTGTGACTATTACTTGGAACTAGTACACCAAACAATATGGCAACGAGAATGACGAACAAAATGCTCATGTCAAGACTCTTGCTTGCAAGGCAATTATCTCAAACCTTTGTGTTGATCTCTTCATTATTGATGCTTGTATTGATATATATGATTTCTTTTGTGTTACCCCATCGGAACTTCATTTTCTTGATGTGGGGATCACGAAAGCATCTCTTGCCTCTTGCTTGTTGCCTTCAACTACTAAATTTTTCGTTAGTGAGTATACTCAATCCCCAAGTCTCTCTAAACATGGACTTACTTTATTAATCTAAATTAAATCATGATCAGTTATTCTCCAAAGACGTTTTTGTACTTCGGTTGTTTATCATAAAAGAATAGGGGTTAAATGTGTATTCTTTTAGATTTTTACATTAGATACTATAATTACATGCAGTGCATAATTATAATATTTTTTTTTTCTCTTTTCACTTCAAGTGAAGTGACTGAAGAAAGATAAAAAAGAAATAACTTTTCATATTATAACTATATACTACTCGTAATATATAGTGTTAAAAATTAAAAAGACACAATTTATATCATTTAATAGGACAAATTTATTTTTCCAAAGAATAATGCATGTGGAAAGTAATCTATCCCCACCCACCAAACAAACAAAACCTTAATAAAGAAAAAAAAGCTGGTTAGAAAAGGTTCTTAAAAAGTGGAACGTATTCCTTGAACAAAGGATGCCCTTTTCAACAAGGATAACATAACTCGCTACTTTGGTCCAACATGAAAATTTTGTTTCAGAGATCTAAAACTCAACACTTTTTAAATTAATCTCAGAGAAGAGTAATGGTTCAGAGTATTTGTGGATTATATTAGACTAGTTTTGCAGGGGGAAACTAATCGATTCAATTTAATTAGTTTTATTATAATATCAGTTAATTATTTTGGTTTAAAATATAAATTTATTTAATTTGTCCGGATTAGATTAATTTTTAAAATATTAATAAAAAATATTTATCCTGAGAGATAAAATTAGCTTTAAACCTTAAAATAACGTCTTTTAGAGTTTGGAAAAAAAATAAAATTTTGAGAATTTTATTTTTCTCTTATACCAAAAGTTTTTTTAAAATACCTTTTGTTTTTCTTTTTAAAACTCAAAATAATGTAATTTTGAGTCTTGGAAAATAATTTTAATATATGTCGCAGAGAAACATTAAACCCATTTTTTTAATATTTGTATTCATCAAATTACAAAAAATATAATTTCATTAAAATATATATACAAGTCTCAACTAAATCATTAGAAAATAAATTAAATACAAATTTAAAAAAGTTCATTAAAAATTTAAAATTATAAATTCAAATATAAGAAAAAGAATGAATTTTGACACGAGATAAAAGAAGTTTTTAAAACAAGTATAGATGATAAAAGTTTTTTAGAAAAATATTATCAATTTATATATATATATATATGGTTTGCTTTTTCTACTGAACATAGATAACTTATGTAATGGTCAAATTTCAAAAAATAAAATAAAATAAAATAAAATAAAATTAAAAATTTTCTATGCTCCCCGCGCCAAGGCAGCGCTCTTTACGCCCAAAATCAGGCGTTGAGCGCTGAACAAGCGCAATTATTAGCTTGGATATGTAGATACATATATAATTACTTATATATATATAATAATTGTAAAATAATTATATATAAATAAATAATAAATATAAAAAAATATAATAAAAAAAAATAACATAGTAATAAATAAAATATTAAAATAATATATATATATATATATATATAAATAGATAAGTATATATATGCAGAACAAATTAATAAATTGAAAATAAATGACAGAAACTAAAAATGCTACGTGGTAACACCCCACATCTCCAGCACAACGAAAGTATATGATTCTTTTAACAAATTAATCATTAGATGAGATAGATATTATCTAGGAAAATAAGAGATTACGTGATATAAGTTTACATAATCTGTACACATAATATATTCCTCTTTATATAAATACGTTCCTGACGAAAGGAAGAAGATTAAAGACAAAGAATAAGAAAGAACATAAGGAAATCTTAAGAGAGAAAAATAAGAGAAATCGGGAGGAGAAAGAGAAATAGAATCAAAAGAAGGTACTATTGGGTTATGAAAAAACGTTTTCTCGCTTTTTTTTCAAAACAAAGATTAATTTACAAGTCATCGTCGTTCTACCAAACTTTTCTCTTTATTTATTCTTTATAGTAGTTTAATTTCGTTCAGTGATTTCATTTCTTACAGAATCTTTAGTTTCTTTTAAATTTTATTTCTTTTCACATACTGATTATCTAGTGGAGTAATTAATTGATACCAAATAATTATGAAGAGAATTTGTAAATTTATCTGATGAAGACTGCTATAAACTGAACCCCATAGTTTGGGTTCAGACAATGATAAGGTAAGGGATGCCTTATCATGGTTTGAGCTCCTCCACGATAAATCTTTCATATGCAGAGAACCACAATGTTGGAAAATTATTTAGCTTAAGTTAAATATTACACAATGCATTATTTATTATATTACTTCATTTTATTAAATTATCTGAAATAATGGTATTTTCCATTATTACGGTTAGAAATGATTATAGTGAGAAAACCTCAATATTACTGAGAATTTTCTCACGTTTGTTTATTTTTATGCAAACCTTTCCAGAGAATCATAATGCCTAGTCTAAGCTTATCAGATGAAGGATGGGGTATCAAATATCAATGTTTACTCTTACGATGACCACATGGAGTTCTATATTATAGTAGGAAATCAAGGAGCTGCTGCAATATTTTATGCTGAAAGTGTTGAGACCTACACCTATAGATTAGATTAGGATAAGACTTTAGTGTTGTATAATTATGTAATGCCAAGATGTAAAATATGGGAATAGATCCACTTACCACAAAAAATGTTTACAACCTTTACAACTAACGTAATCACCGTTGATTTCCGTCAATCTAACGGCTATCATTTATTGGAATTAATAAATAATTAATAAATACGACCAAATAATTTCTAATAAATGATAACCGTTAGATTGACGGAAATCAACGGTGATTATGTTGGTTGTAAAAGTTGTAAACTTTTTTGGTGGTAAGTGGATCCGTTCCCGTAAAATATAAGTTAAAATGATGCAATATATAGTAGAAGGTAGAATCAATGTAAAATAATTTCCGTATGTACCTGACTTGATATTATGTATAAAGTAATGTTGGTAGATATTTATATAGTCTTTTATTTTATTTTTCTTATCATCAATATTAAAATTTAATAAATCAATCTATATTAATTAATAACATTAACACCTATCCATTTTATATCTTACTGTTTATACATAAAGAGAAAACATAAATTTAAAGAAATCATGTAATATTCCTTATAAGAATTAATATTAAGGGATGTTGCAACTTATCTATACAAAACGTCGTCTTTTTGAGACGGAAATTAAGGTATTTTTATAATTATAATTTATTTCAGAATTATAATAGTCTTTTTTATTATAATTTTTTAATTTTTCGATGCAAAACGACGTCGTTTTGGGTGTGAATGTAGATAACTTATTTACATTTACTGTAGAAACATTAAAGCCATATATATATTTGTTTTGAATTGTACTAATTTTTAATTCTGAATTTAAAAACCAATCTGATTTATTTATTTTTTCAAAATTTTAACGTTAATTGGTTATTTCTGTTTTGAACGCTCTTAATAGTGTTACCTAGTTAGGAAGATTAATAAATTCATATATAATTTGTTAAAATTTAATAACAAAATCAAAGTTATAGAAATCATTCGTCCACTCAATGGTCCATAACAAAATCAACTCATTCAAATACAAATTCTAAAAGAAAATTATGACTATATATTAAATATTCTTCTTCAAAGAGTATAAATTTAGCTGCATTACAATTTTCTTAAAGGATAAATGTTCATAAGTGACGGGAAATAAGAAATTATACGCAACAAGAAAAAAAAACATGGTATAAATACTATACGCAACAAGAAAAAAAAATCAACATATAAAAAAGGAATAGATATTGTGACACACAAGTAATGTTACGCACAATGTTACGACCATATCTTAACCGTTGATTTCCGTCAATCAACGATTATCATTTTTCAAATCGAACTCATTAATTAATTATTAATTCGCAATAAATGATAACCGTTGATTGGCGAAAATCAACGGTTAAAATGTGATCGTAATATTGTGCGTAACATTATTTGTGTGTCAGAATATCCTATCCCTATAAAAAATGATATTGTTGTATGTACCCAGAAAAAATTTAGCACATCAGAATCACTAATCAGCTTAAATTTTTTTAAAAAATAATAATAAAAGATAAAAGAAGAAGTAGCAATATTTGGACCGTGTCGTAGAGGAAACTCGATCATATAGAGCGAGCGTAACAAATTAAGGCTCCAAACACCGATCTTCACGCAAAGCTCCTTGTAGATCTGCAGATTCCACTGCAATCATTTCTAAACCAAGCAAAAGAGTTTTATTTTTCTCTGGCTCCTTCGAATCGAAGGAAAATTTATCCATGCTGATTTCTGAAACACTTGTGTGTTCTTAGCGGAATTCTGAAGCTGCAAAAGTCTAGAGACTAGAGAAAGGGTATTGCGTGCCCAAGAGGAAAGTTTCCTTTTTTAGTATGTGAGCAATAATGGGGTCTGGAAATAAAGCTCCTTCTTCTTCTGGGCGCACTGAAATGTCTATCTCAGGCGAGTCTTTTGGTTTTACTTCAATATTTTGCTATCCTACCAATTTTTCTCTATATTTTGATTCTCTACGTTGAAAATTCTTTTATTTTTATTTTTTTCAATCACTGTTTTAACATTCATTATCATATTAGATTTTCGTTAGTTTTAATTATTCTCTATTCTGGTAGACTTTTTCTGTGGGGAATTTGCTATGAAATCCCTGGCCTTGCTTTTTGGATCTGTGAAATTGTTTGTATTTTTCTCTTAGTTTGGGTGGGGACTGGTAAGACTCTTTAAGGATTTTGCCAAATGGATTGGTGATCATGTATGGTGGACGAGGGTTTTCAATACCCTTTTTTTTTCAACAGTTCTTGGAAAGCATCCACTTTTTAGTTTATAGTGTCTCAGTTTCACGTTAATTTGGATATGCTAGGGAACGGTTTTTAAAGGGGCCGACGGGGTCATGGGGAAATTAATTGATCATGACTTGTAATGTAAGATTGTGAGGGAATTTGTTATGGATGGGTGATAATTCATAAAATGTTTGTCTTCTGAAGTGGGGGAGTGGCAAGTGAAGAATTCAATTGACCTACTTACTGTTCCAGAATCTAAACACGCTGACTTGAGAAACCATCTATGTGATGGCTACTGATAAGTGAATTTCTAGAGGGGTGGTGGAATTGCAAAGAAATGACAGAGGAGAAGGGAAAGAGAGGCGAGAATGAGATATTGACTGGGAGATAGAAAAGAGAAACAGAGAATGATTAGAAGGAAGTAATGTCCTTTTGTTTCCCATTCAGCTATTGTGTCATTTATAACAAGATTTGAAATTCTGAAACGGTAAAGCCATTACATGCTAATGGTATTTGTGTTGGATTATTTCTCCTTAATTAGATACAAGTTCCAATGCAGGAAGAATGAAAAGGCTTCATGGGAAAATGAAAGGACTTAATGGGAGAACGAAGAGTTGTATTGAAATCCTCCACATTAAATGGAAAAGAATCTAGAGCATTGAAGATATTCCTCCTAGCCATCTATAAATAGAGGAAGAGATGAAATCAACAAAGTGAGGTGAAGAAATCCTCCATGAGAGAAAGCACCCGACTGAATACCTCTAGGGAGAAGTTTGAGTGAGACCTCTCAAGGGAAGTTTGAATACCACCATTGTAGGTGATGCTTGATTATTAGATGTTTGAGTGTTAAACCTCTTTATGGATGTTTGATATTACCATCATACTTGGTGAAGCTTGATTGTACCTCTAGTGAAAGACTAGGGAAGCTTGACTCTTGTAACCCATTATTCTTATAGTGGAAGTTTGATTCTGGACTAGTGTCCCGTGGGTTTTTACTTCTTCACATTGGAGAAGGTTTTCCCACGTTAAACAAATTGACTGTGTTCTTCTCCATCTCTTTCCTCTTGCATTTTACTGTTTCGCTTCCGCAATTGACTTGAGGGTTCGACTTGACCCAACAAATTGATACTAATCATGACTAATTGATACCAATCTAATCTATTTATCAATGGAAGCTAATAAATGCTAATTAATATTACGCGAAAAACTTGGTGCGTAACATTCCCTCCCCCTATGGAGATGCAGCTTGTCCTCAAGTCGAGACGTGTCATGTGAATGGTTCAGGTGGATTCGGTTCGATGGGATCGAGCGGTAGTGATTCATCCTCCATGTAACAAAGACCCTCCAAATATAAAAGGCCCTCCATGTTGACAAACTTCTCGTCGTAGTTGAAGCATAATCCTTTGTTGTGTCATACCTCTGTCAGGCATTTGATAGGAGGCCATGTGAAAAGGGATTGGAAAGCAGCCGGGTTTGTCGGGCTTGGTGTTGCCTTGGGTGGCTGCTGAAATAGGCAGTTGTTGAGGAATGGCTCGTTGAATTGAGGCCCATACATGTGTTCCCATGCAAATGCATCATGCAAGTCAACAGGCTGATGAGCATGGACCGCCATACGCACTCGAAGTTGCAAGCTAGAGATAAACAAACTACATAAATACTCTTGATAAAGACCATGAAACTGGATGGCAAGGTTCTTGAAGACGTCTAGGTAATCGAGGATGGAGTCAATCTGATACAACTTAGTGAGGAGGGCGGTGGGATTCTCATTCTCAGAGGGACCAAGGAGGCGACCGATAGTACAAACAAATTCATCGAGATGCATTCCAGTCAGCAATAAAAATGATAGAGGAGAGAGAGAGAGAAAGAGAGAAAGGTGAGAATGAGAGATTGATTAGGAGAGAGAGAGAAGAGAGAAGAGAGAAGAGAATCAGAGAATGATTGGAAGGAAGTAATTTCTTGTTGTTTTCCATTCAGTCATTGTGGCATTTATAACAACATTTGAAATGCTAAAAAGGTAAGGCCAATAAAAATGCTAATGCATACTAAAAAGGTAAAGTCAACAATGCTATGCTGATTGATACTAATAAGGACCAATTGATATTAATCTTATCGTTTTATTTCTGGAAGCTAGTAAATGCTAATCAATATCACTCAAAGACCTTGCTGCGTAATAGCTACCTTGTTTGTTTTCTTGGGCATGAGATGGGGGCAGGGGTTTTCATCTATTATCTAGGCAGGCATAATGTAAATCACTCAACTATGAATTGTCTACTGGGTTTTTGAAGTGTTAGATTCCTTGAAAGGAGTTTTGGAGCCATATATTTATTAATAGTCTACTTTATGGTTGAATTCCTCAATTAGGGTTATAAAAATGGTTATTCTCAAAAAAGTTTGGAGTCTGGGTAGGTGGGAGAGAAGGAGGAGGAATGCCAGGTAAGAGTCAAAGACAAATGACAATTTGAATATAAACAGGTCATGATAGCTTTTGGCATGAAGATAGAGCATAGAATTTACTAGTCAAGTGGTTGATTTTTTGTCCTTTATTTCTTGAAGTATTGAACGTTTGAACCCATTTTGCAAACCTGGAATGCCCTTATGTTTTGAATTCTCCAAAAAAAATGTGATTCCAAGGGACATACGTACTATTCCAAACTTATGATTAGGAAAATTCACATAAAGCAGTGTTTACATCCTAAGTTTTTATTACATCCAATATTCTGATTAGTAAGTCTTTATTTTGTAGGACTTAATGAGAAGCACCAGCTGGAGCTAGAAAATTTGACACTAACCACACAACCTTTCAAGACATTGAAATTCTTCACATTAGCTCTTATTCAATGCATGAAGAAAACAACATTATATCTGTTGGCAAAAGGTGGGTGGCTTATGCTTTTCAGTGTTGCGGTAGTAGGGGCTCTTGGTATATTGCTGATGACCTTCAGTGGCCTCCCCGAGAAGGTATTTTTTTCAGTCAGTAACTTATGCGTGATAGTTCTGGATCAAAAAATGGCTATTATATGAAATATACTCTGTTGGTAACATGAATCTAGACATCCAACCTCTCTAAAATATGCAATAATAGTAGAAAACTTATAACCAGCCTAAGTGTTCATATTGATATTTGATATTATACTGTGAAGATTATCCTAATTAGAGTGAAATTTCTTTTGACTCTGGAAACTATAATAAGGATCGTTTATTTTATTTCAATCTTAATACACACACACTCACACTCACATATCTATATATCTTTGTTCACTCCATTAAGTAGACCTTCATTTTTTTTTCAGATAGCTCTTTTGTTCATTTTGTTTAGATACTCACTTGAACTGTATAATGCTTGTTCTTTTTGCAGCATCTTGAGGAGCTTCTTGAATATTTCCGCTTTGGACTGTGGTGGATGGCCCTTGGGGTTGCATCTTCAATTGGTCTCGGTAAGTAAATTACAGATGCACTGAGAAACTTTTCCCCATACACAGGTGATGGTTCCTGATTATGTAATTATGGTTAGTAATTAGGTTGGTCTTTAGGCTGCTTGTGTGATTTGTACTTAAGAAAAGCAATTGCTTGTAATAGGTAAATTTTATACTTGTAATTGTAAGGACTTACCAGTCCTTTTGCCATCATCTTGATCATATGCCTTGTAGTCATGAATTTGCATTTATATAAGTGTGTCTGTGCCTTTGTGGAGAGGGAATCAGTTGACATTGGTGTAAGTTAACCCCACTCTTGTACCATTAAATAATTTTCAGTTGGGTAACTTTTTTACAAAATCCACCATTGGAATGAAGGTTCTTATCATGTAGGTTGTCTTGTACCCATAAAATTTCACATCAATCCAGAATTATTTTGTACTTCATTTATATATATCAAAATTTATGTAATACATATTTTTGAAATATTTAAAATTATGAGCTATTTGATTACATTGTTACTCATGTTCAATTTTTTCAAAATTAGGTACAAATGATCAACATGATGGATAGTTATATCCAACGGTTAGATCGATGAAAATTGCATTTTATGTAAGGTTGTTAGGTGGTGTAAGAAGTAAAATCTTGTACTAGTTAAATCGATCCTTCCCTTTTATATCCATACATACACACACACACACATATAAAATAGGGAAGTAAAGTCTTACACTATATGATTATACATGATGGATAGTTATATATTGGTAAACTGTTCTCTTATCATTTTATTTGGTGCAGGATCTGGTTTGCACACGTTTGTCCTATATTTGGGTCCCCACATAGCACTTTTTACAATAAAATCAATGCAATGCGGCCGAGTTGATTTGAAAAGCGCACCATATGATACAATACAGTTAAAAAGAGGTCCTTCTTGGCTTGATAAAGACTGTTCTCATTTTGGGCCACCATTGTTCCAGTCAGTATATGGTTCACGGGTCCCACTTAGCAGCATTTTGCCTCAAGTTCAGTTGGAGGCTGTTCTATGGGGTATAGGAACAGCTATAGGGGAGCTTCCTCCTTACTTTATCTCCAGGGCAGGTATAATGTGTCTAGTTTTATCATGTGCCATTCTCTTAAATGAACAAAGCCATTGTTAAGTTGATATAATAATCTGATTTTAGTAATAGTATGCTTACCATGGGGATATTCTATTTAGTATTAACATCTAGCTTGTATTTATACTTGCTTCGTTATGGTGTGAAGGTCTGAAACTTCTGATATTTTGTTAAATCCCTTGTAGATGGAAAAGAAAAGAAAAAGTCTTCCATAGTTTTTGCGAATAAAAAACTTATTATACTATTATTAATTAACTGCTATTGATATTTTTCCAAATTAAAGGTCAATCCCAGCTTCTGAATCTTTTTTCCCCCTCGTGGGTATCTACAGAATGCAAGTATATAAGTAGGGTCAACTTCAAAGAGTATCTTATCTTTTGAAGCCCATGGGATTTTACTTTTTCTCATGTGGTCTGGAAATAATGCAGCATGTTGCATAGTCCTTTAAAATGAATGAAACAGCCAATCTTGAGACTTGGTTATGTAGATAACATAATTTTAGAAAGTTTGACTCCATCATTAAATGATGAAGTAAATTAGGTAAAATGTGAATAACTAATGGATGAAACAACTTGAATAATTGGGCCGTATCTGTTGTTGGAGAGAGAGATATTATGAATGCACCCTAATGTTTGAACTTTGTTGTATGAGAGAGTAGTCATATTAATATACCCAGGCCTCCTTTAGTTTTTATATCATAGATGACATGGGATTAAATCCATCTGATCTTAATGATATGCCTTATGACTTACTTTATCTCAATAAATTATGTTATCCTACTATCTTTTCAAAGAAAACTTTTGCAGATCAAATTTTGATTTGATAAATTATTTGGAATAATTGCTTTTTACACCTATAATGCTGTTTTCTGGTGCAAGGGTGGAAGCTACATATTTGGGTTTTGTTAGGAAAAGCTTTTGTTTTGTTTTTTATTAAAAAAAACACTAAAAACAGCTTTTTTCTATGACTATGATTCCAAGCTTTTTGATTCTTGATTATTTCACAAGGTGGACACAAGAATACTTTTTTACCCTCCAGCAGATAATATTTTAATTCATTTCATATTTATTTTGATAATTTACTACATGAAAGCAATTATTTTTACACTATCTAAACAAAATATATAATCTTGATTCTTGAAATTGCTTTTGAATTTAAAATATCAAAACATGGAACTGATTTTAAAGAAAATTGATTATTGAATAATCTTTTTTTCACAGCTAATCCAAACACAATTAATATAGTTATCTTTAGTTTTCAAATACTTTCATTTCAATACAAGTATTTTGTGATCGCTGGTTTTTAATTTCTTCCATAAATTTCTGAGGTCTTTCTTGTCTGCTTTACCCGCCTGATTAATTGGTTCATTTTTAGTAATTTAATGCTTAATTCGTTGGTCTATTTAGGAATTGGTTTGTGCGTGATTCTAATCAAATCATTCATGTAGCACGCTTGTCTGGGAGCAGAGTGGACGCAATGGAAGAGTTAGATAGTGAAGATAAAGGAGTCTTGAATCAAATCAAGTGCTGGTTTCTTTCACACACTCAACATTTGAATTTCCTTACCATTCTTGTGCTTGCATCGGTTAGTATGGACTTCATGCTTCATTTTCGACATGACCTTTTCTTCTTTCTTAAATAGTTTATACAGTTTCTTTTGCAAAAAAAATCTCTTGACGTATTACTAGGGTGTTTTAATATTAGGGGCCTTTTGTTTATGGCAACTTTCTGAGTTGGTTTGTTAGTCTTAACTCCATCACGAAACAGCATTAAACTTTTGCATACCTAAATATAATATGTATTGATGATTTACCGTAATCATATCAATAAAGTTGGTTTTCCTTTTAAGATCTCTCTATTGTGGTTTGCATCTAACTGCTGATTAGGTTCATAATCCATAGAATGCAAATGGGTAATATCTCAATTATTATGCATCCGGGATTGAAATAATATAGTAGTGATTAGCGGTTCCTTTGTTTGAGGTGCATCCTAATCTAAAACGGCATTTACTGTATATGCTTCATCAACATATAAACTGCTATTCATGAATTTATATTTTAGGTACCAAATCCTCTATTTGACCTTGCTGGCATCATGTGTGGACAATTTGGCATTCCATTTTGGAAATTTTTTCTTGCAACCTTGATTGGAAAGGCAATTATTAAAACTCACATACAGGTTTGTATAAGTTTAGACTTCTCTTACCTCCTGATTTAGCCTTTCATTTGCTTTGCAAAGACTCCAACTTTGGAAATGTAGCTTGCAAACTGCAATTAAATGGTCATCCAACATTTGTTTACATGATTTTGTGGAAAGAAGAGAGTGGCAAGGAAATATTTTTCTTGTGGGGCAGCCTGATCTTTATTATTTAACTATGCTATCATAATGGGAACTCTAAAGGTTCTCTTCCCATTAATATTTATATTCATGGCTTGGGTTCAATTCCCTGATTTTCTCTTTAAGAGGCGATATTTAATCTCATCATAAATCCTAAATGAGGTTGGTGGTTTTTCCTAGCTTTGCGTGGGGATGTGTCTTCCCCTAATCTAAATTTTTTAATTACCAAAAAAAAAATCATGCAAATGTAATAATTTTTATTTTAATTTTTTAACCGCTCTAAACTTACATGGTGCACTTTCCAAAGGTTTATGACCATTACCTCTATTTCATATCGCCCCACACATTAGCAAAAAGGATAAACGAGAACAAGGTAGAGTAATAGTTCAATAAAGAGTAAAAAAAACATTTCAATTATCCAAAAAGATACAAGTGTCATCAACAGTTTGATCCTTTAATAATATATACATTAAAACAGTCCTTCAATGCCATTTTGTTTACCTCAAATTGTCCTCCAAAGTAACCAATTTGATGTATTTATTGTTAGAGAACCACACTGATGGCACTTGTAACTTTGGAGGTCCAAAATGGGTGTTTGCTGTTCAATAAAATAAGAAATCTACTCAGGCATAAAGCTAGTAGTCTGTATATACAAGCTTTTGATTGACCCTGTATGTTAAATTCTTTTTACAGACGGTATTCATCATCTCAGTTTGCAATAATCAACTTCTTGACTGGATAGAGAATGAATTTATCAGGGTTCTCAGCCATATACCTGTTTTCGCTTCTGTCTTGCCTAAAGTGATTGCAAATCTCCATACAGTGAAAGATAAGTATCTGAAAGCACCCCATACAGTTTCCCCAAATATGCAGGTACCCATTCACTCTGATTTGAATGTTAATCTGCTCAGTAGTATTGAATAACAGCCTCACGGTCTTCTTGATTTCATATATCATCTTCAGGGAAATGATGAACTTCAGGGAAAAAAGTGGGATTTCTCATTTGCTTCAATATGGAACACTCTTGTGTGGCTCATGCTTATGAACTTCTTTGTCAAGATAGTGAATGCAACTGCCCAGAGGTATCTGAAGAAACAGCAGGAGAGAGAGCTAGCTGCATTTACGAAAAAATTTACCTTAACAGACTCAGATGCACGCTGAAATGCTCATGTTCTGCTTGTATTGCCTTTTTTAAAGCGGTTCCTCATGCAAGCAGAAAGTTGAAATTCAAATTACAACTCTATTCCTGAAGGCCCCGTAGAAGTTACTCCAAAAACACTCTATCAGAGGCCCTATTAGGAGCTTCTATAGGAATGAATATGCACAGTAGGCAACAAAAGTTGCAAGTTTTATTTATAACTCTCTAATTTTGGGGCAAGCATTGTTTGGATTTTAGATTTTAACCCCATATTAGCTACTGCTATGATGGAATTATGGGAGTCCTACTATTCTTTTGCAATGGAAAGACATTTTTAGTTCCTTTGTCTCTGACAGCGGATTGTGATTTCAACTTCTTCTTTTTTCCAGCAATGGGCCAATGAGGTTTCATGATTCGTGTCTAATTAACTTTGAAATTACGACAGATGAAAAATAGTGTAAGTAGGGCCAACCCGTTTCATTAAGCCATAGTCCGTGTCGGGTAAAATTAGTCCATGGACCATCTAAAATTATAATTTCATAAAAAAAATTTATTATATTCAATATATTAAGAAATATTTTAACAAATAAATATTTAACACTTTCTTAACATATTTTATACAAATTATAAATTTTTATAATTTAACTTTTTTAATAAAATAATATTTATACATAAATATACTAGTGAAAATGTAAACAAAATTTTAATATAAGTGAAATTTAGTAACTATCTTTACTACATTTATTATTAAAGGATGTCATCAAATAAAGATTATTAAAGAAATCATAACATAATACAACAACTGTGGAAAACTAAAAGTAACGATGAAAAAATGATCTTAATACCAGTATTGAATAACTGCTACTAGTATGCTATAAAATTATTGATTTTCTTCAACTACTACCGTTATAAAAAAAATATTTATTTATTATTATCAACAAAATTATTAAGGTGCATTGTATTTCAATACAAATTTGGATATATAACATGCTTAGATGTCAATAGAAAAATTCAATTTTATTGATGCGCAGATAAAATTCTCTATTGAAATATATCACTGCTGAAAAATTCATTGTTATTATTAAATATTATGGATGACCTTTCATATGGTTCATAACATATAACTCTTTGTTTTTCAAGACATTTGATGTATTATATAATCATTACACTAACGGTGTGTTGAATTGTAGAATACATCCAAGATGGAGTGATGTAAAATATTATGGATGACCTTTCACATAGTTCATAATATGTGACTGTATTTTTATGATTTTTGATGTATTTTATAATCATCACATTAATGGTGTGTTAAACTGTAATATACATCCAAGGGAAAGTGTACATTGTAAAAAATTATGAATGACCTTTCATGTGGTTCATAACATGTAACTCTTTGCTTTTCATGACCTTTGATGTATTCTACAACCATCACACTAATTGTGTGTTGAATTGTAATTATTCCATCAATTATGTTTAGAGTCCTATATAAGGATATGTCTTAAACGAAAAAAATAATACTTGCTGAATTTAGAATATAATAATATTTCTTTCATACTTGTTCTTATCTTATTCTTCCTTAGTTTTTCTTTTTACACTTCATTTTTCTTTCTATCATATTTCATTTTCTCTTATATTTTCCATCAAATTCACAAAAATTTTACTTATATTATTTTAATAATTTATTTTATAAATATAAATATTTAAATTTATATATTTTTTAATTTTTTAAATAATAAAAATTTTAATGAAGAAAAAAAGTTTAACTCGCGGACCAGCTCTAACCTAGCTCGCTAAATTATAGGACTTTGAGGGTTAGAACTAGAAAATGCCCTAATGGGTTTGGGCCAAGTATTAGATTTTGTGGGCTGGCCCATGAGCTTCAACCCATTTTGATACCTGTAAGTGTAAGGACTCAAAATTTGGAAAACAGGTCGTCACTAATTTATTTATTTTTTCAATAATCTGGCCATCACTAATTTTAATAAAATTAAAATGGACACAATAAAAATGGACTTTCTTTAACAGTTGGAGCTACTGCATTTTTCAATTTATGATTCTAAATTTATCAATTTTTCTTAAAAATATGATTTTGTAGAAAATTTATTGTGCATATCTTATAAATTTTTAACACTTGATATGTTTAAAGTGAGATATATTTTAGACGAAAAAGTGAAAAATCATAATTATCCATTAAAAAATTAAGAGCAGATATTTAAACAATTTTATTATTTATTATACATGTATATATAATTTATCATAATTTTATTATTAATTTTTTAATAATAATTATAACTCTTGATTCACTCTTCATTAGAAGATTCAAATCAAAACTTTCGAGTCTGTTCTCTCCCTCTTACTGTTTGTTCTAATATAAGATTGTCTGCATGAACAACAATAGGGAAATACTTTTTATGTGGAAGAACACCATATGATCTGCTATGCTTTCTACTATAATTATAAGACTTTTTAAGAATCCGTCCTTATTTGGTAACTTGGGCTACGGCAGTCAAACTGTATAGCACCTCCACAAAAATAATGATAGAATGGGTTATGATGTCCCCAAAGTCCATCACACAAAAATTTGTGGTTAATGGCTGTCTTAGGCGTTATTTTAATGTTCATTTATGATAATCATAACAATCCAATATACCACTTAACAGTTTTATATAATTATTCGCCATAAGTAAATAATTAGCAGTCCCAGATTCCCGGTTGGCGAAGCATATCCAATTTGTGTGCATGGGGTTCGAATTATTCTATGATTGAGTCTTCCAATAATTTAAAAAAAAATTAATAATAGTCCTACACTTTGGTCTTATGTGTTATTTAATTTCTTGGAACTGATGGAATAAATATCAATTGGAGTATTGTAAATAGAACAATATTATCTTTATTCCCTTGAAAATTTCTTAAACTTAATAACGAATATACTCAATTGAGACAATGTCCAATTGTTAAAGTAACTTAAAAGCATTCCATTAATGAATCATAACTGCTGCTCTTGAGTATTGAGATTTGAGAAACATGTTGACCTAATGAAAAGGAGAGAAAGATATCACAATCTCTTGCTCTGACAAAAAAAAACAAAAAACAAATAACAACAAATTATTATTGGTTTCGTGTGCTGTGAATCCCAATCCCCCACCGAAAGCGTCGCTTGCAACTGCGTGCTAGAGTGGCAGCACTGTCACGGTAACTCGCAGAACGCCTACAGTAAATTCGGTGTATCTTTAATTTATATTATGACATGTGTCTTATTTTGTCAAATTAATAATAAATAATTAATTTAAAATTAAGAAAAAGAATAATTTAATATAAAATAAGACAGTATTACAATATGAACGAAAGATTCACCGAATTTTCAATACATCTGTAGTACCAAAAATATTCTCGCAAGTCATAGGTCCCACTAACATCGTAATAAACTGTCGGCATCTGCGCACGTATTGGGGACCATCCTTCAATGGTGGGGCAGCACAGCACTTAATACAGCCCTCTAGCCCACGCCACTTTCTTCCCTTTTATTCTACAATTTATAATAAATAATGATCCTACATTTTTTTTTATTACAGTCAAGATTAACGATAAATAATTCGAAGAATTAAAAAATTTAAATCTTTTACATATAATTTAGTTAGTTTTGCATTCAATTTTAAAATTTATGAAATATCATTCTCAATATTATTCAAACAATATTTTACTGAATGAAAAGTTTATATTTATTTAGTTTTATTTTATCTAAATAAATGTATCTTACTATTAATTTTGTCAAACTTAACAGTCAAATAGATATTTCAGCCATAATGACAATTTAAAAGTGGAAGAAGATAAATAAGGTGAGGTCACATCTGTAGGATTTCAGTTTTGAGGAAGAGAAGACTGAAGGGCTATGGCCTATGGGCGTGGAATTTTATAGACAGAAGAATTAAACTAAATAGAGAGAGAATGGATCCTTCTCTCATGACAAATGAAATTTTTGTATTTCTTCCTTTCTTCACGTATATTAACGGGTTTTTTTTTCTGTTGTATAAGAAAATGAATTCTTCTTACATATATTATAAAAAGATGTATCACTTTTTATTTTTTATTTTTTTAAAAGAAATGAATCCCACACTTAATATATCTATAACATGAGATTAAAATTTTTTACAACATAAAATTTATTTTTCTCTATATTAAATAGATGAAATTTAATTATCATTAATAAAAAAAGATATATAAAATTCGTAAGATCAGATATAAGAGGATGCACTTCCAACTTCCAAATAAAGGACAAACAAGTGTGTGGGGTCCACTTAACCGGGTTTTGTCCTCTTTTGTAACGTTGTTGTCCTCCCTCACACTAAACCAAAAGGAGAAAAGAAAAACCGTTAGTAGTTGGGATCCCTTTTTGCGTGTCGTGGATGGTCCTTATGGCATAAGGGCATTGTGCCCTTGTCTCTAGAACAGTGATTATTTTGTTCGCAAAAAAAATTATCAGACTGTTACATTAATAGTAAATTTTGTCAAAATATCACGTAGCATATTTTGCTATACTGTGTAGCGAAATATGTGTGCAAATAATTCGCTACACAGTGCAACAAAATATGCCACGTCAGAACCAAAAATGTCACGTGTTTGACACTGGACATTTTTGGTTCTGTGCATTCTGACGTGGCATATTTCGCTACACTGTGTAGCGAATTATTTGCACACATATTTCGCTACACAGTGTAGCGAAATATGCCACGTGGCATTTTGGCAAAATTTACTGTTGGCGTGGCAGTCTGGTAATTTTTTTTGACAACAGTAGCACTTTGGTCACTGTTCCCTTGTATCTTATCCAGTTATGGGCTTTTTTATATTTAATTTTTTAATGGGCGAATATATATATATATATATATATATATATATATATGAGGGAGGATCCACTTACCACCACTAAAATATACCACATTTACAATCAATTTGATCACTGTTGGGTTAAAATTAAATCCAACGGCTCACGATTAATCCTTATAATCCTAATTTTTTACCTTTCATTCTCTCACATCTTCTCTCATCCTCTCCCAACTCTCTCTAGGCCTTGTCGTATTTGATCCTCTCCCATCTCTCGTATTTGAATCATAATTGATCTTAATCTGAACCATCGTGGACATGTGAATGAATAATGATAAAAGAAAACCCTCACAAAGGGGACACTAAAAGACCAACTTTACCTAGAATTATTTTCTTTACCAAGCATTTTATTAATCGCAGATCCACACACAAATTCTAGGTTAGTTTCATTTGTTCTATGTGGAAGGTGTAGTATACCTGCTGAGCCGCAACTTGGCGAGTATGAAAATCATAATAAGAAAAACATGTTTCAAGAAAGGGTGATCAAAGGATCGTAAAGAAATAGATTCAGTGTCTGTTGTAACCCTAAAAAAAAAAGGGATAAAATACAAAGGACCTAGAGAGAGTTGGGAGAGGATGAGAGAAGATGTGAGAGAATGAAAGGTAAAAAATTAGGATTATAAGGATTAATCGTGAGCCGTTGGATTTAAATTTAATCCAACGGTGATCAAATTGGTTGTAAAGATGTTATACTTTAGTGGTGGTAAGTGAATCCTCCCTATATATATATATATATATATATATATATATATATATATATATATATATATATAAGGCAAAATAATTTGTAATGTGACTGTATATAAGCATTGGTGCAGTCACCTAAAAACTACGTCGTTGTGGGTAGGATAAAGGAAAGTTCGCATTCAAAATTAATTGTAAAAAATAAAAATACTATATTTATTTATTGTAAGATTAAAATAATAAAAATTGCATATGATTATAAAATACCAAATAACAATAAATCAGAGTTATAATTATGTGTACCTTATTGGGCAATCACAAAGTCGGAGAAGAACTGCTGAAAATGAGGGAACAAGATGCTAGATCTTCCTCTCTATCACCTATTTCAATAAAGGCAGCCTCCGCGATGGGAGCATGATGACATATAGGGTTTAACTCCAATATAAATAGGCTAGAGAGGGGACCGAGCTAATAACCCAGAGAAGAGTCTGTGTCCACTGGATCCACCCATTATGGAAAATCAGGTCACACTAAAGCCTACACTGCTGCCCAACTAGGCCCAATAACAACAGATGCCAGAAGCCCAATTCAATGTGATCACAATGGGCTAGTTACAATAATAATATTGGAATATCCATTAACCCGATTAATTTTAAAATACAAAACTAATTAATTAATATTGCCCATAAAATAAAATTTCTAACATTTATATCTTTGTATAGTTATGATTCCCATATTTACTGCTTTAGATTTATTTTTTATTTTTGTATGGTTATAATTTTCCATATTTAATGCTTTCACATTATAAAATAACATAGTTTTCTATGACTGCACCAATCATTAGGAGCAGTCACTATACATCTGCTAAACCTATATATATATATATATATATATATATAGGGTTTTATAAGAGTTATGTTGTAGGAAAAGTGATTGTGTAATGTTATAGAGATTCGTTTTACGTGCCGTAATTTTCATTTTTTCTTCTAAAAGTGTGGACCCCATAAAATGTTGTGTGTGTAGGAAAGTTTGTTGTGTCATGTTAAATGACAAATGCAAACCCCATATATATATATAGGGAAAAATGTTTCTGCAGTTAATGCCGATAAGTTATCTGCATTTATTCTCAAAACGACGTCGTTTTGGTATCGAAATCTTAAAAAATTATAAATATAAAGACCATTATAACTCTAAAATAAATTAAAACTACAAAAATACCATGATTTCTGCCCAAAACGAAGTCGTATTGGACTTATTGCAGATAACTTATCTGCATTAACTGCAGAAAAAGCGAACCCATATATATATATAAGGAAAAATATTTCTCCGACAACTTGAGATAAATTTATCTCCAGCCATCCTAAAACTACGTCGTTTTGTTTATTTATTTCCTTTTATTAGTTGATTCACCTTTGAATGATTATGATTCTCTTTTTCTCTCTCTTTCTTCATTACCATTGATCCATCTTTGTACGGTTATGATTTATTAGCCGGAGATAAAATTATCTCCGGCAGCTTGAGAAACGATAAGCCCATATATATATATATATAATATATATACATATATATGGGAAAAATATTTCTCAAACAGCTTGAGATAAGTTTATCTCCGGCCACTCCAAAACTACGTCATTTTTTTATTTATTTCTTTATATTAATTTATTCAACTTTGAATGGTTATGATTCCTTTTTTTTCTCTCTTTCTTTATCACCATTGATCCATCTTTGTACGGTTATGATATAGTAGCCGGAGATAAAATTATCTCAAGCAGCTTGAGAAACGATAAGCCCTATATATATATATTTATATATATTTATATATGGGCTTAACATCTCTCTTGTTATAAGAGAGACTGAAGTTTTCCAACAGAAGAAAATTTTGTGGAGCCCACAAATTTTTGAAAATAAAATAAAAATAAAAAATAAAAACACGGAATTCGAGTTGACACAACTGGAGAAATATACTTATCCAGCAACAGGAGAAGTGTATTTCTCTCTCTATATATATATATAGGAAGAGTTATATTTACAAACTACACTATCTTCTTTCGGGAGAACACTAAGTCACACTACGTTCTTCCGGAAGACGACAGTATTCTCCCGAGAAAACTTAGTGTATCTGTAAAAAAAAATTGTAAACGGATCCTTTCTATATATATATATATATTCATGCTTTGCCTTGCCTCCAATTATGTAAATGCAAGAAAGGGGGAGAACGAGAGAGAGAGAGAGAGAGAGTGGTCAAAACTCGAAAGGTATGTTGAATGAAATCAAGTAATGTGAATGGCTCTCAATTTCACTTGAGACCTGGAATTGAAGTGTAGTGATCAGAAATAAACAATTTTTTTTTTCCTTCTCCGTGGTGGTGTTTGCTTATGATGCAGGGGTGTCATCTGCGGACTCTGTGCCTCACTATAAGTGTTAAAAGATTCCCAATTCAGCCAAGGCAAAACGCCCACAAATGCAATTATTATTACAGTAATCAACAAACGTATGATATATTTATTTGTTTAGGCCTTTCCATTTGAAGTTGGCTTTTGTAAGTGTCCTCTTTTGTTGGCTTCGTATTTTCAAGTCTTATTTTCCTTCCAGTTAACAACGGGTGCTATGAATTTTAGACATCCGCAGAGTGTTTTTCCATATCCCTCTGCCACTCTGCTTCTTCCTGTGTCTCTCTCTGCGATAAATCTGTCTATCACTTCCCTTCTCCTATCTTGAGCTCAGATTCAGTTGTCGTTCACTTTTCAATAATGGAAGCCAGTGGTTCAGATAAGGAAAGGGAACCCCCAACGGTCAGTATTCTGCCTTGACTCTACCATCTCAATAAATTGGGTGCAAGTTGAGTATAACTAACTCTATGGGAGAGAGAGGAGATGGGAAGCGGGAAACTGTTGCAGTTTTCATTATTTGCCCTCCTGCAGGTGTAGTCACTGGTCACAAATTTTGTTATTTGTTTTTATTGTTTTCTTCGTTAATTTATATATATTTTTTAAGATATTTCAATCGATTCATCGCTTTGAGATTAGTCCAATTCAGGACAAGTTCCGGGATTAAGACTTTAAATTCTTTCCAAATACGTTACACTGAGAAGGATCAAACACATGCTCTTATCTCACCTCCTCAGGGGAAACTAAGATTTTCTTGGTTAACATTTACAAAGATAGAAGAATCCTACTTATTTTCCATTGTGAAATCTAGACAAGATGTTGCTAGATATTCTTTGACAATTACAACTTATTAATGTTATTTATCTAGCAACATAATTTAATGTTGGTAGATACTTTCAACCGTTCGATATAAAACTGGACCTTCTGCAGTTTTTTTAAAAAATGTAAATAATCCAAATCGAGGAACCCACCATCATTTTTTATGTATGTACCCATCCCCCTTTCCCTTCCACCTGTCTCTGTAATCTTTTTGACAATATGACGTGGCAAGATTCTCAAGATCCAAATACTGGTGTCATGGCAGAGATAATTGAAGAAAAAGCTGAGAAAGGATTAGTCTTATTGCACTAAAATGAAGTGCAGTATAGCCTTCTTGCCTCCAGTGAGTGATTAATTCAGTAGGAATCTCCAAATCTACATATTGTTCTTGAGAAGTGGTGATGTCCACTCAGAAGAAAGAATGGCCCTGAATCTGTCTATTAGCACCAGCATTACTGATAATGATCTAAATTGAAGGACACGTGTATGGTTGTAATATAAAGTGTGTGCCCAATAATTCAGATTTTTTGAAAACTCATGAAGGAAATAACACTGTTATAAACCTGAGTAAGGTCCATATCCATAGAAGGCCCAGACGACAAAAGCTCAAAGGTAAACTCTATAAATAAGAGCTAAAGATCACATAAATGACTGATCTTTTCTTAACCCTATTTTATGCAATCACACAGCGCATACACCCACCCCCTCTTTGCTAAGGCTGTTGTATCGTGTGTCATGATTCGCTGTCCTCAAGATACTTAATCCATAGGTATATAGAGAGAGTATCAGATTCAACATCAACCAGCTAACCTTTGGTTAGACATCTCTGCCAGAGGCAGAACAAAGACTGATTTATTTCTTGCAAACTCGTTCTGCCAATACAAACATTGAAGATTGTTTTAACGCTTCCATCAACACATCTCCTAAAACTCGCCTCATATGACTGGACGGGCTTATCAATTTGGAAAGTTCAACCTACATATGACATTTAAGAACCTGCTTGCATTGTTTCACTTTCTCAAGTAATTAAAGGATATATATGAATTGTCCTCGCTTTCATTGTCATAGCTGGTCCTTTTCAAACATGGTTGGCAAGGCTTTACTCCATTCCATTGTTTACTTATCCTACTGAATAACTTTTTTAATTTGCACCAAAGCCTATATATCTACATTGTCAGCAATTTGTCTCTAAATGCAGAGACCCCCCACCACTACCCCAATTAGGCCTCACACCTTTATTATTGAGGCCGAGGGGTGTTGCCCACATCTTGCCTTGATCTTTCAGCATCCGTTCAATATCTGCAATTTAGTTGTTTCTTACTACATATATATATATATCTATTCTCTTAACTATCATGACAGAGGAAAAGGGAAAAAAAAACTTTCTTCGCCCATGTTGCCATGTTGGTATATTTATTCTTCTCTAGACGCCTAACCTTCCCTTGAGAAGGATGCAATGAATGTCTATTACCATGGATGAACAAAAAACTGAGTAGAGACAAACAACTTAACCAAACAAAGGGTTTATTGAAAACTATACTAGTGTAGTTCTAACTACGATCGAGAAACTAACAATATGCCTTTAGGTACGCTTTTATTGCCTTTTGGGGTATCGTTGAAACCCAGAAGTGAGTTCTTTTAATAAAATAAAAAATGTAGCATAATGAAATTTTAACTAGGTTGATACAATCTTTTGTAGTAATATAAGTCTGGCTATTAAATTTCACCTTTCAGAAGAAACATAAAGAATTGGAGAATAGACAGAGTTATCTCCAAATATGTAACCATAACACTGAGGCAAAAGGCAAAATAAAAGGTAATCATTTTGAGCTTTATTACGTGCATCAAATAACTGCAATGATATCATAACTTCGACAACATAGTCTTTCCAATTTCAGTCAAAAAGAGTGGAATATCTAACAATCCTCCTGTCTCCTCTTTTACCCATATCTGGGGTTACTCAAATAGGCAAGGTGAAAATGGATATTTTGAAAAAAAATTCGTCTTACTTAAACTAGAAACAGATATAATGGAAATTATTATAAAAATTGTATGAGTTGCATAAAATTAAAAGAAAGCAAAAGGAAAACAATACCAAAGATCTACCAGAGAAAGAAATAACCCTAGAAGACAGACTGGGGCACGGTATACTTTGAGGAGAGTCATTTAGGCTTAGGTGTGAAAGCTTTAAAATTTATAACAATTTAGAGATTTATATCAAATATTTCAAAATGTAAATAGAAGAGAAAGAAAAATAAAAAGGTGACGTGGCTTGACTCTCTGAGATCACTTATCAAAAGGAAGCAACACTGCTTACGATGTTCAACAAACCATAAACAATCATGATTATTGAATAGATACAAAACTTTGAGGTGCAGTCAGAGTGGGCTCAGGAGGGTGCCATAAGTCATAAGTAAGTTGATTTTAGGTGCGGCGACCTTGAGGTTTAGCTTTGATCAGCATTCACATTGTGAGGGGTGGGGAGTGGGGACTGCTTATTCCATCAATTGATTCCTTTCATGGGTCCCATTTGAAGGCAAGAGACTACACAAATTATTGTCTTTTTCCGTTTATTGAGAGGGAAACAAGTGAGGATCTGATTACTTTGGCCTCTCAAAAAAGAAACAGACAAGGGAATTAAACGATTCACTGAATAAAGACTGTAAACTGAAACTCCCATAAATATAATTATATTTTTATAAGGAAGAGAGAGAGAGAAAGACATGCTTTCCTGCCATTTTAGAACAGCTGAGGAGGTGGAGGAAGATCGTTTCTCTTTATGCGGACGGAAAAGGATATTTAAAAAGAAACCCACGTCACTCTCACTCCTCTACGTTGTTCCCCCTTTTCTGTCTACATCTCTTGCACTTGAAGTGGTTTGTATACTCTTGAGATATATAGTCTCACATTGGTTGTTGTATGTGCAGTTAATGTGAAGTTTACAAAGTTTTGGGCACTTTCACATTTTGAGCTAGTTTTTGGGGTGGTGTATCCCAAGGTTCTTTACATGGTATCAGAGCCTCGCCGCCCCCCCCCCCACTTTCTCTTGTGGCGTTTCTTAGCACAGGTAGGCTGGGCCTGTTGCATTGTCCACTCATCAAGTCCAATGGGCTCTCGTTTAGGGGCGTGTAGAGATATATAGTCCCACATTGGTTGTATGTGCAAGGGCCTGTTGCATTGTCCACTCTTCAAGCCCAATGGGCTCTCGTGTGAGTGGCGCTTGTTGAGATATATAGTCTCACATTAGTTGCACTTGGACACTCCCACCCTTTGAGCTAGCTTTTGGGGTGGTGTATCCTAAGGTTCTTTACATATATCATAACATATATATATATATATATATATATATATATATATATATATATAGAGGGCTTTCATTTCGTCCCGTTGCTTCAAGAAATTTTTCTTCCTGCCACGCAAACAGACAAGGAAAATAATAAAGAGGAAGATACACATTATTCAATGACTTTGCCTTGTCCATAGTGTTGCATGACAAGCAATTTTGTCCCAGTAACATATTCTCATTTATCCCATATATATATGGCTTTAACAGCTCTCCTGTTGCCGCAGATCAGAAAATTTACAACAACACTTATTTTCATAGTTCCGTATCTTGGAAATTTTTTTTTTTATTTCAAGATCTGGCTCCTTATCTTATGTAAATATATTTGCTGCAAGTTTTTTCATCAATAGTGACAGCAGAAATGAGGAACCCTATATATATATATATATAGGGCAATGAAATTCTTATGTTGCATTATATGCATTCTATTTCCTGCAGACACAGCTAGTTGGGTCCCACATGAGAAAAAATAAAAAATAAAATAAAAAAACGGGAGGCGCTACTTTCGAAGGGACTACCGGAGAAAACAAATTCGTTCCTATAGCATAAGATTTGATTTTCTCATATATATATATATATATATATACACGATCATTTTTTCAACTATCATAGATAACTTATTGAACCCAAAATGACATTGTTATGGAAATCAAAGTATTTTTGTAATTATAATTTATTTCAGGATCATAGTAGTCTTTCTCATTATAATTTTTTAATCTTTTAACCCAAAAAGACATTGTTTTAAGAGCGAATGTAGATAACTTATCTATATTCATTTTAAAAACTTTAAAGCACACATATATATATATATATGTGTGTGTGTGTGTGTGTGGATTTAATGTTTTTACAGTGAATATAGATAAGTTATCTAAATTCGCTCTCAAAACGACATTATTTTGAGTTTAAAAATTAAAAAATTATAATAAAAAAGACTATTATAATCATGAAATAAATTATAATTACAAAAATACTTTGATTTTCGTCTCAAAATGACGTCATTTTGGACTCAATGTAAATAACTTATCTACATTGACGGTAGAAAAAGCGAACCCTATATATATATATATATATATATATATGGAACAAGATATCAAAATAAGATCCACTAGGGCTAGCCTAGTGGTGTGGGTGTATGTAATAGGGTGTGTGAGTGTGTGGTTGTGTGTTCTATTCCCTGTAACCTACACACAAAAAAAGATATCAAAATAAAAAGTTTAACATTAAATCTTAGAGATAAGATATTGTTACTACCAATTAGTATTACTATTAATATCACTATCACTTTATTTCACCGTTAAATTGATTATATTGATCCAACGGTTATATTTATTTTCACCTTTTGTATGGTTATAATTTCTTATATTTAATATTTTTACAATAAATATAACGAATCATAATCATTCAAAGATAAAAATAAATATAAAATATTAAATATAGAGAGAAGAAAGAAGGTTTTCTAAAGTTAAATTATAACCATTAGATTCATTTAATGGTAAAATAAAGTGGTGGTGATATTGATGATTACACTAATTGGTAGTAACAATATCCCATCTCTAAATCTTGATAGTTAATTTCTATCAATCAAAAGGTTATAATTGATTGGATCACATTTATTAATTAATTAATAATTTTCAATAAATTAAAACCATAAGATTAACAAAAATCAATAACTAAAATTTAGTATCAAATTTTTTAGTAATTTGATACAGCTTTCTATATATATACGACAATATTTTGACAGCCAGTTTTACAATATATATATAGGGATAGGATATTGTGACACCCAAGTTATGTTACACCCATGTGACACCCAGTCAATCTCACCGTTAGATCGCTTATGTTGATCCAACGGTTATATTTATTTCCGTCTTTGTATGGTCATGATTTCTCAAATTTAATATTTTATATTTATTTCTACCTTTGTATGGTTATGATTTTCCATATTTAATGCTTTCACTTTAAATTTGGGAAATCATGACCATACAAAGATGGAAATAAATATAACCGTTGGATCAACATAAGCGATCTAACGGTGAGATTGACTGGGTGTCACATGGGTGTAACATAACTTGGGTGTCACAATATCCTATCCCATATATATATATATATATATATATATATATATATATATATATAGAGGAATTGTTTTTCTTATGTAACATAAGATAAAATAATTTTTCTACACACACATATAAAGAGATGGGACCCACTTATATTTTTTTTCTCTCCTATATTCTCTTTCCTCTCTCTTCTAAGAAAACAATTCCCCTATATATATATAGGGTAAAGTGTGTGTCATTTTAAAGGATGTAAAATTGTATCATTTTAAGAGAGAGAAAGACATAGATAAATGAGGAGAGTTGACAAAAATAAATAAAAGTGTGGATCTCACCTCTCATATAATGAAATGAAATGTTATAAGTTGTGTCATTTAAAAGGATTAACATTTTCCCCGTATATATACTACAAAATTTTGACAGCCAATTTTACAATATTGTTCCCCTTTCTACGCCTTTCATGCGAGTTTTCGCTCATGACACGAAGAAACTGAAGGAAGAAAAGCTAAAAAGGGCTATGGCAGGCTTGTTGAGGCAGAAGAGTTGAGCTCTGGTGCAAATAGCCGAGTATGAAACATTTTAATAACACGTGCATTGTGTTTGCGTGAGACAACAGCAAATTTTTCGCATCATCCCAATTCACAAGGGAGTATTGGCAAAAGACCCACAACGTGTTGCTGCTTTGTGCTGGCTTCCGAAAGGTCTAACCGCTCTGATTTCATAAGTGGGCCAAAGTGCTGTTTCAGGGGGGCCCACATCAAGGGCAAACTTTGAATATAAATTTCACCTATATGATAAAGACTGTCGAGTACCAGCATAGAACAACATTATTTAATCATTTAATATGATATTTAAATGCACAGGACAATAATAATCAATATAATCATTCAAAAGATGAAGTCATGATATTTATTATATTTATTTAGTTATCAGACACGTGTATGATACTGACAATAAAGAGAATCACTTTTCAGCAAAACTATTTTGTCAAAGAGCAACAGTGATGCTGTTAAACTATCTTTGAAATCAAAGTTGCATAAATCAGAGGTACCACAAAATCCGGACCACACACCCTCGCACATAACCAACCAATCAGACCGAAGATTCCTGAGATGAGAGCCCTCGAAGATTTTGAATATCCTGGAACTATCAACTATTTATCTACCTTAGCTTTTTTCTTTTTGTTACAGATTGATTTTTCACTTGCCACAGCCAAAAAGCATGCCAGTCTCCACTTCTCAAAAGGCATCTTCCTATTCTTTGCTATTACTTTACACTCACATTCAGAGATAGCAATTTGCAACCCACTTGTCACTGCCCACCCAATTTCATTCTAACTTGAAGAAAAAAAAAGAGTAGCTTCATAACAACACCATCAATAAAAGAGGGACACAATCTTGAATTAAAAAAATTGAGCTGCCATACACGTACATCCTCATCCTCCCCAGCATAGATACGTCAAAAAGATGTTTACTGCCTTCTAGACTAGAAGACAAAATTAAAATTAAAGATAGCAAGTAACGAAGAGAACACTAACGTAAACTCCATTACATCCCCAAAAGAAGGAAAGGTGGTTCTTGCCTGCCCTTTCCTCCACCACCTTTAATCCTTCCATTTCCTGCCAACAAGGAAGTGTGTTCAAAAGCATCCACCACCAGCCCGCCCCCCTCCCCAGAAAAAATAAAATAAAATAAAAACCAACCACCTCTTCCGGAAATAAAAACCAATCGAATTGGATTAGACTTCAAGATCAACCTTTGTCAGATTATAAACACAAGTGTACAAATGATTTACTACACACTTCAGAGGCACATTGCATAGGTTTGGCTGATTTCCCATCAAAAATTGCGGAATCTGAATTCATTTATCTCCATTGGCCGTGTTCTACTCAAAGTTTGCATCTTGGCGCCAAACATGAATGGCATCAACAGTCTCCTCACATTCGCAAGACACCATCTTTCACTTCAAAAGTCCCATCTAATTCACCTTTGCTTACCATGGGCACAGGGTGCAACGTAAGGAAAACAAGGGACATTCTACTCACCCGCAGGTTGTTTTTGTTCTGCTGGCTTCACTTGAACCGCAGAGGGAACAGTATGAACATAAGTAAAACCGGCAGGAACAAACTGATGGTGATTTCCAGATGGTGGCATTGTAGCAAACTGTGCTGGATGCAGAAGACCCGGCATAGGTAAGCCACCACTTTTTGTATTGTTCGCAGTGGCACCATTAGAGGGAGAAGTGCTAGAAGAGCTCTGTCGTTGCATTTGCTCGGGGCCGCGCCTTTGAACATAATACCCACTTGCAGCAGAAGTAGAAGAGGGAGAGCAATTAGATTGTGAAATTTGAGGATGTATATAAGGATTTGAGAAGACCAGCTGGGCCTGTTGTAATGTTTGCTTTGATATTTGTTGCTGCTGCTGCTGTTGTTGCATTTGAGGTTTAGCCCCAGTACTGGAAGATGGAGTTAGCTGAGGACCACTGAGGATTGATGGCACATTCCGACCACCAACAGGCGAGGATTTACGACTTGGCACAGCCTGAGAGTTCTTGGCTTGCTGAGAGGCTAAGGACGTTTGACTCGTCTTAATATTGGTTGACGTTGATGTTGTCCTTGGACTACCAGCATTTTTGGACATCGATGAGGTTGTGGGCGAGCCAGCCATAACTGGAGGAGACGGAGAACTTGAAGGTTGCACTTGTACAGTGGATGATTTCGGATTAGCTGCAAAAGATATTTGAGTGTGGGCTTGCTGGGTACGAGCCTGCTGCTGAGGAAGACTTTTGACTGATGGTGGTGGTGGTGAAGTCATAGATGGGGAAGACTGCGAAGTGGTTGCCCTTACAGTGTTCTTCCATTGAGGTGACTGAGCAACTGTGGTGCTGCTTTGTACAAGGTTTTGAGGAAAAACAGATACAGCATTAGAAAACTTGGGGGGCATTGATGATGTAGAAGGAAGATGATCAGAGTAGACACTGCCATTGCTTGTTGATGGTGTCTTACTTCGAGCAGCTGCAACTGCAAATTGATGCTGTTTCTGAAGCTGAATATATTGCTGCTGATTTCGTTGCAGATGTTGCTGAGAACTTGCTGAACTGGTGTTGATGCCAGCAGGCATGACAGGAGCAGCAGTCCGAGAAGAAGCAGAACCAAGGCCGAGTGTTCGTGCAGAGCTATCAATGACATTGTTGCCAGTTAATGCAGTTACTGGAGGATCAGACACATCTGGCCTTGAGAATGCAATAGATTGCCCGACTGTAGCTGGGATTTTCCCTCCCGTGGATTTTCTATCTTCTTCTGGGTTAGAAGAATCAGACACAGCTTTCCCTTCTTCAGGGACACAATAATTCTTCTTCTGCTGAGAATTGGCAGCTTGTGCACCGGCCATTATCTGATAGTTATGGTGACTCTGTGCAATAGATGAGAGGTCAAGGCCAGGGGCGGCAGTTGCACCATTGACGGACGCAAATGACATGGCAAATGCTTGAGACATTTCAGCTGTAGCCTTTGGACCAGGGTGCTGTTGAGCTTGCGTCTTTTCACTATGACTACCATTAGAACCAGTACCATTAATTGATGCAGGTGTCATCAAAGCAAAGTTTGGCGTCTGCACTGGCATTGCAAAATTTTGTCCATAAATACTCATGGTAGTGCGAGTGAGACGACTATCCGCAGTAGAGGGACTACCTTCACCACCCATTTCGGATTCAATTTGGCGAGCTGGATGAGAAGCATTATGATTCTGCAGTTGCTGCCTCTGCTGTTGCTGCTGCAACTGTAGAAGCTGCGATGGTTGACTCTTATTGACATGAAAGCCTTGCATGCCTCCAACAACACCACTACCACCACCATTGGAGCCACTACCATTAGGCTTTTGTTGATTCTGTGCATGCTTTTGGGAAGAGGAGGATCCAGTAGAAATACTGGTGTTTTGATGGCTCTGCTGTGATTGAGGAGGAAGTTGCTGCTGCGGAATCTGTGAAGGATGGAGCATTTGAGAAGAATAGAATGACCCATTGAAGAATGGCAATGCCTGTGCATGGGCTCCTCTGTATGCAGGTGGACCACCAACGTGTGCTGGTATTGGAAATGGGTAAGCATTATTAGGCAAAATGGCCAAGTATTGAGTTTCATTGCCGGGCATATTTGGATAGCTAAAGCTCATTGGTGGTGCAGCAGCCACCCCTGTACCCGAAGCATTGAGCGGAGCTGAATTAGAAGCAGATGCTGATCCTCCACTGTTTGTGCCAGGCAAACACTTAGCAGATCCCGGTCGAACAGAGGCAGCAGCAGCTTGCTGCTGGTTCAGTGGAAAGATGAATGCAGGACCATGCTGAAATTTATGACAGAGCATTAATTAACAAAAGTATAAATTTCAAAAAGAAAAACGGAATGCATACCAAAAACAAAGCTTGCTCATAATATTACCAGGAAATAAAACAAAAAACATACCAATATATTATTAGGTGCTCCGGAAGGCAAGGCTTGCTGAAGCAAGATTTGCTTTCTTTGAGAACTATCCAAGTTAGTAGGCTGAGAGCCTTTATCCTTCCCAACATGACCTGGAAACATGCCAAGACCGTGATCTTTGTCTAGAGTAGGGTTTGGAGCCCTGCTGGGAACATTAGCATGCAATTCAGTGGAGGGCACAACATTAAGATTACAGGGCTTTGCCCCGTACAAAGCTGCAGAACCTGCTGCTGCTGGCCAGAATGGATTCATCCTCGCAATTTGCTGGTGATATAATATATTGCGAGCAATGTAGTAATGGGTTGCACACTTTTTGGGCCGAGGCTGATTAGAAAGTAGATGGGGTGGCTGTAAAAGTTTTTATTAATAATGAATTCAAGGGGGACGAAACGTAATGAACTTTTTTTTTATTTAAAATCAGCAAGTTTCAAGAGAATAAACTAAAATGAACATATACCGGTATAGCTGCAGAAGTCACTGTAGTCCCATCCATGGATACTACTCCTTGCAGAGATGTCATATATCTGCTAATGGGAAAAGAGTCATACCCCAAGAGAAAAGCAGCATTCCCACTAAATACTACAAATACCCAAAAGAACAGACAACGGATAAGAATTAATCCAGCCATACCCCATGGGAGGAAGCCCGCCAGGCCAGCTGGGAACAGACAATGGAAGAGGCACGGAATTGGATAAAACTGTAAGAAGGAAAAAAAAAACGACATAAGCCACCGTTATCATTAAAAGATGGAGAAAGAAAGCAAATAGAACAAGTATTTTCATTTTTCAACTTCAAATTGAACAAACCATTTTTCTCTGGGTTAGGCTGTTGCTGCTGCCTCTGGATGTTGTTTTGATGTTGCCTCTTGTTAACTAAGCTGCCATTTCCACTAGTATCCACCCTATTAGCCTTCTCCACATCAAGCTGCAAGACGGTACCTCTTTCCTTCCGCATGATGTCCGGTTTATGAGACTCAGCTTTGTCCATTTCCACGGCTGCAACCTCTTCCTTACTCATTCTCAGCGATTTATCATCTTCCTTCGTCACAGGCTTAACTTCCTGTAAACCAGGCACAGATATTTAAGTACTTATCAGCCAGCAACGAAGAAAGGGCTACAGATGCACGCCATGGCCCACTTACCATTTCAGGGTCTATTACCAAAGGTTTAGGATCTCCAGCCACAAAAGTAATCTCCACATTTCTTTCGGGAGAAGATCTCAGTGGAGGAGGCGGCAGCGCCTGAAAAACCAACCAGAAAAAAATAATAAAAAAAATGATAGAGAGAGGAAAGAGAGAGAAGTTGAAAAAGCAAGAAAAAGATAAGCACCATCAGATCTATCTGGAACTTCTCTTCTCGCTGGTTTTCACTCTCAGACAAAGTTGTATTCCTGTAGAACCAAGAAAATGAACAAAGCAAGATCAGGATTCCCATTCAAACAGAACCCACAAAAACAAGACTTGAGCTCATAATGCTCACGCTTTAGTCGATTTCACATCCTCGCGATCATGATCTAATTTGACCACAGGAGATTCCTTCTTCGGTGACTGGGGCACCTCCTTACTCAATCCCACATCTTGCTTCTCCGATTCCTCCGTCAACGGCTTAGAATCCGACGAAACGTTGCTTTCCAACTTAATTGACTCCGGCTGCGGTTCGGACGATGCTAGAGCGCCTTGAGAATTGACCAAATCGTATGATACACCGCCATTTTCAGGTCCAGATTCTGAGATTTTATGAAAATTCTGCGAGCAAGTTTCCACTTTTGAAGGCTGATCGCTTTCGGCCTTCGCAGTTGATGGAATGGAGCTACTACGAACGCTGAAAATCGTCGGATTTTCGTCGTCGCACTTCACCGGCCGTGGTTTTTTCCTCTTCGGAGCTAGAATCGAAAAGTAAAATACGTCAGTTTAATCCTTGAAGCTCGAAACAAATTCAAACGCTTTTGGATGCTGAGAAAACAAGAGATGATAAAAAATTAAAAAAAAAATTGCTGGCACGGATTTCCCACGAACAAAAAAAGTTAGAAGAAAGAGAAAACTGATTGAACTATCAAAGCTCAGAGAACCCACCAACAACAGACAAGGAAATAACAGAAGAGCTGGAATTTTGAGGTGGAAGCGATGACGAGAGAGGCTGTGCGGATTGTGAATTTGAGATCGGTGAAGATATCCTTGACTTGGCATCATTGGAAGATTTATGTCCTTCACGAGAATCGCTGTTGGCCATGATTTCTTGCTTAGACGGCCCTTGAGGCTGTCTCATCATGCCGTACAACACTTCTGCGATCTCTATCTCGATCTCGTCTTGAGCTGCAGAAGATGACTTGGATGAGGATTTGGGGGGTCTGAACTTGGGTCCATTGGTCT
This sequence comes from Gastrolobium bilobum, assembly GCF_033153095.1. Lineage (NCBI taxonomy): Eukaryota > Viridiplantae > Streptophyta > Magnoliopsida > Fabales > Fabaceae > Gastrolobium > Gastrolobium bilobum. The sequence continues at coordinate 1,428,110 of NW_026896335.1, read as the reverse complement.
TCTACAGCAACACAAGACATTACTTGTTAGTAACTAGCCATCAAAAACACAACACAACAGAGTGACAACCAGCGACAACTCACTATCTTTTTCCTCACTGAAGCATTCGACGACGATGGCGACGCCGGAGACAACGCCACCGAAGGCATGGTCGTTCTCACCGGCGAAGTGGAAGGCTGACGACGAATTTGGTCGGCTGCTATTGCAGGAGGGGAAGTCCAGAATTCGTGCGACCTCTTCGTGGAGGCTGAAGAGAGAAGAGACAAACAAAGGAAGAAGAACAAGTTAAAAGAAAATCTTCAATTTTTTAGAACACAGACTGAGCCAATTGAGTGAGTCCGTTTGGGAACCGTACCTGAGCGAGCCTTTCTGGGAACCGACACCCCGATCATCTCATCGGCGGTCTTCCAAGTAGGCGGCGCTGGTCTAAAAACTTTGGCCGGCGGTGGAAAGCTCTTCCGATGCAGCGACGGGTTAGGGCCGAGAGAAAGCATTCTAACGGAGGCAGCGCCTCTGTCGTCGTCGTCGTCGTCTTCTGGTTCATCGTTAATACTATCCTCTGAAGTATCTTCTCCGCCTTCTTCTCTGCTATGCATCACCCTGTCACCACCCCTCCTCCTCTTACTCCGCCCCAGTCGATCTCGATCCTTCTTCCCGTTACCTCCTCGATCTCTTAGCCTCGCCGTCTCATGCAGCTCCACCGCTCCGTCTTCCTCTGCAAAACAAAAACCACCATCATCAAAGTTTCTGAGATGGTTTTAGATCTGAGACTTAAGAGAGAGTGAGAGAATTTCGAACCTGGTGAATCTCTGTGGCTGTGGCTGTGGCTGTGGCTGTTGTTGTTGTTGTTAGTCCTGTGTCTTCTTCTAGCCAAACCATTTGCAGCCATAGTGCTTCTCCTACCTTCTCTATTCCTGTCCATTCCACGCCACCAAATCAGCTGCTGCACCCACAAGATCTATCTCTATCTCTTCTCTCATATCAGTGACAACGAAACCCAACCATAATCACCGCAAGTACACTGATTCATTCACAACCAAATTCCCAGACCTATTTGATGCTTTCAACATCACAACAGAATTTTCGTTTATCTATTCTTCTCTTGTTCACGCTCACGCTGCTGCTCCACTCCTCTCTCCCTCTTTTTGTGCTCCAATCTCATCTTCTTTCCGCTATAAACCCACTCCAAATCCTCTTGTGCGGTTACGATTCACTCACTTAATTCCATCATTAAATCTCTACCGTCCCCTCCCTCCGCATATATCCAACGGTTCTGCTTCTTCCGTGCCAACATGGCAACATCCGCACCGTCTCCTTTCTAACCTTTTTCCCCGTTCACCCCCACGTGTCGCTTCTTTCTTTCTTCCCAAGCTTCCATGTTTACTCGCTACTGACTTGGTACCATATTTATTCTATGAGTATAAATCTTTTTTTATGTTTGGTAACTAATAATTAATTAAGGACTGAAGAAAAGGGAACAGTTTATAATCTAATTCCATTGGAACTGACAGCAATGCTTGAGCAATAAGCTCTTCAAATTTCCAAAGGAGTTACTGTGACCGGATATAGCCGGTTACCCTGACCTTCTTTTAAACAAACACAACAATCACAACACATGGAATCTAGGTGACCGCAGAAAATATCGTTCCAACTAGTCAAATTCATTTTTTTGGTTTCCCGTTTTCTCTTTATTTATTTTATTTTTCAGTTTTTAATTATTATTTTATCAAAAAGACTATGGTATTGGGGCATTGGGCCCACGCAAGGAATAAACAATAAAAACATTCATTTTCTAATCTAGGGACCAGATCTTCCCGCTTTCAGTAAAACAACCTTTGTCCATCGTGGGATTAGATCCGACGTGGCTCTGCCACTCACTTAAAAACAAGCAGATTCCAACGAAAGACAGTCCGATCTGGCACCGAGCCAAGAGGCTCGGATGCGTCGATCACCGAGCCCGAATCGCTGCCGTTTAAGGCTTCTAATCTCACGGTCCTAATGATAGACGAAGCAAGGCGGTCATTGAATTTACCAGTGTGTGGGCCCTGATTATTATTTTTTAAATTTTTTATTGTCACATTGGCAATATGTGAGCTTTGCTGACGTGTACGTGGACCCCACTCATAAAAACTGAATGAAAATATATGAAAAAAAATCTAATATGCTATCATCGTATCTACATTCCACTTATAAAAACATAATACATCAATTGACATATTTTTTAAAAGAGGAACAAAAATTTAATATTATAATTATAAGAATACATAATTTGAATTTTATTTTAAACTATTTTATACCCGGCGCTAAATAATACTCTAATACTTAGAGATGTTCTCCAAAAAAGATGAGGCATCTGCGGTCAAAATTTACAACGCAGTTAAAAAGGGAAATAATGCTAAACCTAACGCAAACGCGACTCTCTTTTTTCACATCACGCGCCGGTCCTGATTTTAGTTAATGAACAGCGTGGCACTGTCGTTTTTCTAACGTGTCAAAAAAAGAGTCATACAGGTGGTGGTTGTTGCCGTGGTCATTCTCATTAATGAGCTCGGATCTTGTGATTGGCTACAACCTCTCCACTTTTGTTCACAAATCGAAGAAATCTTTCGGTGTAACAGCTTTACATTTTTATTAAAATGGAAAAAAAAAATAGGATTTAAAAATAATTATAAAAGAAAATAGAAAATAAAAATTCCCTTTTTAACATTTTAACAAATAGTAATCCACTAAAAAAAATTCCCACAAATCCAGGGATTAGGTAAATATATTCGTGAATTTATATTGTATGTAAGGGGAAGATAGCTTCACTGACTAGGTTGCTTTCCCAAGCTTCCTTTCCTTCAACTAGAAAAAGGCAAAGCTATTTTCACAAGTCTAAACTCATTTCACTTTTTCACGGCTAAAAAGAACAAATTTGAATTTCAGCTTGGAAATCGCCCTTATAGGAGAGAGTGTGTCAAAAATGGAAAATAAAAAAGCTATATATTTATCCTCATATATTTAATTTCATTAAACATTGTAAAAAAATGATAAATAGATGAAAGTAATTCAATATGTACAGGGTGATAGAGTTTTCATAACTATTATTATAATTGGTAATTAACATGAGCATTTTAAGATAATTTTAAAAATGTATATTAAAATAAAATAAATAGATGAAGAATATATGCATAGTGAATTTTAAAATTGAAAATATTTAAAACGAAAATTGAAAATGACATGAATTGATTTAAAGAGTTCTCTCTATAATATACAAAAATATTACTTACAAATTTATATAGATATATGATCATAATATCCTTTCAAATTTAAAAAATATTATCATTAAAAGCTATGAAATTAAAATTGAAAATGCATAAAAAAGATTATGAAATAGATAACGAAAATAGTAATTATTAATTAATGAGAAAATTAAAAAAAAAATTCTATATAAAAATATTAAAAATATAAACTAAAAAAAGGTGAGAAGTATTTTAATGATGATCTCGCATGTGAAGAAACGCAATATTGAGATATTATTCTACTTCAAGAATGAAAATCCTATTTCATTGTATAAAATTAGTGAAAAAAATTTCTCATGTTGCATGAGAATTCAACTCTCATGTTAGTGACTCTTTGATTTGCGTGCAAAGCTTTTCTTTTCTTTTTCTTTTTTTAATAAATATGGGACCCACTACTAGTTGAGCCACAACATGAGAATTGAATTCTCATGCAACATGAGAAAATCAAATTCCATACAATTAAATACTAAATAATGATAAATTTGGAATAAAGGATGACACGTCAGAAAGGATCCACTAGAGGAAATGGTTAAGCACATCATAATATATAGTTTCTCTCTCTGAAAAGGTTGTCTTTAGTGAGAGGCGGATTGATATCTCGCTATCGTAAAATCTGAGAGTGTGAAGCCATTGCCAGATGTCGAGGGAGACTTCTGCGTCAGATGGCCTCCGTGGCCACCTTTATGACCGTATACACTAAGAAACCCTAGCCGTCACAATAGCTAATAGCACCACTACCACTCTCTCCTTTATTAGTTACTTTTTTATTTAAATATTTTAAAATGAGTTTACTTTTAAAATTTAAAAACATTTGAATCAATGCTAACTCCATTCCAATCTTTTCCCATTATAATAATCTAAAGTAAATCAATGCTTTAGCTCTTGATTTAAATAAACCACTTACCATAACCTCGCTTAAAATCTTTCCAACATCTTCATTTATTAACTTGTTATTATTATATTCCTAGCCGTTCAACATTTTTTCAATAATTTAATGGCCCCATGCGTCTTTGTTTCTTTTTTTTTTTTCTCAGCATAAAATTTAATAAGAATGTTAATAAACTTTTTGCTATGATTCACAAAAATCGATTTGTATCGTTTAATATTTTAGAATTAACAGTTTTTAAAATTAATGTTACTGTGATCCAAACTAAGAGCCCGTTTGTTTCCCTTTTTAAAAAAATTAACTTTTATCTCTTTTTTATTTTAGAAGTCTTTTTAACAAAAGTTAAAGTAATTTATATTTTTATAAAAATATTTAATTTTTGAAAAAAAATATTGACTTTTAACTTCTGCTTTTTTTAAAAGTTAAAATTTTTAACTTCTGAAAAAAGTAGATTTTTATTTTTTTTATGATTTTTATTTTTTTTAAAAGTAAATATCCAAATAACTAAAATAGAGAAGTGCTTTTTTTCAAGAAAATAAAAGTTTTTAAAGAAAAAAAAGCCTATCCAAATGGCTAAAAAAGCTATTCTCTTTTTCAGTAACCTAAAAAAAAAAACTACGTCAGATAAAAACGCGTTGCGTCGATTGATTGAATTGCCTTTCCCTTTAAAAACCGAAGAAAAAAAGTATAATAAAAAATTATATCTTCACATTTACCCAACCGGTTGACAGCAGTGTTTTAAAATTCAGATCCGTGGTTGACTGGATTATTAGTTCAACCGGTTCAACCAGTTTTACTGTTCACATATTAAAAAAATATAAACATATTACTTATATTAAGAATTCATATATGAAAACTATTAATGAGCTTCGACAAATAAATTGATTTTCAATGACAATAAATATCATATATTTCTAAACTTCTCGTTCTAGACCACATCTTAATATTGGATTAAAATTGCAATATAAGTTAAATACACCTTTTGTACCTTGACATAACATGGATAAATTAAATCATGATAACAAATAGTAGGCATGAAATATACACTAAGGAGAAAGTGTCCACCGTTGATATGAGACCATTAGTGTTTATCTCCACTAAACTTATTAAGATCATTATAAGATACAACTAAATTACATAAACGGATTTCATTAATTCAAAATACCTTCTTATTTGCACCTTACTTATTAATCATATTTATCACAAAATATGAAATTGATTTAATTTAAGAGTTCTCATCAACCAAAAAAAAAATTACCAAAAAAAAAGGTCAACCAGTCTAACTCGGGTTAACTAGGTCACTGAGTCGTCGGGTCTCGGCCAAGTCAACCGATCCAAACCGAGTCGACTGCAGTTTAGGTCCAAATGACCACTCAGACCGGAGAATCCACCGAATCATCCAGACCCAGATTGACCCGGCCGATCCGAGCCGGTTTTTAAAATAGTGGTCGGGAGTGTGAGACTGGAGTCTTCTTTTTCATATTTAACATTACCTTCACAAAAATAAATTAAAAATCAAAAGGACGACATGTTAAGCCATTAGCAATTAGCATCGACCTAGTGCGGAGGAATTTAAATAATTTATGCGAGATTATAATTTTAAACCTCAATATTATTATTATAAAAAAATATTACCTTTTTATAAAAGATAATAATTGACTCCGAAGTTAAATTTACATTGTTATTGACACGGTACATTTCAAATCCCACTTTGTTTTTGTAATTTATATACTAACCGTTATATAGTCTTAAATAATATTATAAAATGACAGGTTTTTGACAAAAGAAATGTGAATTTTAAAAAAATCCACTTATTTAGTTCATTGATCAAATGTTTTATCGGACTAATGCAGAAAAAGGCTTTTAGATGGCTACGCGTTTAGTCGCGCACTTGACACTTGCGCATTTCTGATAAATCTGAACACGTTTGTATCAGGTACATGTCTGAACACGTCTATATCAGGTATATGTTTTTGACAAATCTGAACACGTTTGTACCTGGTGCGCGTCTAAACATGTTTTACCAGGTGCGTGTTTCTGACAAGTCTGACCAACACAATATCAAGACGCATCATGTCCAGGCACGTGTTTCGTGGTATAATCGCATCACAGTCAGAAACACGTATGTGTCAGGTGCACGACTAAACGCGTAGCCATCTGAAACGCGTCTTTCTGCATTAATCCAATAAAACGTTTGATCAACGAATTAAACTCGTACATTTTTTTGAAATTCACATTTTTTAGGTCAAAAACTCTAAAATGACCATTTCCAGATTTATAATTATAAATGACAATAAGTTTTTACTGGATGTACAAAGAAAAGACAGTGTTGCAAGTAAGGGGTACATTAAATTGGCCTCGAACTAAGTGTAACTTAACTAATGATTGAGTTAATATCATATCAAATTCAATATTTGGATAAAATATATAATTTTGAATATTATTCATTATTCAGTCATGAAATCTTAGAAATATAAAATTAAAATTCAGAGTTTTTTATATACATTAAAATAAAATAGTAATACAAAAGACAATAACACATTATAACTTATAAGACAGGTATTAGATTAAGTTAATATATTTTATGGTTTATGTTTAAAATTAAAAAAAAAACTCAAAATATTATGCAATAGCTAATTACCAACTTAAAACGTCACTCAAACCTAGGGTGAAACTGGACCGAGTCGGCCTACAGGAATCTATGACTCAGCTTACATCAGGCCAGATCTGACCTATTATATTTTATAAAATAGGCCGGGCTTGAACCTTGAAAAAACTTGTTTAATAAAAAGGTCGTAGGCTCACTTTCATAAGACCTGGCCTTTAAACCTACATGTCGGCCTATATTGTACTATTTATTTTAAATAAAATAAAATAGAATATGTATGACTTGAAGAAAAAATAAAAGATATAAATTTAATCAAATGCAATTATTTATAATTTAATTAAATTATATTATCTTTTAATATAAATTTGACTTTATTTCTTATGTAGGAGGAACTAACATCTCAGCATGTTAGATTGTGTACATGAATTGAATATATTAAAAGGTTTTTGGGAGATGTTATACTTACTACAAGCATCATGATATGTTTGTTGGATTCATGTAGTTATTTTAATCTACATAGTATGGATTTGTTTATTGGATCTGATGAAATATATTTTATTTAGTTTGAGCATTTTACTTTTAAAATTGACTTAAATGTAGTTGTATGAGTTTTGTTGTGATTCATGATTCTGTTTGGACGTTGAAATTATGAATTTTTGCTTAGCAATAAAATTTGAGTATTTTGTAAAGTTTATTCATAGTTCTGCTTAGAAATTAAAAATTAACAGGCTAACGGGTTAGGCCAGACCATTTATTTTTTTATAAATGGGTCAGGTCAGGTTAACAGTTAAACTCGTACTATGCTTGGGTCAGGTCAAATTGAAATTTTTTGACATAAACTTAAATTTTTCGGGACAAAGTTTGGCCCAACTCAGTCCACTTTCACCCCTACTCAAACCCAATAAAATTGTAGTCTTAAAAATACACGAAGTTTAAATTTTAAAACTCACACGGACTAATTAAATGCGGGTCAAGTTAAGTGACCCCTTGAATTGAGTCGTGAGCTGAGCACCCAATACCATTTTCCATTGTTTTTTTTTTCCTCCCACAAATATTAATCTCCTTATAAAAATGTAAACCGTTCGATATAAAAATTTGAAGCATCCTATTTTCAAAAATACACTTTTTGTGAAATGCAAGTGAAAAATCACGGTCGCATTGCCCCTATTTGGAAAAAAATAAAGTTAATCGCAACGAAGAAAATATTGGTAGTGGGAAAAATCTGTAAGGCACGAATGACACGGAATTTTTTTTAATATTATCGTTGCAGTTACAGTTGGCCAATAGAAATGTGACGCATCAATTTATGTTGTATTAAAAAAAAAAATTATTTTATATTATATCTAAAATATAAAATATACTGTCGTAATCAATTTTGAAAACCATCGTCACACCAGAAAAGCATTCGAAATTTCGAATTACAGATATCGGATAAATCCTCAAAACACAAAAAAAGAACGGATTAGACATAAATATTATAAGAACTCCACTAGTCCGCCATCACGTAACTAATTAATATCGACACCTCAATATCATACCTGCCTTAACTGATAACTCCGCATTCTTATTAAATTCCGCGAACTATTTACTTCCAACTACTTTCGGGTATTGTCCCTAATAAAGGCTTATTTAGAGCGACTAATAAAGAATATAGGATAAGATAATTTATCATATATTATTTTTATTTTTTATTTGGCGGGTCAATAAGATATGATTAGATTATTTTATTGTCTCATTTTATCCTATCCAATACATAATTTCTTATCTTATGGGGGGAGCTAAGTCAGGATTCAACATAATAGGATACTAATATTGGATACCCAATATATTTCCACGCTATCCAATATATTCTCACGTTATTCAATATATTTATATTTATTGCATTATATTTTATTTTTTATTTTTTCTTTCTTCTTTCACCTTTTACATAATCTTATTAGATTGCTAATCAGGTGCTCATCAAACACAATACATGATATATGCTTATCAGCTAAATATCATATCTTACTCTTATACTATCCTGTCCACCAAATGAACCTTAAATGGTTATGGACAGAACGTGACAATTATAACAATTTTTTTTTTCTCTTCTTCAGATTTTTCACTCCTTGTTAAGCATTTCTCACTGTTCATCCAGCACTGATATTTCGCTCTTCGGCACCGAATTTTTGCATCTCCGATGTCGAGTTCCATTAAGGGGTGTTTGGTTTGGGAGAAAAAAATTTCACTAAGGAAATAGAATTATTAGGAAAATTGTTGGAAAGTGATTTTAGTAGGAAACTTTAAAAAAAATTGTTTGGTACGCTTAAATATTTCTGAGAAAATTGGGTCAATTTTTTTGAGTATATGTTTGGATGAAGGTAAAATATTGATGAAAAATTGATTAAAAATACTAAAATACCCTCTCCGTTTTTTCTTTTACTTTTTGAATGTGTTACCGTTAGACATTTCTACCAACATCAAATAAACAAGTTTTCATATCTATGTAATTCTCTTCATCTCTCCTTTCATGTTATTTGTTAAACAGAACAATTGTTTGTTGAACAGAACATTTCTAGAACAGAACAGTTGTTTGTTGCGCATGACTGCCATTTATTTCATGTTACCGTAGTGACTATTTCATTGTATCTATTTTACGAAAATGGAATGACTACTGTATAATATGTGTCGTGATGTTTCCCCTGTTGCGTGGGTCTTTGAAATGTTGGTCACGTTAACGACAAAAAGATGAGGATATTTTAGTTTGAATCTATTTCTCCTTCTTCCCCATTTAGTCAGACAACCACAAAATACTACCTCATAATTGTCTTTCTAAACAGTGATTTTTGCTTGCAATTTTCAAACCCTATGCAAATGTGATGCTTAGGTAAATATTGCAATTCTCTCTCCCAAACATGGTTTACACCATTTCCCAACATCAGATACATAGAAAAATATTTGGAAACCTTGAACCAAACACCACCTTGAGCATCTTACATTCCTTCAATCATCACTCAACACTATCCACTGGGTTTGTGAGTTTCTGCAGTTAATATAGATAAGTTATATGCATTTATTTTCAAAATGACGTTGTTTTGGTATTGAAATCTTAAAAAATTATAAATATAAAGACTATTATAACCCTGAAATAAATTAAAATTTCAAATACACCATGATTTCCGCCCAAAATGACGTCGCATTGGGGTTAGTGCAGATAACTTATCTGCAGTAACTGCACAAAAAGCGAACCCATTTATTATATGATTAATTATTGTTAGATTAAGTGCCTGTTTGGATGGGCTTTTATTCCTAAAAAAGTTGTTTTTTTTAAAAATAAAAGTCATTTTGAGAATTTCTAGATGTTTGGATAACAACTTTTAAAAAAAAAAATATTAAAAAAAAAGTTAAAATGCTATTTTTTTTATAGTCAGTAGTTGGTTGCTTTTGAAAAAAGTAGAAATTAAAATATAATGTAATTTTATTTTAGGAAATAGATAATATAAAATTTTAAAATATAATTTTAACCTTATCCTATCATACCTATTTTATGTCTCCTTATCCCACAATTTTATATATAAAAATACTTTTTTTATTTTAACATCCCAACAATTTTTTTATGTAAAAGTGATTTTCAGATCATACATCCAAACGTAAAATAACTTTACCTTTTAAAAAAAGTTATTTTAAAAAAAGCAATGCATAAAGAGTCATTTTTTTAAAAGCTCATCCATACCGGTCCTAATTCAAAATCAACAGTTAAAAAAATATACCGTCAATAACTAATTACATAGTAAGGATAATAAGTCTAAAATATACCGTCAATAAATTTGCGTGTCGGATACCGACATTTTTTGACACGCGGTCAATATTTTTGGATACGTGATCAACTTTTTCCGACACGCAGCCAATGCTCCAACATTTTTTTTTAGATCTAAATTTTATTTTATTAATTAAAAATAAAAAATTAATTTATAAGTCAAATTTTTTCTGTTATGAAATTTGACATAAAAAATTAGCAAGATATGAAAAATTACTTTTGTTTTATATTATATTATAAATTTAAATATTTGATTGGTTATATGATTTATTATGTACTGTTATATGTACTAAATATAAATTATATTACATATATTAAAAATATTATTTAATATCAAAATGAGTCTTAACCTGTCGAAATATGACAATTTTTAGAATTAATGTGTCGACATAACGTGTTGTATCTCAAGTCTTATATCAGTATCGGTGCAACATAGAGTATAAGTACCCTAAATTAAAATACTAATCATAAAACAGATTTTGAGATTGTCCAAGTTGGCTAAAAAGCTCTCCTGGTTTAATCAACAAAGACGAAAATTTGAGAGAAAAGCTCCACAAGGCGTGTGTAGTACCACACGGCACGCAGTGACTTTTACACCGCTGATCTGTAAAGTTCATAGAGCACCAATGTTTAAAGGCTGTTTATTTTTAATTTTTGACAAAGGTATTAAAAGAGTTTTTTCTTTTTGTGTGTGTTTTACTTGTAGTTTAGTTTTTTTTATTTAAAAAAGCTTATAATCATATATTTAAACACATTTTTCATTTAAACACATTTTTCAATTGAAAAAGTATTTTTTTTTCTTATAAAAAAAAAAAACACACAGCCAGCCTTTCGAACGCGCTCTTGTTCTGGTTCTTTTGGGCTTTTCAATGGATTCCGAGCATTCTAGCCCAATTAAGGGAATGTTATCCTCATTTTGCCCTTGAATATTAAAATATACACTGTTCTCATTCATTCTATATAATGGAATTTGGATTGTTTTGAACTAACCTTGTCATGATTTATTATAGTTTAATAGTGATTAGAAAAATATAGCTTTGGTTTCTGTTGGGATAGTGGGACACGACAAGCTCTTTTCATGCCTTGTTTGCTTAAACGAATATGAAAAAAAAGAACATAGTCATCGTGTATCTGATTCCCAAGATCCAACTTCATATGTTATGGACGAGTTGTTGAAAATATATTGCCTAGAATAATTATTATTTTTTATCTGGGTGCTTCTGACACAAGACTTGGTAAGACACGTGCAGTACTTTGAAATCTTGCAAAGTGCATCATGGTGGTGGCATCATGGTTAATGGTATAAATTAATTTGATGCAAACGGGTCTAAGTTTATAAAAAATATTTTGAGTTTAGTTTGGTTTATTAATCTTATTGGAGCTAAATATTAAGTTTGACTTGACTTATTTATAAAAAATTAAAGGTTTGGTTTGATTTATTTATACTTATAAAATATATTTTTTCAAATTCACTCCAAATATTGAGACTATATATGCATATCAATTATGTATTCCTTCGTCAGAGAAAAAATAATCAATCCACAAATAATTATATCTTTCATGCTATCTAGTTGGTTGAGCTAATTAGAAGGTTAAGGTAAAGCCATGAAAAAGAGACTGACTGATAGAGAAAAAGAGAGATAAATAGTCAGAGAATTTAATTGTGAAACTATGACCGTAAGAAAATGGCAGTAGACAATTGTAAAAAAATAGGGTTAAAAAAGTTAGATTAATGATTCCATGGCATGAAAATATATTTATTTATAATAATATATCAGGTCAGCTCACAGATTTTCAAGTCAAATCTCATTAAATCAGGTTTGGACTTATTTGCTAAATAATTATTTTTTAAAGTTTGAACTCGTTCTATTTATTAAATAAATCAGGTCAAGCCAAGTTTTAAATTCTTAAGAAGCCGTTCGACCTATTTATATCCCTAATTAAAGACTATGTACAAAACCGGTAAAAAGGACGTGATTCAAAGCTCGTATTCATAAATATTTCAATTCACTTAAAAAAGAACAAATGGAGAAAAATGTTTTAGGAGTAAGTTACTAGGCATAATCTTCCGAGATCGAATCTATTTTTTTCGACAAAATTAATTTATTCTGTCGGGTGCGAATTATATACTCATAATTATGATGTCTTTTTTTTTTAGTACATGAAAGGGCCGAAGTCTAAGGAAAACAAACAAAACAAAACAAATTAAAACAGAGAATTAAGGGTCAACAAGGAACCCAGAGCAGAAGGAGTTTCCTGCAGAACCATAAGATGATCCAAAATCGTGGATGCATGACCCGCAAGCCAGTCGGCACAAGAGTTTTTTTCCCTAGAGGCATGGACGAAGGAGATGTCCCAGTTCTTTTTTTCCAATTCCTGATACTGAAAACCAGATAAGGGAGGCTCGCTGTTGGATTCTCGTTTTTGATAGCTTCAATAGCTAACAAGGAGTCACTCTCTATGATGAGCTGGTTGATGCCACGATCCCAAGCAAGTTGCACCCCCTTCAGGATAGCCCAGAGCTCAGCTATAAGAGGAGAGCACAAGCCTATATTATAAATAACACACACACACACACACAATCTTTTGTTGTTGAATTTAATAGTTTAATTATTCTGTTATATAAATAACATATTTATCATATAGTTATTACTGTTTTTTAATAATATATTTTTTTATACAGTTTCACGGATCGCGACGTGACTAATCCAGGTCATGAAGAATATGGTGTTTTGAATAAGGATGTGCAAGAATGGTGTTTCGAAATTCTGTCGGCACCGTAGTTGGATTAGGATCCTCGTCCTCTTCGCTATTTGACTGATCGCCATCATGCTCAGTAGCCAGACATGCATTCTCGTCTTCTTTTTCTTTGTCATCATCGTTACAGACCCATGTTGGAATGTCTTCATCCTCAATAATAACATTGTTTTGCGCTGGTAGATGTATAGGTGATGATGCATACCTGCATATATTATCAGTATTTGATGTTGTGTTCAGATCAAGCGATCGAACTGATATTGACAATTTTTCAGCATTTTCAACATCTACATGTAGCTCAACAAACTTTCTTGCACTGCTCTGATCAGAACTCATTTCAGATTGTTCCCTGGATATATCTAATATAATATCAACAATATCTTCATTTGTAATTGATATTGTTGTGTATTCAATATTGTTAGCAAGATATCTTACGTTCACTTTAAAAATATATTGATTCTCTTGCAACCCCAATTTCAAATAAATTTTTTCGCCTTCAACTCCTCGAAACTAGTTACACGTGTAATATGCATTGTTCTTTTATCGCCTTTAAATATTACACCGTGATGACCCATAACTTTTCTACCATTATAGTGTATAAGTGCACAAACTGTTTGTAAATTTGAACTCATTTTTTCCGTCCATTGCTAAACAAAAGGGAATATAAAGACTGATATATGGAAGAAGGTGAATGTTGAGATATATGAAAAACCATTAATGTAGCATCACCCAACAGTTTAAGCTTTTGGGTTGAATTGGTTCTTTACATAGTATCAGAGCCTCGGTGTACCGGGTTCGATCCTCGCCGCCCCCCACTTTCTTTCAAGTGGAATTTCTTTGTTCGCACAGGTAGGTGGGCCTGTGCATTGTCCACCATTCAAGCTCAGTAGGCTCTCGTGTAAGGGGGCGTGTTGAGATATATAAAAAACCATTAATATAGCCTCACCCAACAGCTTAAGCTTTTGGGTTGAAAAGACATGGAAGAAGACAATAGGTATTGAAAGAAGAGAGTTGAACTAAAAAGAAATTGGGTACTGGAAGAACAGAATTCGAGAGTTGAACTTAAAAGAAATTAGGTATTGGAAGAGGAGAGAATTCGAGACTTGAACTGAATTCGGTTTTAACGTTTGGGGTTGGTTATATATTTGCCAAGACACGCATGTCATGTATGTGTGCGAGACGATGTTGGGAATTGTGCTACGTTTAGATGCGCATGTCCAGTTTCCGTGAATCTTGTCAATGACGCGCTAGTTAGATTGTTGCGTTCTTGTTTGTCCTAAGACTAAATGCGCAACCTGGATTACCATGTTTGGTCATAATTTTAAAAAATTGAACTAACACGGTCAAAAACCCGTAAAAAAACACTAAAGAAGGAAATTTACAAGAAACTTCACAGGAAAAAAATAGAAAAGGAAATTAAGCGCTAAACAAACTTGTTGGAGGGGAATGAAATGTAGCAGCTAAGAGGACCCAAATACCTATCAAAGACCAAAAAAAAAAAAAAAACAACAACAAATACAAGGAATATAATATTTTAGAAAAATCCTTAATATTACATGTAACTCTATCATAAATTAGTCCCTGTGTTTAATTATTTTATTTTTGAAATTTCAATTTTTGTAACTTATTATAACATAATCTTGGATATAAGTAGTGGTAATAACACTGAAAAATATCAGAATCTCTCTCACTCGTTTCCCCAGTCTTCCTCCTCTCCCTGATTCTCTCCTTCCTTCTTGGTTTTACTTATCTCCCCTTTATTGCAATCTTCTTCTTTTTCCAGAGTGTTTCTTCTTTTCCCCAAATCTTATAAAATTAGGATCCGGATCCTTTGATGTGAAAAATCACATTACATGGTAAAGTGAGAAATCATAATCATACAAAATCAACAATTTTTTATATAGAAATTGTTGAACTAGAATTGACGAACAACCAATATCAAGAATAGTGTTTATTAGTGCCAAATCAAAAATGGATTAATAAAAGAGGAGAGAGAATCAATAGTAAAATAGGTAGTTACAAAATCATAACCATTAATTTAACTTTGTATGATTGTGATCTTCTCACATGACTATGTTATGTTTTTTCTAACATTAGAGGATCCATTTCCATAAAATTACCGTTACATACTTCCTTGAAATCACGAGGAAAGATTGAGCGTCCGGATATGAATGAGTTCCGCCATGTAGATGGAATGATTGACAGGGGTAAGAGTAAGACCAAGAGAACGTGCTGGCTGTGTAAGGAGGAAAAAGCCGGGAATAGACATAACCTCACACGGCCACATAGAATAAAGTGGGCCAGTCTTCTTGGGCCCATACTTTTGCCCAATTGATAAAAGGGCCAATAAAAGTTTGTGAAAAGCCCAACATATCCTATATATTAGTTCTTTAAAATGCAACATATTTTTCCTTTTTGTATTTCAAATATAAATACAACATATTGCTTACTTGAAATCATTATTTGATTTATTTATATGT
The DNA here is from genome assembly GCF_033153095.1 of Gastrolobium bilobum. Lineage (NCBI taxonomy): Eukaryota > Viridiplantae > Streptophyta > Magnoliopsida > Fabales > Fabaceae > Gastrolobium > Gastrolobium bilobum. Next base: position 1,412,302 of record NW_026896335.1, on the reverse strand, counting down.
CGATCTTGCAAACTTTTGTCATTATGCGGTGAACAGTTTTTCTTTTTTTCTTACAAGAGTGTGAAACTATTTATTATTCTGTGTATTGAGACTGTTCACTATTTTTATATCTGGCTTAATAATTAATAATTAATAGTGTTATTAAATATATTAACTTAAAATAATTTTACTTATAATTTTATATTTTTTTCATTTGAGGAAAACAATTCAATAACATAGTAATAATTTAAAAATCTTTTAAAATATACGTGGCATCATATTAATCTTTCATTCATAATTAGGTTAAATTCATTATTGAAAAATAGACATGACACCAAAATAATTTTTTAATGTCACATAAAAAGTATTAGATTGGCTCACGAATTTAATTTTTTTAAAAAATAGAACTGATAAATTGATTATTACTAAAGGACTATTTTATATTTTTGGTGGGCTTGAAGAATCAATCTAATAGCTTTGCAAACAGATAGTCAATATAGTACAACGTATATTTTGGACCATCAAAATAAATATTTGTTCTAATAGTTTTGAGGCAATGCGTTGTAAGCAAATAGAGGAAGAGATATGATAACGACACCAAGAGCCGATTCATACCCAAAGCCAAAGGAAAACGGGTTTTAATACCTCTTAACATTTATTTGGTTCCCATTAGATCTTCCAAAAAAAAGTCCCCATTAGCTAGTGGTGTACCTTTAGTGGGATATCCGAAAGGGTAGAATAAATTTAAACTTATCCGAATGTGTTCAACTGTTGATGATTTCAGATAGAGCAAGAATGTGTGGATGAATATAATGAGATAAGAGGGAAAACCAGTACGGTAACCATTACTCTTCCATTTGTACATTAATAATGTATTGGAGAAAAGTTACCCATACTTTTTGGAGGATTGTCACCACTGCATTATTTATCCGTGCCCTCCTTTATTCTTTTCATTGAACCCTCCTCTTCACGTGAACACCAAATGCATGCCCTGACCAGTTTGCACCAATGCTTTTCTTATTAACATTATAATTATTACAGTTAGTATTTTCCTCTTTTTCTTATGTCCTTATCCGAAACGAAACTGGATCTCCGACCTTCCCACATTCAAATATTGCTACGATTGTTTTGGACTAGGAATTTCAAATGGTCAATTTTGAGGACTCCAACTCACACAATGCTTCCTATATCAAAAGTAACCACTTTTTTTGAGGGGGAATTTTCTTGTAGTGGCTTCCACGTCACTTATTAATAAGCAAACCAAAAAGTTGAAAATTATTAAAAATAGTTAAAACTGGTGCCCGTGGTCGGTTGTGAATCCCCATATTTGGATCATAATTAATTACAAACTTATTAATTACTTATCTAATTAATACTGACTTCGGTTCCAATTTGTAACATTTTTATGATTAGTCAAAGTTTGTCTTTAGAGTAATTTCCAAAAAAAAAAAAAGTTTGTCTTTGGATAATGTTTCTCCATTCAGTATTTTCTGCTTGGTTTTCAACTTCCTCGGGTTGGTGATTCTGTGTTATCTGTTGTAGCCAAGTAAGAAAGTCCCAAAAACTTCAAAAACAAATAAAGCAAAACAGGGTAAAATAAATTGTTTCTTTAAGGATCTCCGTGTTTCTAGATGACCATCTCAAAACATCGTCACACGTTTTAGCCTTTTAGGTGACAGATATTGCATTATCAACACATGTGAATGCAATAAGAATTCCTTCACTTTCATGAGGCAATCTGCCTCGTCATACGGATATATCATCATCCATTATCTATGTTGCATCTAAAATGAGATTTTTTTTTTTTTTTTTTTAAATAAAGAGGGGCTAAGCCCCGCATCTAAAATGAGATTTTGATGCTAACTTTTCAGCTACCTTTTTTTCCACCCTCTATGTTGCTTACATAACTAGCATCATTAAATTAAAATTTTGAATTTTTACAAAGCCATTCAATTTTCTTCGAAAAACAAGTTTCTTCTTATTCTTTTTCCAAATAATGCTAGCAATCTTAGTTGTGCACATGACAGTGACTTTTATTAAACAGCAATTGTCGTAAGGACTGCGACACCATAACAGCTAGTCATATTATTGGCTAATTATTATATGAAAATTTATTCAAAAGATGAATTTATTATTTATAATTTGATTAAATCATCCACGTTTTCTTTATTATTTGTATGAGGAAACCAAAATATCAAAAAAAATTTGCCACATGCTACAAACAATTCATTCAGCTATTTTTTGTCTTATTTTTCTGGCAATATCTTTTAAATGACTCCCATTTTAAATAAATTGACTCCACTTTGTTTTGTTTCATTTAATAAATACAAATAGAGTCATGCCTAATTGATTCTTGTTTAATTAGTCCAAGTAATTATGGGTTAATAAGAGTCCTGCGGTTGAGTCTCCTTTGAAGCATGCACTTCAAGTGTGCAGAAGATATATATGGTATGGCACATGTGAAAATACTGACACTCGAGGGAGGAAGTGAAATTCAGGATGTATGATCATTATTCAACTCTATGACAGAATTTGATGAGTCTCGCTAGCTTGACTAGGAAATTTGTTGTAATTACCCAATGAAATTCACCAGGTTATACTACTATGTGGTAGTCTAATTTTACTTGTGGGTTAATAGAACTTATATAGATGGATTGACGAATAAAAAGTTTTCACGAGAGGTTATATTGTAACTTCTTTTTTAGAGAAAAATGTTTCTACTTTTACTGCAAAAATAATTTATGTACCACACTCACATAAAAATAAATAGGTCCTACTAATATTTTTTATCTTCTCTCTTTATAATGAGATTCACTTTTATGTGAGTATGGTAGGAAATTTTTTTCTACAACAAAAGTAGAAACATTAAACATTTTTTTATTTTTATTTTTGAAATAAAGGGATACATGAATCTTTCACTCTTATTATGTAGTAAAAAAAATCTAACTATTTCCAAGTCTTTCAAACTGGAAATGACTAGATTAGAAAATTATTGTCATGAATACATAGTGATTTCAAGATATTACTAATGTATACAAGATGAAATAATCTCTTTACATGTTTTTATCTAAAAATTAGAACTGAATCTTTATACCAAAAAATATACTAGGAAAATAGGTGCATATACAACATCAAATTGAAAGTTATCTTTGAATAAAACTCTAATTTCAATTGTTGACTTTTATTAAGATTTTTTTAGAAAGTAAATTAATTAATTAAACAGATTGTATCAATATATGATATGGTTGCTATTTTAACACGTTTGTGTATGTGACGAAATATTTTCGTAGCATCATCAGTTAGTCTTCAATCTCTGTGAAAGGAATTTAGCTATTGTATCTAAGTCTTAGGTATAACTCAATTATTACTAACGTAATATTAAAAAAGTCATTCAAAGTGACCTATAAATAAGGGGTTTAAGTAATTTACATGAGGTTTATTAGAGTTAAATCTCAGTTCTATTATTGGATAAAAAATAGGGATATATTTTTCTTATGTTGTAGGAAAAAAATTATCTCATGTTGTAGAAATAAAAGTATAAGTGGGACCCACAGGTAAGAGGAGAGAGAAAAAAGAGTGGTGGGATCCAATTCCTTTTTGTATGTGTAAGAGAGTTGTTTATCTCATGTAAATGAGATAAACATAACCCTAAAAAATATTATGCAAAAATTATTTGCCGATAAACATGAGAAAACTCTTTTTCCTATAATGTAACGAACAAAGAATTATTAATTTTATGTGGGCTCTTCATAACTTTTTTTTTTGAAGTTACCTAACCCTAATTAAAGCTCTTCCTAACTAATACTAATAAACAAAGGTAGAAAGTTTAATTGATAAATAAGTGGAGAAATGAGAATATAAAGATTCAAATTTCACAATTTTATTTTTTTTACTTCCTTTCTCTCTCTGCAAATTTCCTAATGCTCTATGCAACAGAAAAATTGTGGGTAGTGTAGTAAAATATATAATATATAGACGTGTTTAAAATATCCAAAAAAAAAGTACACGTGTTTATGGGATGGACTAACAGCTGATAATACATACTATCCACAACAATTGGTCGGTATTATTACTACATTTCAAAACGCTACATCACTATTGACAAAAGAAACCTCAAATTAATTTTAATTGGGCACTACCGATTTGCCTTTTCATATATAAATCAAAAGCGTAAGTGCTTAAGTAAAGAAAGAGGATAAGTATTTTTATAGTGTATCAAACTTTCAGCATCATCACCTTAAAATATTAAATAATAGAGAGTAAAAATAATTTTGCATGTTTTTTTAAAGGAAAAATATTTTTCCAACCATAAAATATAAGGTTATATCCAAGAATCCCATAATTATGTCATTTTATGGATTAAGGAAATTAATTAATGATATTTTAGGAATTTTATTTATTTATTTATAAATTTTATCAAAATAATCTTAATTAATTTTTCTAATCCTCATAATGATGTAATTTTAAAATTATAAAGATAACTTTATCTTTTGTGATAAGAAAAACGATAAACGATTCTTTTAATAGTGTAATATAATAATGTACAGGTATTTCTGGCATAATCCAGCAGCTGATACTGCATTCTACATTAAATTATCAAATTGACGTATCGCTTTTGACAAATTACGACAAACGTATATAAGATTAATTCAAAACACGATTCATAATATTAGAAAAATTAGATTAAATCGCTTTGTCAGGTGGGACACGCTATTAGTTTTGACATTTTTTTTAATGGAAATCATTTTTTTATGTTGTTAGAAAAGAATTTTTTCTATATATATATATATATATATATATATATATATATATATATATATATATATGAGGCATGATCCTTTGACACCGGTGTCAAATCTGAATTTTGACACCTCATCTAGGAGCCATTAGATCAAAAAAGATCAATGGTGTCACATGCTTACAAATCAGAGTCGATGTTTTTTTTTCTTATGGCGCTCAGATGAGGTGTCAAAATTCAAATTTGACACCGGTGTCAAAGGATCCTGCATCTATATATATATATATATATATATATATATATATATATATATATTTCTCCTCAGACATTGTTGACTGACGTAGCGAACAGAAAAAAATGCGATTGGATTACATTATCATTTCATTTTAAAAAATTCTCTAAAAGAGAATGTTATATTTACAAACTACACTATGTCTGACCGGTAATAATAGGGGTGTTCATCAACTGATCCAAAACGATTCAAACCGCGATAATCGAACAGAAAAATCGATAACCGAATAAACCGAAAATCAAAATACTGAAAATCGAAAAAAAAACCCTACAAATTTTAGTTGGGTTGGATCGATTTTCGGATTGGTAGATGAAAACCGATCCAATCCAAATCGATTCCATATATTAATTTTCCTCTATCTACTTGAGTCTTTCCTCGTTCATAATCCAAAAATTTCTAAACCCAAGACCCATTAACCCATCAACTAAACTCAAAAAAAAATCTAGTCACATCTCATCAATAAAATTTCATCTATGTAGAGTTTCATATCTCATTGTCCAAAAAAAAATTATATTATCGTTTACTGATGCTTTTGTATTTAAAAAAAAATTACAAAGCCAATATATACAAAAGGTGTTATCTTCACAATAATCATGAAACAAATTTTAGGATTTTCAAAAAATCGAAAACCGATCCAATCCAAACCGAAAAAAAATTGAATTGGATCGAATTGAATTTGAAAAAAAATCCAAACCGAAGGGATTGAATCAGATGATTTTTGCTTCCAAAACCGATCTAATCCAGACCACGAACACCCCTAGGTAATACACTCTTGAGTAGAGCATTACTGGTCAAACATAATGTAGTTTGTAAGTTTATAAAAAAATGTTTGCTAATATAACCCTACTTAGGGGTGTAAATAGTCTAGGCTTTGGCTTAAATAGGCCAGGTCTGAGTAAAAAATATTAGGAATGACTTGGCCTATTAGTCTATGTAGGCTCCAAATTACAAGTCTGACTTGACCTATATTAAAAAAATAAAAGTCTTGGCCTAGCCTGTTAGCTATTTAAGAATATTAAACATTCAACAATTAAAAAAATAATTAAAATAATATTATTTTATTATTTAAAATTATTAAAATAATAATTTTATTTATTATATTTTAAATAAATAATATGATATAGGCCGACCTGTAGGCTTATAGGCCTGACATATACAAAAAAAAGGCTATGGCCTATTTTTTAAATAATTTTTTTTAAACGCCTAAGCATGTTCTATTTTACTATTTATAATAGGTCAAACCTGACCTAATATAAGCTAGGCCGTAAGTCCTGTAGATCGATCTAACACATTTACACCACTAACCTACTCTCTCTCTCTAAAATGAGTTGGGTTGTATTTTTTTCTCACTTTCCAAATTCTCTAATCATTTCTCTCTGTAACAAACCCACCCATCGATCTCCACCTAAATAAATCATTTCATTATGTTAAATGCATATTTCATATTCAAGCACTTTTTTTTTTTTGCATTTGAATTAATAATATTTTTTTTGGATTCTCCTAGTTTATGATTTTTTATTATTATTTAAGTGAGTTCATCCACCAACCCGGAAAAATATGGGATAGGTTGGTATTTCTGCCCATTTATAAATAGGGTCAACTCACCTCATCATATTTTTTGTCGGGGTTAAAATGGATCAGATTAAGTCAATTCTAATACTATGCTTTAACTTTATATAATGAATTTAATATCAAGTATAAGTATTGAGGAGTACATTAAAATTTAACTTCCAGCTAATAATAACAAAATTAATTTGAAGGATCAATTAATTATTCAAATAATCAATTTACCATTCTGAATTACCATTACTGTTATGAGAATTATATTATTAATCATTCACCTACATTCTTGTACTGTTGGCGGTTAATTCTCCCTAAATTATATTCGTAATCTTGTAATATACATACCTAATTGCTGATAATAATAATAATAAAAAAATTATGTACATCAACAAACAAAAATATGGGTCAAACTAAAAAGATGTTCATAATATGTATATGCAAGTCATACTTTTATAATCTTAATCCATGCACCCTTCAGAATGAATACATTGAACATTCTTAAAAAAGTTTGGGAGTGTTTGGTATGAGTATTTGGTATGGAATGGTGGAAAAGTAGGGTGTGAAATACTTTTATAATCTCATTTACACAAAAGCAAAAAAATTTCCCACTTAACCTTTGGTATTCTTTTTCCTTGACCTTGGATTCTCAAAAAGTAACATTTGATTCACTTTCCCCCCCAAAAAAAAGCAACATTTGATATGATGACTCACTTGCCATATTCAAAAAATTAAGAGTATTTTGATAATTTTATTCACATTCTGATCAATATTTTACCATCAACCAAACATAAAATTAACCCAACTTTTCTTACAAAATTTTAACTAATCAAACACTTTTTTATAACTTATCCGGGATAAAAAAATTCCTACTAAATCCCTAACAATTTTTTTTTCTTGATAAAAAAAAAATCTTCTTATACCAAACGTCTCCTAATGAATTCCTCCTATTAGACATATGGGATAGATAATCATCCTGCTGTAATTGAATTAGAACTAAATATGCTTCCACGCACATTGATAGTTTATAGTCTCACCAGGATGAGAAATTAGACTCAGAGAAGGGCATGAAAAGTTGAAGCTCTCAAATGCATCACTGAGATTATAGAGTTGGGCCAGAACTGACCAGTCGCTAATTGGAATTGTAACCAACTAACCAACTCGTTGGTACATGCAGTATGAGTCGGCGTTAGGAGAAAAAAAGAGGGTTTTAATTTGACCAATATCGGGATTCGGGTGCAAACAAGAAGAAAAAAAAAAAAAAGAGAGGAAGAAGAATACATATTCGTCATTTTCCAAAGCATATGCGAAGTTGTGATAATTTGACCTACGTTTTAGTCGTGGTCCAACTCCCAAAGTGGTTTGGATTTTTCTCTTCTTTTTTTTCTGCATGCAAAAGCTCCAATCAATGTCAATCCTCATCCATCAACTATTTGAAACCCAGTTGCTGTTCAAACGTTAAGTTCATACTCTCTCCTACAAACAAACAAGGTCACACCATATGGCAAACCTGTGGTTAATTCATTAATTGGTTATGTGAATGCCGCGGGTTAAACATGTGGCTATATCTCCAAAACAAAAAAACATGTGGCTATCATTGCATTTTACTGACAATAATATATTCTTTTTTTTGTAATCTACTGACAATAATATATTCAGTTAAAACAATACGTAAGTGGTACTTCATTTTTTATTTTTTATTATTATATTTTTATTAATAATTATCAAATATTACTTTATCTGTTTTTGGAATATTTTTTGAAATGGATGATAAAAATTAGTATTTTATAACCCGACTCGAACCGGCCAAGTCGACCAGGATTTCGGCAACACAGTGCCTTTAATGGTTCGAGCTAGGCATCAGATCAGTTATTTATTCAAACCTGTTGACCCAAACCAAATACAGGTTCAATCGGATTGAAAATTGGGTTTAACCAATTTTATATTAAATTGTGTGAAATATATACATTTTACAAATCAGAAGACTTATCACTGGATATTTTTTATTTGTTTGACACAATGTTCATAATTTAATATTTATTATACATTATTTTGAAATTCGGTTAAACCTAATTGAATCACTAATCCAGTAATCCAATATCTCAGCCAAATTAATTTTCGATCCGAGTTTTGTGACAGAATTTGCTAGGCTAATTTTGCGAGGAAAATTTTATTGAAATCCCGTCGCTACACAGGTTTTTCTAGTAGTAATTCTTAGCCATGTATCTTGGTCCATCAGTGAAGCTTGATGGAATTACTATACGTTTGCCAATGACAGAAGCTTCGATCTCACCCCATGGAAAGCATCATTTACGCTATTGTAAATATCAGCTCTAAGCTTGGATTGGTTATATCAAATGAAATTTAAACGTTCAGACTCAATCATTGTGTACGCATCACCTAAAAATTGTTGGAATAACTTCCTAGATTGGAAAATGATTTACGATTCCCTCAGTATTTTCTGCAGTCTAAAGGAAAAATATTCCCTTATGCTTACAGTAGCCTTACTTCTTTTATTTGAATATTGAGCATATCTCAAACTAACATAATCTCCATACCCATCTTCACCAAAAAGAAACAACAAAGGATACTGCAGCCCGAGATAGAAAGGATGCTTAACATCTATAAGTTGCAAAGTTCAGGACCGAGTTTCTAGTATTATATCTCTATCACCAATGGAACTGACAATGTCTCCAACAACCAAAGCAGCAATTTCTGATGCAGTTGGAAGATTATAAGTTCTGCCATCTTTATCCCTCTTCCAAATTAGCCTCATTTTCAGTCCATTAAATCTTCTTCTTTGTAACGATCTCTTGCACAACGAAATAACTTTACGATGATGTTATTGTCATCCATCGTTTTTTGCACTGAGAAAACTATTACCGAATCTAAATTTTCAGATTTGTCACATGTCTTACAAAAAATACCATAACTATTTATGTACATTAAATATTTACAATTATTATTATGAATCAAAAGAAAACCAAGATGTATATATACGAAACTTACCCTAGAGAACTCATTCTATTCCCTATTTCATTGTCACTGTCATATATGTATAACTGTACAAACTTATGTGCTGTATTCTCCACTGGAAGAATACTTTCCACTAAATGATGTACTTGTCCACCAACTTTGAAAGCATAAGGAGTACTACCATTATTTACAGAACCATCAACTTTGCCTCCGAACGAAGTGAATGAGAAAATCATGTTGAAAGCCCTAATGTTACGTAAGAAATGCTTGCTTCTCTCATTAGCATTGTTGTGAAGTTGTACCAAAATGTCAGGTGTTGTTCTTAGAAGGGGAAGATCGACTTTGCCATTCATACAACATATTGTAAACTCTGGATTTTGAGGTTATCTATCCTTTCTATTTCTTTCATCGTACCATACCACGCTCCACAATGCACACAAGAGAAAGTGGCATCACCAATATCCTAATAATCTAACATACAATGAATAAAGCAAGCACTCTTATACATATGACACGAGTTTATAAGAATTACAAATTATTAAGGTTCATAGAATGTACCACAAATGAAAGTAATTAATGCAAGTTTATGGCACTATAAAAAATATAAATACTTTGACAACGAATTAAATAAATGAAGTATACTTAGTTGGGCAGAACAACTACCATTCATAGAACTATATATTTCCTTGCGAGTCATTATTTGTCAACTTCGCATATCTCTTTTCTAAGATTATCCTTCTCCTTAACAGTCTTGCGTCTTTTTTTGATTCGAGAGTTCAGCTTGCATAAATTCATGAAATATAATGAATTAACAACATTTTGTTTGACAAATCACTATATAACCAAATTGTGTAATAAGTAACATAGATAAGTTAAAAACTACCATTTGATATATTAGTAAGTGCTTCACCCATTCTGGATGGTGTAAACACAATGTTGTATGAAATATGCAGCAAGTTTTCATCTTGGGTAAAATGTATAGGCTTGGATGATTTTTTGAAATTAGGCCCTTGTATAGTCGCTTTTCGATGAGTTTCCTTACTCACAAGTAAAAGTAAAAACAATTTTATGTAATTATTTAAATGGATAGCCGCATATTATAGTGAATATATATATGGGTTTATCATTTCTCAAGTCACTTGAGATAATTTTATATCCGGTCAGGCCAAAACTACGTCATTTTGGGTGATAGAAGAATTATAAATAAACAAATAAAAATACCAAAACACCCATCATTAATTTATAACACCCAAATCGACGTAGTTTTTGTGTGACCGGATATAAAGTTACCTCAAGGTGACTTGAGAAATATTTTTTTCTTTCTTTCTTTCTCTCTCCCCCCCTCTCTCTCTCTATATATATATATATATATATATATATATATATATATATATATATATATATATATATTTTCAAGAGGCATTAATCAAAAGCATAAGAGTGGATGCACAAAATAGTATCTTATTCGTAGCAGTGAGTTTAATAAGTATGTTTTTTCTTTATGTACTAAATAAGCCTATAAATTCAAACTACAATCTCTAAAATAATTTAAGAGATTTATCATTAAATAAATTAGTTTTACCTATTATATGCAATCTTCATGTAAATTGTACTTTATGGAGCCGAAGTGATAAGAATAAGCTTTTGTCTTGGAATAAATATAAGCATTGTACTGATATATACCTATATAAAATAGAATATGCACCTATATCTTGAGAACTAATTGCGAATTATCTCTCAAAGCAATGGAGTGAGAATTATATTGTGAAACTAAAATATCAAATATCCAACTATGCAGACAACTTGGGGTGAAATTGTGTCGGGCCGACCTACAGGGTCCTATGGCCTAACCTATATTAGGTCGGGCTTGACCTATTACACATAGTCAAATAGAACAGGCCTAGGCTTTTAAAGAAACCTATTTAGAAAGTAAGTGATTGGCTTTTTTTTACATGTCGGACCTATAAGCTTATAGGCCGACCTATATCATGTTATTTATTTTAAATTAAATAAAATAATATTATTCATAGTAGCAATGTTGTCAATATCGCGATTAACATCGCGGGATCGTACGATCATGCGATTTTTTTCAACCCAGCAATCCAAATTGCAAGTGAGATCGTTCTCCACCAAGATCATGTGAGATCGACGAGTAAAATCGTTCAATCGCTGGAATCGTCCGATCTCACCATTTTAACGATCGTGAAAAAAACCCCACTGCTTGATATTAAAGACCGGAGATCAGGAAAAAAACCCACAGAAAAGAACCTTAGAAAGAGAAGAACAACTATCACAAGAAACAAAACTTTGTAAGATGGAGATGGAGAGGAGAGCTTCATCGCTCACAACCTTACACCAGTTTCATCACCCATCTTCTCACCGACACTCACCTTTGTCGTGCACGCCGTTGGAATCGACAACCAGACTAATATGGTCCATTCTCATCACCATCTTCTCTCAGACACTCACCTTTATTGTGGTTTCTCTTTGCCTCTGTTTGTGCTTCTCGGATTCAGAGGAGCACCGTGTTTTTGCACATTTTCCACTTTGTCGCTTATTCGCTACTAGACAATAGCTGTATATGTGAATACTTTCCACATCACTGCCTTATGTTAAAAAAGCTTATGCAACCACCAACCTTATGTTACAGCTGTATCAATTATGGATTATGTAATAAATTATTTTTTATTTTAAATAAAAAACTTAAGATAATATGATTATGTGATAAATTATTTAATTATTTATGTAATTTTAATATTTTATATGAACAGCTATGATTTTACGATCCGTGCCGATTTTACGATTTATGATTTTTTTATCCTTTCTCGATCTTAAAAACATTGCATAGTAGTACCAAATGGTGATAGCTCAATTGGTTCATATGAGCTAAGTAAGTGGTGGAAGGACCTATGTTCGTTCTCTCACCAATACTATCTTTAAGAGTTACATAAGATTTGTATCAATATCTACAATACTATAAAAAGCAACATTATTGATGACTATAGTTCTAACTTGGCTGAAGATACCATCCAAACGTTAATATATGACGAAGATTGACTACGTAATAGGTATGACTTGAAGAAAAAATAAAATGTATAAATTTAATCAATTGAAATTATTTTATAATTTAATTATATTTGATTAAATTTTAATAGAAATTTGGCTATATTTTTTATATAGTAGGAACCAACATCTTTGTATATGAGATTGCTTATATGAATCTATTAAATTGGAAGTTAAAAATTAACAAGTTAATGGGCTAAGAAAGGCCATTTTTTTGGTTTTTTTTTTATAAAGAGGTGAAACCAGGCTAACAGTTAGACTTGTACTAGGCTCGGACCAGGCCAAATTAAAATTTTTTGACATATGCTTAGGCTTTTCGGGATAAAGTTTGGCCCAACCCAACCCACTTTTATCCGCACAGACAACCACAATTTATGAAGCAAATAAAGAATTTTATAGCTTTTCATTTAAACACACATGTGTCTCTCTTAAAGTGCTAGGTTAAAAAATTGAATTGAAACCATTTGAAAATGTAATAGATAACCAAATACACAACAGACAAACCAGGGTGAAGTCACAAAGTTTTATTGTTGCACTCCTTCTCTTGTATTGAGAATTGTGAAGCATGAACATACGCATTTAAAAGGACAGGTTTTGTATGGAGACTGCAACTATAGATTAAAATAATGTCTATTGTTTTTTTAATTCAACTTGGGATAGAAAACTTCTGCTATTGCTGACTCATTTAGTTTCTATTTCTCATTTAGTTTTTGTTTCTCAATTAATTTTCGTTTGAAATATAGTTTCCATTTTAATTAGTTTACGGTTTTCATTTAGTTCCCATAAAAGGTATATACTATTATTTTTTTGAGCCTTTAATGGAATAGAAAACTTCTGTTATTGCTGACTCATTTAGTTTTTGTTTCTAATTTAGTTTCTGTTTCAAAATTAATTTTTGATTTTCATGAAGTTTTCATTTTCATTTATTTTACGTTTTTGTGCTATAATCCCATTAAGGATATATACTATTATCATTTAGTTTACGTTTCCAATTTAGTTTTCGTTTTCCAATTAATTTTTATTTGAAATATAGTTTTTGTTTTTATTTAGTTTACGGTTTTCATTTAGTTCCCATTAAAGATATATACTAATATTTATTTATTTATTTATTTATTATTATTAACCGGTTAAGTGTGAAAAGGAATCTAGTGCATGGGGTCTAAAGTAGACACATGGCATTTTTATTGTCACTATTATTGTTATTAACCGATTAAGTATGAAAAGAAATCTGGTTCATGGTGTCTGAAGCAGGAACGCATCATTTTTATCCTCTAGTGACTTTTCTCTTCTAGTTATATATAGATATAGATACAGACATAGATTTTCGTTTTTCATTTAATTTATTTTTGTTTTTCATTTAATTTACGTTTTTCATTTTGTTTACATTTTTCGCTTAGTTTCCGTTTCTCATTTAGTTTCCGCTTTCATTTAGTTTACTATTTTCATTTAGTTCCCATTAAGGGTATATATTATTATTCTTTTAAGCTAACTTGGGACCAACAACTTCTAATATTTCTGACTCATTAGTTTTCGTTCCTCAATATTTTCATTTAGGTTACTATTTTCGTTTAGTTCCCATTAAGGGTACATATTATTATTTTTTCTAAATTTATTATTATTATTGTTATTAACTGGTTAAGTGTGAAAATGAATCTGGTTCATGGGGTCTAAAGTAGACACACATGACATTTTTGTCCTCTAGTGATTTCTCTCTTCTAGTTATATATAGATAGATATTATCACTAATATCACTATCAGCATCTATCAGTGATATGACTAATTCATCATCCTCTTATTAACATAGTTACTTGTAGTGGTGTTCATCGACCGATTCAAACCGCGGTGACCGAATCGAAAAATCGATAACCGAATACACCGAAAATCGAAAACAAAAAAAAATCGCAAATTTTAATTGGATTGGATCGGTTTTCGGATTGATTGATGAAAATTGATCTAATCCAAACCGATCCAATATATTAATTCCCCTCTACCTTCTTGGACCTTTCCCCAATCATAGCCCAAAATTTTTTAAACCCAAAACCCATCAACTAAAACCAAGAAAAAGCCTAGTCACATCTCATCAACAAAATTATATCTGTGTAGAGCTTCATATCTCATTGCCCCACAAAAAAAAACTTTATTATCGTTTACTAATGCTTTTATATTTCAAAAAATAAAAATAAAAATTTACAAAGTCAATATATACAAAGGATGTTATTTGCTCAATATTCATGAATTTGTTTTTAGGATTTTCAAAAAATCGAAAATCGATTCAATCCAAATTGAAAAAAAATGGATTGGATTGGATCGGATGATTTTAAAAAAATCCAAAGTGAATGGATGATTACATGATCAAACCAAAGGGATTGGATCAGATGATTTTTGCTTTCAAAATCGATCAAATACAGACCGCGAACACCCATAGTTATTTTACTCATCTCTCATTTCTTGTTCAAATATCTTGATGTCTTCTCTCCTTATTATTCTTTATTTTTCCCTTATTAATAATATTTTTTTTCAGATTTTTTAAAATTTCAATTACAAATCAAATCTTTATTTTTTTGTATTAAATATTATAAATTTTAATTTAGTTTAATTTTTGTATCGTATAATACACATTTCGTATCATATCGCACGATACATATCTTATTCCATGATACAATATCGTATCGTATCGCACGATACCATATCGTATCACTCGACACAAACTCTTTTTTGATACATTCCACGATATATATCACTAGGCTTGTGAATCGTTTCGGGTATCGTACGATAATGATAACTATGGTCAAAATGAAAATTTGATTATTGATCTCTCTTTTCATTTTATTATTTAAAAAAAATCAATGCTACGTAAGGGGTTGTTTTTTCAAAAATATTAATTTAGTGTCCACAATGATAATTTTTTTCTTGACAATATGTTGTTGTTTATGTTGACACTTGACAAGAAATATTCCAAAATTATGTTTTATTTTTAACCACAGATAAAAATATTTTTATAATCAATATCATTATAATATATTGAAATTAGAGTGTAAATGACATAAAGTTGTCTTTGAATAAATTATTTTATTAGAAGTGTATTTTGAAAAGAAAAATATGTTGTTTTTGGAATTTTTATTTTTTAATAATTTTTATTTTTTTTGTTTTTAGAAGAATTTATAACGAAATTTCTGGAAAAGCATCATCCTTCTTTTACTGAAAATCTTAAAAAAAGATGAAAAAATAATCATGAATATTTTTTTTGGTATGATCATGAAATTATTATTATTAACAATAAATATAATATATTTGAATTTATAAAAATTTCAAAAAATGACGCAAGAAAAATTATAATTATTTATGATGTTATGTATATTTAACTTAATGAATTTTATACCAATATATATATTTTTGGTAATATAATACAAATATTTAATTCTATAAAAAAATATGCTAATTTAATGTCAATTTATCAGAACAATTTTTCTATAAGGATTTTTTGTAAATAAATTAGAAAAGAAAAGAAAAGTCAGTAATTAAATCTCTATTATTTATAATAAATTTTAGATTTTCAAGTTTGAAAAAATATAACAATGGATAAATGATAAGTTTCAGTTTTCTTGAGTTTGATTAATATTCTTGGTATATAAGATATTTTTATATAAAAAAAACTAACTTTTTTTATATGAGGTATTAAATCTTGATATCTTAATTCTATATTAAGTATCCATATTTATTACACAGAAATGAATTTAATTGATATTAAAAAAGTAACTTTTGTAATCCACATAAATACAAAAATTCTATAAAAAATCAAATACAAAATCAACTCAAGAAAACTATTTGCAGTAATTTGATTAACTTAATCAACTCAAGAAAATTGATTTGCAGTAATTTGATTTACTCAATCAAATCAGTAAAAATAATTTGTAGAACACATTTTTTATATCAAAATAAAAGGAACTTAAGAAATAAAGCAAAAGAGCTTGTATTATCTATATTATTATTAAAATAAAGTTTTTATACAAAATGTGGATACTTGGTTTTTGATTATGAAAAGATGAATACTTTGGGTGCACTGTAATAAATGTTTTTTTTACTACAATACTATACAATCGCTTCATGATAGTAAAAATAGTACATAACTCTGTTTTTTTTTTTTCAATTCGACAAGTTTTTTTTGACAAATCGATTGATTTTTTTCTCGTGCATCGCACGGGTAATATACTAATTTTTATATTAAAAAGTAACTTTTTTTATATAAGATAGTAAATCTTGATATTTTAAATCTATATTAAGTATCCATGTTTATTACACAGAAATGAATTTAATTACTATTAGGAAAAGTAACTTTTGTAATCCACACAAATACAAAAAATCTATAAAAAAACAAATACAAAATCAACTAAAGAAAACTATTTGCAGAAAATTGATTTGCAGTAATTTGATTTACTCAATCAACTCACGAAAATTGATTTGCAGTAATTTGATTTACACAATCAAATCACTAAAAATAATTTGTAATAATTTGATTTTCTCAATCAACTCAAGAAAATTGATTTGCAGTAATTTGATTTACTCAATCAAATCAGTCAAAGTAATTTGCAGTAATTTGAATTACTCATTTATAAACAGTATTATGGCATTGACTTGTCAGCCGCCCAAATAGAAAGATGAAGAAAAAAAGGAATAAAGAAAATGGGAAAGTTTTGTTCAAAAAAAGAAAAGGAAAATGGGAAAGGGCACGTGGGCCCATCAGAGTGGTAACGCCCACTATTGCATAATCATCGTAGATTAGATCAAATTAAAAGTAATGTTATCCAAAAAAAAAAAAAAAAATTAAAAGTTAACGCTCTAGCTTCCTTATAAATACCCCTTGCCTCTCCCATCTTTTCATTCCTCAACAACTACACATCACTCTCTCTATCTGTGTTTCCTAGAGCATTGTTTTTGTATACATTGGTTAAAGACCTTTGTTGCTCGGAAACAGTTACCATCCATGGCTGTCGGAGTTATCATATCGAGTGGTTCAGGTGCCGATTTTGAGGCCAAGATCACTCCAATCGTCATCATTTCATGTATTATGGCTGCCACCGGTGGTCTTATGTTCGGCTACGACGTTGGCGTTTCAGGTTTTCTCCCCGTTCCCTTATTTCATGTATAATGGTTATTGTTCTTGCTTGTTTTTTCACAAACTCAATCATGAACCGTTCCAAATCTATTACCCTATGAACGAAAGAAAAGGAAAAGGTAAAAAAGTTTTTTTTGATGGATGGGGGCCGTATATTTTTATTTACCGGTCTAAGAAAAAATGCACAGTACATAGGGTGATAGGTTTTCTGGGCAGAGTATGCAAAAAGTCTTACAACTGTGTCTGTGTCCGGACACAGTTGTCGAAAATCAATTTCCGGATAATTTTGTGTGGATAATGAGATCTTTTATTTTATTTTCTATCGAAAAAAAAAATGTTCAATTGTTTTTGGTTTGCTTTAATAAAGATCATGACTCGTGAGCCGATGATGCGGGAATCCAAGCAGTCATGTGAGTTCCCGAAATTGCTCAACTACCATCCTAAGCCAACAACAGCCTGACAAGGGTGTCTATGAGATTTTCAATTGCTTGCACCGTCAAATCAAATTAATTCTTTTTCACCAATTTCACTTTCTAGTGCAAATATGTTACATGTCTTTGTTAAATTATATACACCCATTTAAATTACTACGCATTTATATCCACTTTCTAGTGCAAATTACTAGTTTATCACTGGCCCAATTTTTTCTTTATTTTTTTTTATGTAATTAATCATATCATATCCTCCTTTTATTTAAATGATTTTTTTTTCTACCTCTGTTTTTTTGTTGTCAAAATCTTATAATATTTTTGTGTTCTGGTGCTTGAATAAACAGGTGGTGTGACGTCTATGCCACCATTCTTGAAGAAGTTTTTTCCAGTTGTATATAGAAGGACAGTGGAGGAGAAAGGGTTGGACAGTAATTATTGCAAATACGACAACGAAGGATTGCAGCTTTTCACGTCGTCTCTGTACCTCGCTGGTTTAACTGCCACGTTCTTCGCCTCTTACACCACTCGTAAGTTGGGAAGAAGGCTTACCATGTTGATTTCTGGCTTCTTCTTCATCGGAGGAGTTGTCTTTAATGTTGCTGCTCAAAACCTTGCCATGCTCATCGTTGGTAGGATCTTACTTGGATGTGGAGTCGGTTTTGCTAACCAGGTTCGTCATTGTCTTTTACTCTCTATCACATAAGAGAATCAATTATTTTAAGTAATTGGAGTTAATGACACTGTTGACTTATTGTTCCTTGGACCGATGCTAATGGAATAAAACTAGTGTACATGTATACATGTGACTCGTTTATTGATTACTATCTATATAATATTTTCTTTAAAATGATTCATCCTTAATTTATCATATGTAGTTGTTTTCTACTCCTTGCTCAATAAGGTCAAGGTTTTGATTTATGGAAAGATTTAAATGGGATATTGATTCAGTGCACGTCTCTATTTTGCACTTTATTAATGCGATTTGAAGTATCATTGATATTGTTTTATGCGATTCGTTTGCCTCTTTCGTCTAAACACGAAAATTATTATGCAGTTTTTATTTGGTGTGTATTGTGTGGGTGTATATTTATATATGGAGAGAACATGGCCGACGTCGTATGAATATATAAATAATTTGAAATATTAAAAAAAAAACAAGGGGTTTTGTCGTGGAGGAGACAGATGAATGACCCCACAATAATATCGTGGATTGTCATGTCCAATGGAAGGCAAGTTTATAGTTTGAACTGAGACTTTTGTGACAATATTCGATCTCACTACTTTTTTTGCCTTAAATACACGTACTGACACTTGATAGAGACCCCTTTCCCTTCTATATTTTAATGTTCCTCATATTGAATTTTGTTTCCATCTTTGAATTTGCTTTTGACTTTAAGGTCTTCAGCATTGCAATATTTTTGTACTGCACAAATTCTATTTTCCTGTAACTCTTTAGTCATTACGTACTGGGACCTTATTTTTGATTCCTTACGCACACAAGCTAATTGTGGTCCCAATAAATTACAATGTAATTAAAAATCAACTCTCTGACTAATAATTAATGGTACCAGAAAGTAAATCAACAAAATCTGATAACAGTTGCCTTAGTAGACTTATGTTTTGGTGCGGTATCTCATTAAACTTATTTGTTTCAATTTGATGACAGGCCGTGCCAGTGTTCCTTTCTGAGATCGCTCCTTCAAGAATACGTGGAGCGTTGAATATATTGTTCCAGCTCAATGTCACCATCGGCATTCTATTCGCTAACCTTGTCAACTATGGCACCAACAAGTAAGTATCTTGTGTGCTCCTGCATCATCACTGGAAATGAAAACGAATTAGACGATTTATGTGCTAAAAAAGAACAAATCATATTCAATATAGTAGTAAATACTTAAATATTTTCCCAGTGTTAGAACGTCATTCATGCTCAGTTTTTCATCACTAGTAGTAGTTAGCAAATTGAATGAATGGATAGTGTGGGTGGTAACCGGTCAAAATTGGCATATTGATGGGCGTGAGAGATACTGTTGAATAGAAAAGTCAAAAAAAGACCTTTGTCACCATAATTTAAAGTCTAGCACGTGTTTTACCTATTTGTAGCTAGTGTGTTATATGCAAAGGGACAATTGTTTATTTAATTTTTTTTTTTAACCATAAAGTGTCTGTTTTGAATCCTAGATTAAAGATGGGTACTCCAAATAAACATGGATTAGGATTCAATATGTTATATTTGTAGTGTGTTATATGCAAAGGGACAATGCATTTTGAAAGTAATTTTTTAACTACACCTCTTCTAATTAATTTTTCTATTGAATGTGATCCTGTTCCTAGAAATAGTTACTTTTTTATTTTCATATTGCTAAGTAAGAAAAAGAGAGTAAAATCACACACTGACTTTCATTTCATATGCAAGTCATGCAATCTATTTTGTTTTCGCGTAAAATGATTGCTAATGTTTTTTTAGACAAAATAAATGAATTCTGAAATTGCTGTCTCAATTTACCTTAGACTCATGTTCATTGACTAATAATTAATGTTTTGGCCTGCAATGACAGAATCAAAGGTGGTTGGGGTTGGAGGCTGTCTCTAGGATTGGCTGGTATCCCAGCAATTCTCATCACAGTGGGAGCTCTCTTGGTAGTGGACACCCCTAACAGTCTCATTGAGCGTGGTCGCTTGGAAGAAGGTAAAGCCGTGCTGAGAAAGATTCGTGGTACTGACAACATTGAACCTGAGTTCTTGGAGCTTGTTGAGGCAAGTCGTATTGCTAAAGAAGTGAAACATCCATTCAGGAATCTTCTCAAGCGTAGGAACCGACCCCAAATTATTATTTCCATTGCCTTGCAGGTCAGTACTAATAACTCCATCACATTTTTCTAACCTACATAAACTATATAACATTAAAGTGCTATAGCTCTGCATTCTCAATTGCTATGTTTTTTGGGTGTTGTAAAACAGATCTTCCAGCAATTCACGGGCATCAATGCGATCATGTTTTATGCTCCAGTGCTGTTCAACACTTTGGGATTCAAGAATGATGCTTCTCTGTATTCTGCTGTGATTACTGGGGCTGTTAATGTGCTCTCAACTATTGTCTCAATCTACTCGGTGGACAAAATTGGACGTCGCATGCTCTTACTGGAAGCTGGTGTGCAGATGTTCTTGTCTCAAGTGGTGATAGCAATCATATTGGGAATAAAAGTGAAGGACCATTCTGATGACCTTTCAAAAGGTTTTGCGGTGTTGGTGGTTGTTATGGTGTGTACTTTTGTGTCTTCCTTTGCTTGGTCTTGGGGTCCTCTTGGTTGGTTGATACCCAGTGAGACATTCCCATTGGAGACTCGCTCTGCTGGGCAGAGTATCACCGTTTGTGTCAACTTGCTATTCACCTTCGTCATTGCACAGGCCTTCCTCTCTATGTTGTGCCACTTCAAGTTTGGCATCTTCTTGTTCTTCTCTGGCTGGGTCTTGATCATGTCTTTCTTCGTGCTTTTCCTGTTACCCGAGACAAAGAATATCCCCATTGAAGAGATGACAGAGAGAGTATGGAAGCAGCATTGGTTCTGGAAGAGGTACATTGAAGATGATTATGCTGCTGATGAGAAAGTAGCCAATCACCCTAAGCTAGATAATGGATTTGATCTGGCTTCCCAGTTATAAATTATATGTCTTCCGGCAATATTAGGGATTCTGGAAATATTTTGGTTTGTCAAATTATCGAGTATTTTAGGATTTTGATTACATGCTAAGAATTTGTCTTTTTATCTCCATAAAAAAAAAACAGAATTGTTTGTCTTTGGAAGAAATAATATATATATTGATTTCCAGCTTACACTTTTTGCTGTGAATAAATACACATGCTCATAATGCCTATATATATGTTCTATACAGGATGTTGCTAGTTCATTTACTTTAAAGTATTATTTTTATGGGTTTTGATTCTTTTATGTTCAATTCTCATTACTTAATTAATTAATAATGCGCCTCATATTTATTGAGAAAATAAAAATAAAAAGATTTTTGCACACAAATCGAAGGATCGAGAATTTTTTTTCATACAACATAAGAAGAGTTTTTTCTTACTTTTATTACTGTAAACAAGGAATCACAAGTCTTTGAACAACTAAGAGCCTGTTTGGATCATCTTATTTTTAAACTAGAAGCTACTTATAAGATAAAGCAAAAAAGAGAGCTTAAAAAAAAGAAGCTAAAAGTTGTTTGGAAACTACATAAAAATTTTAACTTAAAAGCACATATTTCAAGAAAATTATCCCTCTCTATATTTTTATCACTTCATCTTAACAAAAAGTACACAATTCAAGAAAAACAGATAAGAGCTTAAAAAAAGCTCCTCCAAGTAACTTTTAGTTTTCAGCTTTTTTTTTATTATAAAAAAAAGTTTTTTGCTATAAGAGCTTTTACCAAAACCTGTTTGGCCTAGCTTATGCTTATAAGTAACTTCTAGCTTAAAAAAAAAAAAAAAAAATCCAAGCACTAAATTACTAAAGGGTATTTTAAAATAGCGTAAAGAATTTTTTTGTTTAGTACGGCACCATTTTAATTGAAAAAGAAGTTACTAAATCTTTGACTACGATGAAAGAGTTTCTTTTAACAAATTTACCCTATTTTAATTGTGAACAAAATTACATTGAACACTCATCTCTTAATTGTCTTTCATTAAAATAAAAAATAAAAAGAACTTGTAGGGCGCTTAATTTGTATGTCTTTGACAGTTGCTTGGCACCTGGATTTGATACTCATACATAATGATAACGTATTGGATGTTGTATATAGCGAGTGCTATGCTTAATGCTTTTCTCATGCGCAAAGCAATGTGATCACCAAACGGAGGAACAAAGTAAGGTGGTAGCCATTTTATGATTACACTTACCAATCGTTTGTTTAAAAAATATGTTAAAAATGCAAAAATGGTCATCATAGTTGCAATGAAGTACAGTAGCAGCACAGAACCAAACATTCTTTCCTTACAAGTCTCACATAACCTTAAACCCATATCCACACCCAACCAATACCATCAATTACAAGTCTGTCCTTTTTGCTTAGACTAGGTTTACTTAAACGGGTATACTCTTCATTAGCATTGTCAAGATAGGCCAAGATCCATGATCCAACCCACATAATCCGCAATTACATGCAAGCTTGAACCAATTTTACTGACATGTTTTCACATTTTACACATCTCTCACGCAAAATATGTATAGCCAAAATAAGGAAAACAGTATTGGACCCACTCGCCACCATCCAAACTTCATTACAATGAAAACTAGGGGGCCACATATGTCGGTTTTTTACATTAAAAAGGAGGTTTTCATCAGAACAATTAATAACAAAAAGAAAGGGACCAATTAGTTCACTTTTCCATTCTTTAAGTTCCAATCTCTAACTGCCAAAGCCGGGTAGCCAGAAAGGATATATATATATATAAAGATCCCATAGAGAAGAGAAGAGCCTCAAGAAAAGGAGAAAGGGGTATCTAATTACTGTGCAGAGCTTATAGCCATGGCATTACTAGAGAGAGCTGTGGTTTTCTTGATGATGATGGCATCTTTTCAGGTTTCATATGCAGCTGTGCACAAGGTTGGGGACTCTGCTGGTTGGACCATCATTGGAAATATAGATTACAAGAAGTGGGCTGCTACTAAGAATTTCCAAGTTGGTGACACTGTTAGTAAGTCCCCTGACTCCAATGGTTTATGATTTATTTGTGTTCAATGTTGGTAAATAAGTTCAAAATTTTCTTGAAAGTGAAAAATCCTTTCAATAGTACCTGTAACCTCCTTTCAGAATCAAAAGAAAACGAACAGTGTTACTCAAATTCCATGTTTTAATTACTTGGTTTAATTTACTTCAAGTGTCCCAACATTGCACTTTGATGGTGAAAAATTGTGTTTCTGATCATGCTGTAATTATTATTATGAATTGAAGAGAAACTGTGTTTAGGGTCCCTACAAAAGAGAATTTAATTTTAGTCACATACACAACTTTTGTTTTCTTATGGATATTATTCTTGTAAGAGACATTTAGCTATCTGTTTAATGATGATAGTTGTTAACTAGCATGACCCACAACTTTCATTTGCATTAACTTTTTTGTTTACATTTTGCTTTGCATTCTGAAAGAAAGTAACAACATGCAATGAGAATGTTGGTTGGTCTCACGGTGAACTCAAATATAGTAGAGCATGGTCTTTTCTTGATTATTATGATTACTAATGAAAGTGAAAGAAGTAATTAAAGAATTCAAATTGTTGGTAATTTCTGTGATCAGTTTTCCAATACAATTCCCAGTTCCACAATGTGATGCGAGTGACACACTCCATGTACAAGTCATGCAATGCATCATCAACCTTGACAACCTTCACCACTGGCAATGACTCCATAAAGATAACAAATTATGGTCACCATTTCTTCTTGTGTGGTGTCCCTGGTCACTGCCAAGCAGGACAGAAGGTTGATATAAACGTGCTGAGGGTTTCTTCAGATGGAGCACCAACTCCATCAGCAATGGCCTCTCCAGTTCCAGTAGCCAATATGCCAGCACCTACTCCTAACAATGCAGCTTCATTGATTGTTGTAAAGAGAGATGTTGGTTTCATGGGTTTGGCCATGGCAGTCCTTGCACTTGCTTTTTCTAGCTATGCATGATTAGGAATTGTCCTTGTTTAGTTGTTAAGAGTTTGGATTGTGGGGCCATTTGGATTTTTCTTTTTTCTTTTTTTTTCTTTTGGTGTTGGAACATGCCAAGTTAATTTCTCTGAAGGTTCATTATCAAGATCCTTCGCCTAGATCATAGGCATGATTGTAAACTTATATGAATGGCAAGAAAAACAGATATTAGATATTTTACGATGTGTGTGTGTGTTTTTTTTTTTAATATAGGATTCTTTCGAAGAGGTATAGGTTGGATGAGTTTATAAGACTAGCTTGAAATAAATACATAAATGAAATTTAAAATTTAGAGCCTCTTTGATTTCTATTCTCGAAAATAGTTTTTAATTTAAAAAAAAAAAGTAAAAAAACTTGTTCGGATAGAGTTGTTTTGGAAAATGAATTCCAAAACAAAGATTATTTTTAGTTTTAAAAACTAAAAAAAAAAGAAAAATCACTTAGAAGGTGTTTGGTAAAGGAAATTTTTTTTCAGAAATATGATGGAAAATTTTTTCCCGAGTAATGGTAGGCCAAATTTTTTTCGAGAATATTGAGTTAATTTTACTGATGTTATGTGATAATTTTACACCGCATGGAAAAACTTTTTTTCCACCCCATCAAAAGCAAATGATGGGAAATTTTTCTCAGCCTTACTTTTATTTTTCCTCCTATCAAACATGGGCAAATGATTTTTTTCACCCCATTTTCCTGGAAAAAAAATATATTCATCTTCTATCAAACACCCCTTTAAATATGTTTTCAAAAGTTATTTTCTTGTTTTTTTGTATCTGCGATAGTAATTTTGTAAATATAAGGATTCATTAACGGCATTTAGTTCTAGTAATCATCCTTCCAAGTTCTAGTAATTTGATCTCAAGACTATGAGATTGAGTTCTTTTTAGCTTTACATGTTTCAATCATCTTGTCTTTATGATACAAATTAGTGAATGATTTAAGTTAAAAATTGGTACAAGGAGTTATAATGTACCCACAAAAATCGGTCGCTGGGACCAAGTAACGCAGCAAAGCATGCTCTGCAAATAGGCGACATTGGCAGTGCTGTCACGTCTAGCAATAAAAAATACCCGAATGCCATAAATTTAATATATTGTTCCAAATTGTTATGGCACTGAAATTGCTAGATAATATAGCGACTATATATGCATCACATGACGCATTTTCAGTAGTCACCGAAGTTTGGGAAGTCTATATGTGCTCAAAGTGGGTATATGGTGTAGCTATTTTGGGTTGGTTTCAACACATGACATTTTCTTTTGGCCAAAAGAAGGTGTCACGTATCGAAACCAATCCAAAGTAATTACACCATCTAGTGACTTTGGGTACACAGAAGTTTCGGTGGCCATTAAAAATGTGCCACGTGGTGTGTATATAGTCACTACATCACCTAACGACTTCAGTGCAGTGACAGTTTCAAAAAATATATTATATCCGTGTCATATTGACATTCAAGTATTTTTTATAGACACCAAAGTGCCACACTTTTCGCAAAATATTACATGAATGCCACATTTTGCAAAAAATTTATCCAAAATGACACGTCACCTAACTCGCTACAACACCTGGTGAGTTGGGTGTTGACACATGGCAGAAGGTGTATGGCCACGTAAGCCGGTACGCAGGGATTATGTGACATCAAACATGCTATGCAGCATAGCATGTTTAGTCAGCTTTTGACACGTGGCAAACGTGCTATGCAGCATAGGATGTTACGTGTGTGTCATGAAATTAATTAACACTCCTAAAAATAAATAATTAATAGTTAAAAAATAATTCAAATTAATTATTTTAGTTTAATTCAATCTATATTAATTTAAATTATTTTATAACTGTTAATCAATTATTTTTAGAAGTGTTAATTAATTTCATTTAATTTAGTTATATTATGTTAATTTTTTTTGAATTGTTAAGTAATTTAATTTAATTAAAGAGTGTTAATAAATTAAATGTAATTTATGTTTGTTATTATTTT
Source organism: Gastrolobium bilobum (assembly GCF_033153095.1). Lineage (NCBI taxonomy): Eukaryota > Viridiplantae > Streptophyta > Magnoliopsida > Fabales > Fabaceae > Gastrolobium > Gastrolobium bilobum. The sequence goes on along the minus strand of NW_026896335.1, from coordinate 1,385,489 downwards.
AGTTTAATTCAGTCTATATTAATTTAAATTATTTTTTAACTATTAATTAATTATTTTTAGGAGTGTTAATTAATTTCATTTGATTTAGTTTAAGTTAAGTTAAAAAAATTGAACTATTAAGTAATGTAATTTAATTTAGAGGTGTTAATGAATTAAATATAATTTATGTTTGTTAATTATTTTATTTTAATTTTATATTAATTTAAATTATTTTATGACACACATGTAATATGCTATGTTGCATAGCATGTTTTGTCACGTGTTAGAAGTTGACCAAACATGCTATACTGCATAGCATGTTTGATGCCACGTAATCTAATTGCACTGCGCAATGGCTTACGTGGGCATGCACTTTCTGCCACGTATCAACACCATTACTTAATAGTTCAATTTTTTTTAACTTAACTTAAACTAAATCAAATGAAATTAATTAACATTCCTAAAAATAATTTAGGTGTTAATGAATTAAATATAATTTATGTTTGTTAATTATTTTAGTTTAATTTTATATTAATTTAAATTATTTTATGACACACATGTAACATGCTATGTTGCATAGCATGTTTTGCCTCGTGTCAGAAGCTGACTAAACATGCTATGCTGCACAACATGTTTGATGCCACGTAATCTAGTTGCACTGTGTAGCGGCTTACGAGGCCATGCACCTTCTGCCATGTATCAGCACCTAACTCGCTAGGTGTTGTAGCTAGTTAGCTAACGTGGTATTTTGGAGAAAAAAATTGCAAAGCGTGACATTCAGATAATTTTTTGCAAAAATTGTGACACTTTGATCGTTGTCTCGAAATATTTACCTCCAACAGTAGGTTGAAAAGTGATTTACTTAATATCTGAAGTTAAGGATGGGCAACACTCAAAAAGTAAAAAAATGAGCTATCTATTAAAAGAATTATTGCTGTTACTCAATTTAAACGTTTTTTTAACATTCAAAAAATTAAATGATCATATAACAATTGTGAATAATTTAATATAAGAGTCGAACTTTCTTTAAAAAAAAAAGTTTAACTATTATCAATATATATATACCTTACCATATAACAAGGTCAAATCTGATTATAGAAGTGTAAAGAAACTTGGATACGTCACCCCAAAAGTTAGCTCAAAGGGTGAGAGTGTTCAAGGCCTTATAAACTCCACATTCGTTGGACATACAACCAATGTGAGACTATATATCTCAACACGCCCCTTCACGCAAGAGCCCTTTGGGCTAGAAGCGTAGAATTGCACAGACCCAAATTCTGGTTTACCTTTTTGTGCTTTTTTATTTAATTCCACTTTAAAGTGGGGGACGACGATGATAGTTGGACATACAACCAATGTGAGACTATATATCTCAACACGCCCCCTCATGCAAGAGCCCTCTGGGCTAGAAGCGTGGAATTGCGCAGACCCAAATTTTGGTTTACCTTTTTGTGTTTTTTTATTTAATTCCATTTAAAGTGGGGGACGGTGATGATAGTTGGACATACAACCAATGTGAGACTATATATCTCAACACGCCCCCTCACGCAAGAGCCCTTTGGGCTAGAAGGGTGGACTATACATTCAAGCTCTGATACCATGTAAAAGAACCTTGAGATACACCACCCAAAAGCTAGCTCAAATGGTGGAAGTGCTCAAGGCCTTATAAACTCTACATTAGTTAGACATACAACCAATGTAGGACTATATATCTTAACAAGAAACGTGAGTATTGAGTCTATGCTTCATAGCGAGGGGACGACGACAAGCATGTATGTGATAGAAAATCATATTTGTTTCATGTTCTTATATTATAAGACTATACAGTATATTCCAAAGTCGGGTTTCGACCGCACGTTTATAATATGTTTATGCGAGAAAAAAAAATACACATAAATAAATTTGCATCTGGGCATGGAAGTTCTGTTTTTGTTTTTTTAATTGGATAGACATATGGGATTATGATACTGCACTTTTTTTTCATTTTCTCAAACATAAAATGTATTAGTTGCATTATTCAGTCACGTATAAATATATATAAAAGTTATTTAGCTACGGAATCAATATAATATATAAAAGAAGAAGAATTTTGTTTATAACTAAGTTGTGCTGCTAATAATTTCACTAAAAATTTATGGGAAAATTATATTTACAAATTTTTTCTTTATAAATTCTTACAAATTATAAGTATGACCGGTCATACTTTAATTAAGAATGTATGACCGGTCATACTTAGTATAATTTGTAAAAAAAATTTATAAACGGATCCTTCCTCAAAGTTTACATATATCACAATCTTTCTGGACCATTAGTCATGAACAAAAAACTTTTAAAAAAATTTACACTTTCATTACTGTCTTCTTACAAATAATTTAAATTTGAAATTTTTGGGGATATTTTATTATATAATAAAATTTCTAAATTTTGACAGTTTTAAACTATTATGAATATTTAAAATTTAAATCTTTAACAATAAATTTCTTATGAAAATTAATAGTATATTAACCTAGTAGCTGAAGGAAAAAAAACATGGTCAATAGGTGTTAATATACTACATACTCTACAATGCATGGACAAGGTTTTTTTTTAAAAACAATTTACGTGTCGGACACTGGGACGCTTCGACACGCGTCTGATACGCGGTCAACATTTTGGGGACATGCGGTCAATGCTTCGACACGCTCTGACACGTGTTTTCGACACGCAGTCAACGCTCTGACACGCATCCGACACGTTTTTTTTTAAGGTCTATATTTTAATTTATTAACTAAATATGAAAAATTAATTTATAAGTCAATTTTTTTCTGTTATGGAATTTAACATAAAAAATTAACAAGATATAAAAAATTACTTTTGCTTTATATTTATGTTATGGAATTTGAATATTTGATTGATTATATTACTTATTATGAACTGTTTTATGTATTAAATATAAATTATATTATATATAATAAAAATATTATTTAATATCAAAAAGTGTCCTAACGTGTCGAAATATGATAATTTTTAGAATTAATGTGTCGGCGTGTCGTAACGTGTCGTGTCCCGTGTCGGTGTCGGTGCATCATAGAATATACTTACTTGAGAATTGCTCCTCTGTCTTTTGGTGTACTATCATCATTCTCTGGTTGCTTGTGTGGATCTTATTTGTTGATATTTCACATTTGAGGTGGAGATTGTTGAGATATTCAAGTGTGATGAGTCTCACATTGGTTGGTAATGGGCTAAATGAAGAGTATATAAGTAGAAGGACCCATGAACTCAACACCTTAAGGCTTTGGGTTGAGATGTGGTGTCGAACCCAATTGGTGTATTTGATCTACTTAGCTCATTGGTGGTGGTCCTCCGCCACGGGATTCCCCCTGGACCCGCCTGACAATGGTATCAGAGCCAGGTTGGGTTCGAGCTAGCCTGGTGATTGACTAAGAGGCGAGTTGAGTACTTGGGCCCTTGGGTACTCGGTCAAGCATATCAATGTTGGGTTTAACACTTGAGGGTGAGTTTCACACTTGAGGGGAGATTGTTGAGATATTCAAGTGTGATGAGTCTCACATTGGTTGGTAATGAGCTAAGTGAAGAGTATATAGGTAGAAGGACCTATGTGAACCCAATGCCTTAAGGTTTTAGGTTGAGATGTGGTGTCGGACTCACTTGGTGTATTTGATCTACTTAGCTCATTGGTAGTGGTCCCCCGCCACGGGCTTCCCCTGGACCCACTTGACAGTATTATGTTTGTCACTTACTTGATTAAGTGTAGGGGTGAAAGTGAGCTGGGATGGGGTGAGCTTTGTCCCAAAAAGCCCAAGCCTATGCCAAAAAAATTTAATTTGGCCTGGCCCGAGCCTAATACGAGTCTAACTGTTAGCCTGACTTGACCCGTTTATAAAAAAAAAAAAAATGCCCTGACTTTACCCGTTAGCTTGCTAATTTTTAACTTGCAAGCAGAACCACAAATTAATTTCACAAAATACTCAAATTTTGTTGCTAAAACAAAAATCGCAATTTCAACGTCCAAACAAAACCATGAATCACAACGAAACTCATCATAATCTGCATTTAGGTCACTTTCAAAAGCAAAATGCTCAAACTAAATAACATATAGGGTTCTTTTTTTCTGCAATTACTGCAGATAAGTTATCTGCAGTAAGCTCAATACGACGTCGTTTTGAGGTGGAAATCATGGTGTTTTTATAATTTTAATTATTTCAGGGTTATAATAGTCTTTATTTTTATAATTTTTTAAGATTTCAATGCCAAAACGACGTCGTTTTGGAAATAAATGCAGATAACTTATCTGCATTAACTGCAGAAACATTTTTCCCTAACATATATTTCATTATATCCAACAAACAAATCTACACTATGTAAATTAAATAACTACATGAATCCAACAAACACATCATAATGCTTGTAGTAACCAAAAACTTCTCTTCATCTTCTCCCCCTTACAAATACAATTCCAAGATTACATAAGTTGGCAAACAATTTGTAAATGTATAAAACAAAAAACAAGAATAAAGAATAGAAACAAAAAAAATAAGATTAAGAAACAAAAAATATTTTAATAAATTCATATAGGCCATCTCACATGCTGAGATGTTGGTTCCTCTTAGATAAAAAATGAAGTCAAATTTCCATTAAAATTTAATCGAATATAATTAAATTATAAAATAATTTCAATTGATTAAATTTATACTTTTTGTTTTTTCTTCAAGTCATACCTATTGTGTAGCCAATCTCTGCCGTATATTAAAGCTTGGATGGTATATATATTCAGCCAGGCTAAAACGATAGGCATCAATAACTCTTCCTCCAGCAGTAAATGTTGATTCTGATGGTACTGTAGAGATTGGTATAGATCTTATGTCACTTCAAAGATAGTATTGGTGAGGGAACGAACTTAAGTCCTTCCACCACCTACTTAGCTCACATGCACCAACTGGACTATCATCATTTGGTACTACTATGAATAATATTTTTTTATTTAATTTAAAATAAATAATATGATATAGGCCGACCTATAGGCTTATAGGTCCGGTATGTAAAAAAAGCCTATCACCTACTTTCTAAATAAGTCTCTTTAAAAATCCAGGCCTGTTTTATTTGACTATATATAGTAGGCCAAACCCGACCTGATATAGGTTAGGCCGTAAGTCCCTGTAGGCCGGTTCGACCCATTTTTACCCCTAATTAAATGGCAATTGCTTGGTGTAAGTGGCGAATTGTATTAGCCACTTACATTTATGACATGATGTTTTCGTAAATTAAATGCATCATGTTTGACCAAGTTAAATGTGGACTGGGGTATGTCCCCACGACATATATCTAGTTTTGATATTATCTTTGTAGAGAATCTTGAATTACTGAATATGGTTCAACATTTCAACCAATGCTTGGGATGTAAACATCGATGTGGTTGGGTTGGGGAAGTAAGAAAGTTGAATTATAAGATGGTGGCTTTGATATAATGTCCATCGATCCATGCCTCTTGGAGAGTGTCTTTCCAAGAGTGATGCGAAACACATTAGACACATTATAGCCAACATCTTTTAATTCGGCTTTAAAAATTCCCGAACCCGACCCCTGAACAAGGAGTTTAAAAGAGTTTATGAATATATTTAAATAATTTTAGTCTGTTTATGAGTTAGAAATTCATATGTGAATTTGAAAACATATTTGTCAAAAAGTACATTTATAACATTTATTTTCAATAAATAATATATTTTAAAAAAATTATTTTTGGAAGTGATTGATTGGGGAAATAGATAAACTTGATATTTCAACTGCATATTTATCTCATTCATTGGTAGCCTTTAAATAGGCGAACATACAATAAATGGTAACAACGTAACAGACTAAAACAAATAAATACTCTATCTAAACAGTCCTACGGTTACAAAGAATTCAAACAATATACGTTACAAAGAATTCAAACAATATACTGTTACATATAATCTCCAACACTCCCCCTCAAGTTGGAGTATGTAAGGATGAAATGCCCAACTTGGGAAGAAAACTAAGAAGCTCGCGTTGTCCCAAGGCTTTAGTAAACAAATCAGCAAGTTGGAAACGAGAAGGCACATGAGCTGTTGTAATATGCTTGGCTAGAATATGTTCACGTACAAAGTGTCAATCTAACTCAATATGCTTGGTACGCTCGTGAAACACCGGATTCGCTGCAATGTGTAAAGCAGCTTGGTTATCACAAAACAATTCCATAGGACTTGAGTGAGTGACCCCAAGAGAGGTGAGAAACGACTTGAGCCACACAATCTCTGCTGTAGCTGCAGCCATTGATCTATACTCTGCTTCTGCAGAAGAGCGAGACACTGTTACTTATTTCTTGGTCTTCCAGGATATGGGTGAAGAACCCAACATAATAAAGAAACCAGTGAGAGATCGTCTGGTAAGAGGACATGAAGCCCAATCCGAATCACAATAGGCATGAATTTTTAGGTCACAATACGATTTGAGGAGAAGTCCTTGACCAGGATCTCTCTTTACATATCGAATAACCCGGAGAATAGCCTCATAATGAGCTAGGCGCGGTGAATGCATGAATTGAGAAAGGATATGAACAACATAGCTCAGTTCGGGTCTTGTGATAGTGAGGTAAATCAACTTACCAATGAGTCTTCTATACCGTTCAGGGTTCTCATATACTGGTCTGTCATCCAAGGCAAGACGGTGATTTTGTTCTATGGGGGAAATCGCCGGTTTACATCCACTGAGCCCGGAATCAGAAAGAATATCCAGGGCATACTTACGCTGACATAAAAATATTCCTTTCTTGCTGCGGGCAATTTCAATACCCAAAAAATATTTCAGACTACCCAGGTCTTTTATTTTAAAACACTGATTCAGATACTCCTTGACTGCAAGACAAGCATGTGAATTATTACCTGCTAAGATGATGTCGTCGACATAAACTAAAAGTGCAAGAGACACTTCCTCTTTTTGCATAGTAAAGAGCGTGTAATCAGCTTTTGACTGAACAAATCCATATGCCATCAACGAACTGCTGAGTTTGGAAAACCAGTTTCGGGGTGATTGGCGCAAACCATACAATGACTTTGTAAGACGACATACTTTATGCTTAGACCCAGTACTGAATCCAGGGGGAATCTCATGTAAACTTCCTCACTTATTTCTCCATTCAAGAATGCGTTATGAACATCAAGCTGGTGCAAATCCCAGTTTCTTGCTGCAGCCACTGCAAGCAATGTACGTACACTCACCATCTTTGCCACTGGTGCATAAGTCTCACTGTAACTTCTCCGGCAATCTGATAATTACCTGCAATCACCAATCTTGCCTTATATTGTTCCACCGTTCCATCAGAACGATATTTTATTTTAAACACCCACTTGCTTGGAAGAGCACGCTTCCCTTGAGGTAAATCCGTGAGGCACCATGTATGGTTGTCTTCTAAGGCTGTGATTTCAGCCCTCATGGCTTCCACCCATTGGGAGTCTCTCATAGCATCTTGAAATGTACGTGGTTCATGACCTGTGTCAATAGCTGCAACAAAATCTTGATGTTGCTTAGAAAAGTTAGTGAGGCTAAGATAATTGCACATAGGATACCGAGTACCTGAGGTGACATTGGTTTGAGTAGGGAGAGATGAAGGAGTGTGTGTTTCAGCTACTTGACATGCGTAGTCCTGCAAATAAGATGGCTGCTTCATGTTACGGTGCTGGCGTGTGACTGTTTGACGCAGATTTGCTTCCAGCAACTGCTGTTGGGTTGATGCATCACTAGAACTCGAACTTCTTTCTAGTAAGGAGGACTCCCTAGCGGCAACTTCGTTAGTTGGTGTTGCTTCCAGCGAAACACTCCCCCTATCGTCCAGAGGAACACATGATCCACTAGGCGTTGGGCTGTCATTTGATGCATCAGAACCGTCATGGACAATTTGGCCTTCGTCAAAGTAATTTGGCTCTGTAGGCACACGAGAATTTGGTGCAGAAACAGATTGTACAGGAGCTTCGCGAAAAGGAAAAATATTTTCAAAAAATTTTACATCCCTGGACACAAAGCTTTGTTGCGCTTCTATATCAAACAATCTCCAACCTTTCTGCCCTATTGCATATCCGATGAAAACACATCGTCGCGAACGTGGAGCAAACTTGTCAGTTGGTTTCAGTCTTGTATTAGCAAATGACAGACAACCGAACGTGCGCAAGTATGTATAATCTGGTTTAACTCCATGCAATTCTTCATGTGGTGACCTGCCTTGGAGAACTCTTGTAGGTGTTTTATTATTTATATGAACAGCAGCAAGAATACTCTCCTCCCAAAAATCAACAGGGAGATTTGCATGAAACAGTAAGGCACGTGATACATTAAGGATGTGTCTATGCCTCCTTTCGACTCTACCATTCTGTTCAGGCGTATAAACACAAGTTGTTTGTTGCAAAATACCTTTTTCATTCAAGAGTTTCACCATGTTATTAGATTTGAACTCAGTACCATTATCAGACCTTATTATTTTTACGGTTTTACCAAATTGGTTCAGAACCATAGTAAGAAATTTGCACATCCGATCATAAGTTTCACTTTTATCGGCCAACATAAAAACCCATACATGCCTACTATAGTCATCCACCACAGTTAAGAAATAACGTGCACCAGAAGAAGAAGAATTTTGATAAGGACCCCAAGTGTCACAATGGATTAAATCAAAACATTCTTTACTGTGAGAAAAACTTATAGGAAACATTGATCTAGTTTGCTTGGCATGATGACAAACTTCACATGCCTTACATACTACTTTATTTTGCAAAGCTTTAAATTCTGGAACCAGAGATAAGATATCATAGGATGCATGGCCTAGCCTGTTGTGCCACAAGTCAATTGACTCTCCTGCTTGAACTGCCGAAGCTGAAGCACATGAAGGCTGAAACACATAGACTCCTTCATGAAGTTCACCCAAACCAATCTCCCTCTTCAGCACTTGGTCCTGCAAAATGCACTTTTTATCAGTAAATGTAACGCTACTGCTCTTGGAGTGAAGCAATTGGGAAACAGAGATGAGATTGCAGCGTAAGTTAGGCACATATAAAATATTTGACAAGCTGAAGTTTGTATTAAACACCATCAAGCCTTGTTTTGCAGCATAAGTAATAGAACCATTTGGTAGAGTCACAGATAGAGGGGGAATAGGTGTAATGTCAGCTAATAAAGCCAAAGTGCCTGTCATATGACGTGAGGCCCCACTATCAATGAGCCATTGAGAATGAATACGCTTACCAGATAATTTTTCATGTGACTGAGGATGGTCTACCAATGTTAACAGTTTGTTCACAATTTCTGGGGTCAAAACGGAGTGTGTAGCAACTTGAGAAGAGGCAGAATGGGAGACGTCTGGAGGAAGAGAGTTAGCAGCAACTGGGTGTGAGGCATCCATTGCAAACGTCGCATGAGCATGCGTATAACGTCCTGCCGAACGTCCTCCCCTTCCTCGTCCGCGACCAGCACTCCTGTTTGGTGGAAAACCCATGAACGTTCCAGCATTTGGAAGGGTCGTGATTGGTCCTGCCACAATGAGGGCAAGGTATTCTGTCTCGTGGTTTGTTAGGAACCATCCGCTGCTGCATGGACGTGTCTGACTGCTTCATGGAATCGGTTTGGGCTGAGTATCCCACTACCTGACTCCTCTCATCTTGAACGCGAGAAATACTACGATGGGTCTCCTCTTGAGTGACAATTGCGTACACTTTGTTGACACTAGGAAGAGGAGAAGTGTTGAGGATATGGGATCTCAGATTGCCAAATGTAGATTCATCCAGCCCCATCAAAAATTGATAAACGCGATCATGCTCTTGCTCCTCCTCGATTGCTTTGGCAATGGCACACTTATCACCACAACCGCAAGACTTGCGAGTTTTGCTGCCTTCCAGATCGTCCCATACAACCCTGAGTTTGGTGTAATAATCACCAACGCTATCTCCATGTTGCTTGATATTGGCTAAACTGGATTTCAGTTGATACTGTCTTGGAAAGTTTTGCACTGCTTACCTTTCCTCTAGGTCATTCCATAAGTCCTTGACGTCATCAAAGCACTTGATGAATGGTTGAAGTTTTGCATCAATGGTGTTGTGAATCCAACCATTGAGCATCGAATTGCACATCTCCCAGGCACGCCACTCTTCGGCATCATCCTCTCCTGGTTTCTTGACTGAACCGGTCACAAAATCCAATTTGTTTTTCGCCTTCAATGCGTTTTTCATGAGCTTGGCCCAGTTGTCATAGTTGGCTTCACCACGCGACAGTCGTTAATAAGAGACCTGGACTGTCGGATCCAGCCAAGTAAAATGGCGAACTAGGATCAGTTGTTTTGGACTTGCTGCCACCACCTGGTGCCATGTTAAATGAACCAGCTTTCGCACTGAAAGGGAATGCGGAAACGTGTATACTAGGATTGCTCTGATACCAAGATAAACTTGATATTTCAACTACATGTTTATCTCATTCATTGGTAGCCTTTAAATAGGCGAACATACAATAAATGGTAACAACGTAACAGACTAAAACAAATAAATACTCTATCTAAACAGTCCTACGGTTACAAAGAATTCAAACAATATACGTTACAAAGAATTCAAACCTATGGTTACAAAGAATTGAATTCAAACAATATACGTTACAAAGAATTCAAACAATATACTGTTATATATAATCTCCAACAGAAATTGTTGGGGCTCTTTTAGGAAATGCTTGCTCTCTCACCGTCAGCATACTTGTTTTCTTGTTCATGTGATGGGGTTGAAGAAGACAAGCACAAAACCAGTGGCACTTATAAGTGTTAAGCAAATTTCTAGTGTTAAGCAGTGCACTCGCATTGATGAAATTAATCAAATGTAATGTTCTCGTTTTTCAATTATTATTATTATTATTATTTGGCAGTAGAGCGTTATTTAAAATATAATTATCTGATTGATTAAATTGGCGGAACCATATTTTTGTGCAAGGTCGACAAGCATATTTGAAATTATCACATCTTGCAATGTGCTACTCACATATGTGTATTTTAAAAGCCTTGCAATCCTAAATCATTTTGCATGTGATATGTTTAAGAAAAAAATATGTATCCTCAACGATTTTAAATATACAATAACGCTTACTCATACATATAATAAAATGAAGTTTTCATATTTGAATTTGAAATAGTATCCGCTCTCAGATAAGTGATTTTACCATGGAATATATATATATATATATATATATATATATATATATATATATATAAATTAGAATACTTTTTTTGAAAGTGGAATAATCTCTGTCTATATTTTACCCTAATAAGGATACATGTCATTTTATTTTTCAATTTTCAATTATAAATTTATATACATATTTTATAATTTTAATTTTTGTTCTCTTTTAATATATATGTTTTAAAAATTTAACATGAATTAATTTTGCATATTTTTTTTATAATAATTTTGCATACTTTATTTGTGATTTTAAATTTTTTTAAAATATTTTTATTTATATTTTTTTTAAATTTTATTCAAAATTTAAAAACACCATTAATTAGTCAATTATGATTATTAATATTTCAACATCAGTTACCTAAAATATTGAACAACTCTTTTAAAATCATAATTTAGAGAAAATTCAAAATTAAATTACGAATTAAAACATACCATTAATGAAATAATATGGGGGTTAACAACACTCTGATTCCTCCCCCAGACTAAATTTTGTCCAAAATGAAGTTCAGGAGTTACAACATTGTTGACTCTTAATTAGCCCTTCGATTTAGTGCATATAATCAATAGCCTCTAATCCATGTGTCTAATTACATAGCTTAAAATAAGCTTCATTATATATATATATATTGTATATCCACCGTTTCCTCCTCAAAATAAACCTCACCGAAAACCAATTTTTTTCCATTTTGATTTAGTCTCCATCAAGAACCTTCCATGAACACCCCAAGAGGTGAAGGTAGTGACTATGATAATGCCACTATTTCAACTCATGGTTGGGGAAACATAAAGCTCACAAACCCTTCTTTTATGTGTTGTTCAGGTCCTCCTTTAACAGCCATAGATAAGTTCTTAGGGAACCAACAAAATCACTTCCCTCCGAAGCAACACCCACAGAGCCCTCCGAAGCAACACCCACAGAGCAATATTGCAAAGAACAACCATGCAAGTGTTTTTGATGATGAGTTTTGCAGTTTTGCTTGTTCGGGTGATTCAACCTATAAGTATGATCTCTTGCATAACACTCAAGAAGCAAGCTTTATAACTCATCACCTCTTACCAAATGAAGAGGCTCTGAATTGGACACACCAAAACCCTACGTTGTGTCAGAAAGATGTGCAAGTTTTAGGGAATAATGCAAAAGTTGTGGGAAGAATGCCTAAGAAAGGATCTTCTGTGTCTCTAGTCAAAGGAAAATGGAGTGAAGAAGAAGACAGGTTGAGTATTGAGAACAACACTTTTTTTTTTTGTGTACATTTTTTATATACATGTTTTAGTTTGATTGTTATATATTTGCACTAGAGTTCTAAGGTGTTTTTCTTTTTTATTTGTTATAAAAAAAAAAAAGGAAACTGTTAAAGTTGGTGGAGCAATATGGTGTAAGAAAATGGTCTCAAATAGCTGAGAATTTGGATGGAAGAGCTGGCAAGCAGTGTAGCGAGAGATGGCGTAATCATCTGGGCCCAGATATTAAGGTCTATTAATTGCTCTCGTAATCCTTGATGTTCATGCTAATTTTTGTTCATGTTCAATATATATACACTTTTTATAAGTCTCGAATTTAAAATGCCCTATGCCCTAGGGTTATTTTAATATCAATTATTTAAATATATGCATGTAATAATTGATCAGAACTTAACAAAGATTTTTGAAGATCACCCTGAAATCTATGTATATTTTCTTATTTCGGAGTTTCTAGATAGATACTTAAGATTTTTAATGATCTGTTTTGGTATATGTAGGTTGACCATTCTTCCTACTCTTTTTCTATAAATTTAAGAGGATAGGATATTGTGACACACAAATAACATTACGCACAATGTTACCACCATGCATGTGGGTTAAGATTGTGCGTAACATTGTGCGTAATGTGTCACAATATCCTATCCCAAATTTATGATTTATAAATGATCTATTTTTCTTTTCACATATCATTACTGACATGGGTCATTTTTGTTTGACATATTTCTAATCAATCATTCATATATTTCTTATTTTTTTTATTCAGATCTTGCTTCCTCTCACGATTTCTTATTTAATTTGCCTCTAAAAACCAATTTTGGATCCTCAAAAGTGGTTTATATGAAAAAATAATGTCAATTATATAGAATGTAAAATATATAAACTATAATTTTCCTTAACTGCTTAACATGAAAGATAGTTACACAATTCTTTGTTTCTTATTTTATAAATTTATGTAATTGATAGTTTATTTGTATGAAAAAATAATGTCATTTATATATGAGGAGGGATATTTTTACTACCAAAATTTTCTACTACCAACTTACTACTTATCTAATCACTATTAGATTAATATTTTCTCTCTCTTTAAAAACTTTTTAACATTCTCTCTTTTTGATCCAATGGTAGTGATGGATAGTAAGTTAGTAGTGAAAATTTTTGGTAGTTAGAATATCCTCATTCTTTATATATAATGTAAAATATTTTAAACTATCATTTTCCTCTTGCCTGTTTAAACATTTTACAGAAAGATAGTTGGAGTGAAGAAGAGGAGAAGATATTAGTGGAAACACATGCTAAGATTGGAAATCGTTGGGCAGAGATGGCAAAGCTTATTCCAGGAAGAACAGAGAATGCAATAAAGAACCATTGGAATGCAACTAAAAGGAGGCAAAATTCAAGGAGAAAGAATAACAGGACAGTAACTTCTAATGGAAAGCCACAATCCTCTATACTTGAAGACTATATCAAAAGCAAGACTCTTAATAGCACCACCTTCATTAACCCCACAAAGAGCATCATCACTGCCACAACAACTACTCCTCCCTTTAGCACTACAACTACAACAACTCAATCACGCCTCGTTTTATCTCAACTCTCTGATTCTGATGACAATTCCTTATCCCCACAAGTTGCTGAATATGATGATGAGTTGCTTTTCATGCAACAACTTTTCAAGGAGAATCAGCCCCAACAACAACTTGCCAATGTTGAATCTCTTAATGGTGATCAACTTCTCACTGATGTGATTGAGGGTGGTTTCCCTCATTCCAACCCAAATCCAAGTTCACATAACATGTACTTGGATGAGAGTCGTCTCACACCTAGAAAGACTCCTACACCTATCAATTACCTTGATTCTGATCTCTCTCTCTCTCACTTGCTGAATGGAACTGACAGTTCATCACCTTGTTGTGATTATGAGATTCAAAACCAGAACATGGACTAGCTGCTTGAGGATCAATATAGTTTAGAAGGAAATAATAGACATACGGATTTGATGGAGTTGGTTTGTTCTGCTCAGTTTTACCATTAGATTGCTTGTCATGATGAACATGTAATTAAGATGTTCTTCTAGTAATAGTTTTGGAGATGGACTTTGGAATAACTATGCTGGTCCTATATAATATGGGTTAAAATCTAGATTCTAGAGTTTATTTAGTTTGGATGTTTCTCATAAATAAAACCCTCATTGTAAGGAAAACTAAAGGCATGTTTCAATTCTGTATTCAAAAACAATTTTTATTTTTTATTTTCATAACATAAAAATAAAAAAATCTATTTGATAAGACCTATTTCGTAAAAATAATTATAAAAATTATAATTAATTTTTAATTTTTAAAATTAAATTTAGAGAACATGTCTAAGTTATTTCTATTTTATATTTTGACTTTTAACTTTTAAAACACAAAAAAATACAAAAAATACCTATTTCAGTAATTATTGTACAATTTTTTTAAAAAAAAAAACAAAACACAATCAAAAAACCCACTATTTTAAGTTATATTGCACTGACACAGGATACGACACGACACTCCGACAAGTTAATTCTAAAAATTGTTAAATTTTGACACATTAGGACCAGTGTTTTAAAACCTCATCTCGTCCCCCGGGTTGACCCGGGTCAACCCTAAACTGGTCGGGTTTCACTCCCGGGTCATAGGGGTCAAAGGGGATCACTGCATGTTTTATTTTTAAAAAAATTCCATGAAACAACTTCGTTTTATTAAAAAAATAAAATAAAAATGCTTGCAAACTTAAATCTAATCGCTCTCTTCTCTCCCAGCGACCTAGACGTCTTCAATCTTCACCTCGTTGCCGTGAATCTTCAAGAAAAGGTAAGAATTTTACCCATTCAATTGAAATTCTTACAGTGGTCAATGAAAAACAAAAACTCATTCTTACTTCCTTTAAATTTTCCTTTGTCATGGACTTTCTCAAAAGAGGTAGAACTAGGTCAGCGTAGTGACCCCATTAGAATATGAGTTTTGTACTTTGGTATCTTGATACTTTAATTAGGTTACGTAATATTGACTTGTGGTTATAATTGATGAATTATGTTAAATATATTTTGAATCTTTGATGATTGGTGGTTTATTTTTTAATATTTTCATATAGGATATATATATTTATATTTTTTAATATATAAAATTAGGTCAGCGTAGTGACCTCGTGATCCCCCAGTTGAACCCGTGACTCCGTGACCCCTGACCTCAACCGGGTCGATGGCCGGTAAGGGTGTGCATGGGTCAGGTTTTTGTGCCGACACGACCCAACTTAGTTTTTATAGGTCAGGTATTTTGACCCGACTCGCTTTAATTTGATCCAAGTCAGGTCTGACTTGGTTTGGATTTTTTTGAACTAGTTCAGAACCGGGTCGGATCTGACCTGACTTGGTTTCTGAAGTGGGTCAAATCCGACCTGACCCGTTTTTGACTTGGTTTCAAAACTTGTTTTAAATTTGATTTTTTTATAGTTATTGATTTATTTTTTAAACTCATGTAATTTGATTATTTATTTGTTTAAATATATAAATTTTATAATAAATTTGATATTTGTTGAATAAATAAAGGAATGTAATTTTAAGCCCCTCAACATGTGAAGCAAAATTAGTGAAAATTAATGAAAAGTAAAAGATGAGAAAACGCTCTTCCCATCTTAAGATGACAAATAACTAATTTTAACAATGATATATTATAAAATTACATAATGTCTACTGATAGAAAATTCATAAATTCAAACCCAAATTATACAATTATTATTAGGGAGAGATCAATTAGTTTAAGGCAACTCTTGGCTAATATATGATTGTACATATATAATTTTAGTTATCAACTACAAAGAAAATAGAAAATTTAAGGCTTTGTATGGAAGTTTGGAGGGGAAGGTAATGAAAGGGATTCAAAGGGGAGGGAGGAGAAAGAAGGGAAGAAAATTGAAGGGTATTTTCTTCTCTTGTTTGGAAGTTAAAAAAATGGTAAGGGAGAAAAATGGAAGGTTAATGAGATATTTTAACCATTTTTTAAGTTAATATAAATATTATATTTTACAAATTAAATTTAAAATTTCTAACAAATTATTTATGTACTTTTCACAATACTAAAAATATCATATTTTCGATGAAATTTTTACATTGCAAACGACGAAAATTTCGTCACAAAATTATTTTTTCATCGGAATATTTTTTGTCGAAAAGTGACGGAATTTTTTCTCTTATGAAAATTTTTACAAAAATAAATTTTCTATCGAAATTTTCGACGAAATTTATTTTCTGTCAAAAGTTTTGACGAAAATGATTTCCTCCATCAAATATTTTAAACGAAAAAAGAATTCCGTCAAAAATTTTGACGGAATATTTTTCGTTCAAAATTTCGATGGGAATGTGTTCTCACAAAAATTTTGACGAAAATTGTTTTGAGGGGAATGTTTCATTCGAAACTTTTGACGAAATTTAGATTCTCTAAAGAATTTTGACCGAATATTTTTTTCGCCAAAATTTTTTATCGACATATTCTGTCAAAAAATTTTATGAAAATTTTTGACAGAAATGTGTACCGTTGAAAATTTTGATGGAAATATTATTTATCAAAAAGTTTGACGAAAATATTTAGTCGAAAATTTTCGATGGAAATGTGATTCGCTAAAAATTTTGATTAAATTTTTTTTTTGTCAAAAGTTTAACGAAAATGTTTCCGTCAAAAACTTTCGCCGAAATTTGAATTCTGTATAGAATTTTGATAAAAAAAAATTTCATCAAAAAATTTCGATGTACGTCAAATTTTTTGATGAATGTGTTTTTTTTGAAATATTTTGACAAAATTTAAATTCCATAAAAAAATTTGAAAAAAAAATTTTCCATCAATTTTTTTAAAAAAATATTTTTTGTCACAAATTTTGATGAAAATATTTTTCGTCAAAAATTTTTGATTGAAATAATTTACGTAAAAAAATTTGACGTTATTGTTTTTTTCTTTTTTTTTTCAATTAATGGGTGTGGGTTAAGTTTTGAGTCAATGAGTCATTATTAAAACAAGTCAGGTATAAAATTTACCCAAATATAAGTGAATCAATATTTAAACCCAGTTTAAAAAAATAGGTATTTATGGGTCAGGTCAAGGTCGGATCAAAGACAGGACAAATGAACCAATATTTTTGCACACTCCTAACGGCCGAGCCAAATTTTTATTTACGGATTAAGACACGTTTTGATATTATATAATATTTTTAATTATATAGAGTATATTATATTTAGTATTAATAATTTAACAAAAAAATAAAATTAAACTTAAAATACCCATCAATTTTGCAAAGAAACATAATATTATCTCAAACGTTTATATTAAACTTAATAAAACTATAATCATAATCTAACAAATTTAATAGTTGAAACTCAAAATGCAACGCAACGTAACTTTTTTTTGAGTCTTTGCAACGTGTATTGGAGTGTCAAAAAATGTCAGAATATCGATGAGTAACACAACACTTCAAGATTTTTGAAATGTCAGTGCTTCATAGATTTTAAATTCTTAAATCATAAATGAGTAAGGAACTAATATTTACTTTAAAATTGATTAAAAATATTCAAATTTTTATATAAAAATAATAGAGTGAAGATAAAAACAAAATAAAAAATAACAATAAATGCTTTTACTTTAATTCGATAACCTAACTGAATCAACTCAACCTTGGTCAAATTAGTTTACGTGAAGGCTTCGAAACACACTAACAAAGGAGTATAGACGCTCCTCATTACATTGACACCTCAACCAAAAAGAAATGTAAAGATAACTCTGATTTTAATCGATCATGCTAAATTCAACTATAATTTGACCCATCTGTAATGAATTCTCTTCCCTCTTTCCCTAGCGGACAATATACAAAATTCTAGGGTATGCAAAAGATTGGGTTCTCTAACCTTTTTGAACGTGAATACATCAAATAATAAAGAATGATCAAGAAGGAAAATTGGAAGCGGAACGGACTAATCTGCAGGAAAGTTACAGGCAATATTAGTCAGGTGTCTGATTCTGAACCAGAAGACCATTTAGCAAAGGGCGCTCCACATCTGCATTCCTTGTCGTCAATCTTTTATTCTGATGCCACATTCTGTAATGAGAAAATCATGAACACAACTTACTTAAACCAATCTATCGGAGTAAGTTTGTTAACCCTGGCAGATGCATAACCAATTTACAATGCAAAGGCATCACTGTTGCACAAATTTAACTGCAGAAAAATAACAAAAAATAAATGAAAATTCATAGAAGTTTTACATCTCATTCATCCTTAATGGAACTAGAATCGGACAAGCCATGTATAAGCTGCTCATAATCTCACAGGAAGCTGAAAAATAACTTTGCAAACAGCATCAAACTATATATATATAAAAACAACATAAAAAATTCCACTTTGATTGGACAGGTCACTTGCATACTTTACCATTTATGAACAAGCATAAATAAAAAGTACCGCTTGATTAGAAGTTTTCACTCGAATGAATAATCAATTATTTTAAGAGACAATTTGACAAAAATGTCAACAAATGCATAATGACACCTTTCTGTTCAGTAAAGTTGTGCATACATTGCCATAATGGCATCTTTCTGAAAAGATCATTGAGTTAAAAGAGAATAATTGTCAGCAAGGATGAAATGTAACCATACAGTTTCTAGTAATACATGGATAACCTTCCTATCAAGCTCGAGAGCACTATTCAAAACAATAATCAATTAAGTTTCTAAATTATGGTACTCAGACAAGTTGCATTCAAGTGCAAGCCTGGACAGATAAATAGCAATTACATCGTTGACACTAAATATCAGATTAAAATTTGCAAAGAGCCACCAAAATAGAACCCATAATTTTGTTATCGTGACAATCCACTACAAAGAAAAACTCAAACAGCTATCAGAATCTAAACAAATATGCTTGACAAAATATTTAAATTTAAAATTTGAAAAACTGAATAGGATGTAGAATGAGTAAAGCATCAGAGACCTTACACTAGTTGACTGGAGCTCTAATGGATTATTCACATTTTCTGTGTCCTGCTCAATTACAAAGTATAATAAGGGGAAAAAAAAATCTGTAGATTCAACTCCAACACACGAAAAAATTCCACAGATACTAAGAAAGAATACCTCAATCAACAAATCTTTTCTGGTTATCAAACCAAGCACACGAGATGGACGAGGAACAACAAATAAATGCCTCAAACCAAGTTGGCGGAAAAGATTGTATACCTGGGCCATCAGCAAGACATCATAATTATCTGACAAGAAAAATGGAGAATAGAAATGAAAAAGATTTCATATAGAGGATTTTAAACCACAGACCTTTGTCAAGGACATATCTTCTGGCACAATATATGGTGAGGGATTCAAAAATGGGGCAAGATCTATGTACATTTCCAAGTCATCAGAACTTAGATGTATATCATCAATACGTATTCCTTTACTAGAAACAGGCTTTGCAAATTCACCAGAATCATGCCTTGAAGTTAAGAAAAGTCATCAGAAATTGAGAATACAGATGAAAAAGGCCAAACTAAACAAATCTCATGAAGCCTTACCTTATTGACCTGCCCCCACCTCTGGGATCAGAGGATAAAGGACTATGCTGGAAATCAACTTTTGACTGCAGAATCACCAATAAATGACTGCACAGAAGAAAAGGATATATAAGCTGGAGTTTTCAAGTGATTCAAGCTTTAACTTCGAGTTACAACCAAAAAGATATCAGAATAGACAAAAGTTTATTATGTTCATTGCTCACCTCCGAAGCACTAATCCAATAACAAGTGGTTCTCCACTTCTTGTGTGATCAATCACCTGTGCATAGTAAATTTTAGAATACAACTTATAAAATGCAAGGGATAATTATCATAAAAGAGAGTACAAGACCTATACATACTGGAAAACCATTGTGTTTGTTGCTCTGCAGAATGGAAACTACATCTGAAATCTTAACAACACGAGGGAAAGAGACCACCTTCAATAGACAGATTTACACATACAATCAGCTGCGAAAGGGATTACAGTATGTGAAACATAATTTAACCAGTGAGCCTCATTTTTCATACACGTTATCTGTTATAAGCAGCACTTAATTAAGTAATTTTTTTTAACTTAAATGTTTTATATGTATTAAAAAAAAAACCGTGTGCTTTCTCTTTGGCCCCCAGGTATAATGGTCAAGCTCACCCCATGATATTTAGGTTGTATCCACTACCATAATTTATTGCCTATATATATTCAACCAGATTTTTATTTTTGAATCCCCCCTTTCTCCTCTCCTTCTCTCCATATTCATTTTCCTTTTTATACACCGTACCTGGAGAAAGAAAATATTTCAATCTGCCTTGAAATATAAGACAACCTTTTTTTTCTCTAAGCTGGTTATATTAGAAAGAATCTGGGATGGCCAGTAGTTTAATTAGGCTTCCTTTAAACTTGGGTAGCCCAAACATATATTCTATTGTTCCAAACAACTAACGACATCTTAAAAGCAATTTCTTAAAAGAATTTCAAAATTGCTTTCACCCTACCACTCAATCTTATAGATAATAACTAGCAGCAAAACACAATTTACTTAGATAATAACTGATAATGTATAAGAATTTCTTAAACAATCTTAAAATTAAATTCACCCTTTCACTCCGACAGGCCTCCATTGCTGTTATATTACGCATTTCATATTTAGGCCTTGATTCCAGTAACGGAATACCCCTCAATCGAGCCTGCTCTTCATAAATACCCTCATTAAAAGCATCACCAACAGCCTGTAAGGGAAAAACTTAGCACATTTTGAAGTGACTTTTCTTTGTAAAGGGGAATTTCAATAATCATACCTTCGATATAAGAAGAACCAGCATAATCAGAGGTAAAAATTTTAAGTTATTTGTGATTTCAACCATAATGACACACAGAGACACTGTCATCCGCATTGAACCTCCAAGAAAAGATGCAGCTCCCAGCAAAGCATACCTGAAGATAAGAAAAGTATCACATGTACATTTCAAGGAAAATATAAAAAATCATTCTGGATACTAGATGCTCAAATAGAAAAAGTTATATTCCAATCCCACAAAAAAATATAAATCAGTAGCAGAAGTTCTAAATGAGGGTATCATACATGTGCAGCATCTATTAAAACAAACAGTTGAAAGGAGGAAATCCTTCATAATAGTAACAGTTGCTGAATTTCACATTTCAGCTGTCATTTCAAATTGTCTGGACTCTGGAGGACAATCCCAAGGATATCAGCAGCAAACAAAGGTGAAACCCACCAACAGAGTTGCCAACCAAGGATATCAGAAGTTCTGAATACTTAAAACAAGTTCAAAAATTGTGCCACGGATGCTAAGGCAGGCTTAACTCAATCGTCAATGAAGAACAAAAAAACGCAACACGCAGAGTGTTGAAGGAGCCACACCAGGTGAAAAGACAATAAAAGAAAAATGTAATGAGCCCTCCCCAAAATAACCAAAGAAAAAAAATGCAAGAGGAGTGGACTGGAGCCCAACAAAAAACAAGATTCCTGAAAGTAATTTTAACTGAGAACTGAACTTTCCACTGCTTCAAATTTACCCTTTGCACTTTATCCAAGGTTTCAGTATAAAAGATGGACATCACAAACAAGATGGAGAGGAAGGAGGGGGGACCATGCCTTACCCCGAAAACAGGATAAAAGATTGATCAATTGATAAAATGAACTCATATAAATAGTAGGAAGGAAAAGTGTTTCTTGTTAATCATTATTTTAAAGAAAAACAACTGGCAACAGACTCACGTTCCCTCTTCAATGTTGAGCTTTCTGTAATATTTTACAACAAACATGCCAACAAGACGTCCATATGTTGATCCTATCATTATACCAGGAACAAATTGACCAGCTGGCACAGCAGTACCAAATGTCACCACTGCTAAAGCATAAAACATAACCTGCCAGATAATAGAGATAATCATCACCATAGAAACATGTAAAGCATCAAAAGTACCAAGTTCCAACTCTATCCAATATAGGAACATGAAGATACATCAACTGGAGTTCCAGTAGTAACTTTGATGAACAGGCCTCGATGAAAAAATAATGGATTATTTGTTGCATCCTAATCATAAGAAAGTAGATTTTTCATGCCCTTTTGACACAACCTTACCTCCATTCTAAATATCTTTAATTACATTCTGTTACTGGTTTCTATCATGTGACTCCTTGCTGTATTCTCATTAAAATTTTACATACAAGCCAAACATGCAGATACTAGCATATGCCGAAGTCCAAATTTCCATTATAATCATAACATAGAAAACATCACAACATACTGTCTGATGTATGCAAAGTCCAAAGCAGAAAGCAAGAATGCAATACCAAAAAGGTTAATAAACTTTGGGAACTGTACTCATGTATCGTTTTTGCACTGAACAAATTCCTTATGGCATCATCCTGAAACAATAGAAAACTAACTTAATGTAATGTAACAAGAGAAACAAACTAAGATTTCCAGTTCATTCAAGACCTGTGTATTGAAGAAAATAGTTGCAAGATCATTGTATTCGTTATCTTTGCTGCAAAAGAACTGCAAAGGACAGAAAATTACAATAAAATCTCCAAAAGAAATTAAAACCAAAGTGCAATCTCAAAAAGAAAGGAGTTAAATTCAAAAGAACATCTACATTGAGAACAGAAGGGAAGAGGGGCAAAATCTTTTAAAACAAGCATTCAATGACCTCTCTTCAGTGTTTTGCCCATTTTTTTTATGGGAATCTAGTCTGGCATGCAGATAGGAAAACCCCATTGAGTATTGAGTCTTTTTATGCTGTAGTTTTGAGCTTATTCAAGCTCACTGTTTGCTTCAACATTTCACGACATTTTGTAATTTTCTTTTTTCCCTCTAATAAAATTTGATCTTTTATTGAAAGAAGACTACATGAGATATTTCACAATTCACAATAAGAAACAAAAGAAAAATGCTTCAATATTGAATTCATCCCTCATTCACTCCCAGTTTGCACAGTCATTAAGTAGCATAAAAAATATGAAGATTAGGATAAAGATAATTGAAAATCAGTACAAACAGATCAAACAAAAAATAGTTATGAAGAAAATAAGGCACATTAAAGAAACAAAATAAAACCAATGGTCTTATGGTCTTACATTTACATAATTCCCATACATTCCTGGAGGCCGTGGACATTCAATACCAGATGCAGGATCAGATTCAGGGCATGGAGTACATTTTCTTAGAAGCGGCAAACCAAATGAAATGACTGATGTTAGAACGGAGACAAGGCATGCTTCAACAATCTGCAGTTCAGAGGAAGGGTGGAACAAGCAAAAAGTAAACAGACATGAGAGAGAAGAAAATATACCAGAGACAAAATAAACAATAACATTAAAAGACAAACCCTAGTGCATAAGGCTCCCCGACTTTGCGAGGTTAAGGGTCGAGGTCAATTATACACAGTCTCACCCTTGCATTTTTGTAAAGGGACTATTTCCAAGATTTGAACATGTGACCAAAAGGAGCAACCTTACTCCTGCTCTAAGGTTCGCCCTCATAAGAATAAACAATAACATTATCGACAATAATCACTTTCTTCACTTCACTTCAGTTCTTTCTCTTGTTACTTCTTTCTTAATATCTAGTTATCTACCCTTTTGATTTTTCTTTATTTTACAAAAGCAGAGGCAGATAACAATCAGATCAAAATCAACAGCATACCTTGACTCGGCTTCCTTTCTTGTGAAGATGATTTCGACGCCAAGTTGTAATATAAAGTGTAAGCTGGTTAAATAAAGCTCCTATAATTTTTTTACACTGAATTAACAAATGAACCAAGGCAAACTAAAATCCATGACACAATTTAAGTGCAAAACAAGGGCAAATATTCCTACCTAGTAGACCTCCAATAACCCCAATAATAGCCATTGGCAATAGCTCTGCAAAGGAATAATCCTCTTGACCACTAAAAATACAATCAGTCAAGAAGGAGAAAGGAAGAAAACAAAACCTTAATAATCAACTGACAGAGAAAAGGGTGATAGCTCAGATCTTAACTCTGATATATCCCATATTATGAATCCGCCTGACCCAAAATGTCCACATTTTCCACTCTTACACCACCCCATTGCAGTTCGCACTACAACAGCTACAATAGCAGAAGTGAAGAAGACACGCCACATCAGTTGACTCCTCCACCTTCAACAGCACAGGAAACGAATTGTAAGTACAACAGTGATAAATAAATATAACTAAAACAGACACACTAACTTTACTGCACAAGCTTCTAAGCAAACAGAATCAGTCGATGAAGAACTAAAAATCCTTACCAAGATGTAACCTCTTCCAATGCAAACAATACACCACCAACCGGAGCTCTAAATGCAGCAGCAACTCCAGCTGCACAGCCACAGGTTACCTTTTCAAGGCATCAACAAAATTAAAAATGAGCTTTTTCTTCATCCATGTTAAGGGAAGGAGGGGAATCATGGAATACAATATAAAAATTACATTCTCGGCTCTACTCATGTAAAATTTGTTAAGTTAAAACTAGTAGATTAAAAGGCACAAAGTTGTTTACAAGATCACGGCGATCCCTATCACTTTTGAATACTTGAAACCACCTTGAATTTAGATGATACTTTGTGGATCCACCCTGCTCAAGACATGACATCAAAGATTATTTTAGTTTCTTGCCTACATACATACACATACAATAAAATTTTTATATATTGAAGTCCTTTGGGATGATAATTTTTGTTGCCACCTCATCAGAAAATGGTTATCTATAAATATACAAATGCAAACAACACAACTCAATACCTCACCTGTGTAATATATGCACATATTAAGCTGGATGATGAACCTAGCCATGGGAAAAGTGCATTGAATATTTAAATGTTTCTCAAATTAATGATACATATCTATGAAGAATCAAACTTCTACCTGCATGGGTTCAGGGTCAAATCGGGCTGGCCTAATAATTAATTTTGGGCTGGAATTGGGCCAGCAAGGTCACTAGTCACTACTATTGGACTGAAATCAGGCTGATGATCCAATTACTAATTTCAGGCTAAATTTTGGACAGCCTGGTGTATTTTTATCATTTTAGGAGAGAAAGTATTGAGATATATAAAACCATTAATGTAGCCTCACCCAACAGCTTGAGCTTTTGGATTGAATTGGTTCTTTACATAGTATCAAAGCTTCGGTGTACCGGGTTCAATCCTCACCGCCCCCCACTTTCTTTCTAGTGGAATTTCTTTCTTCGCACAGGTAGGTGAGCTTGTGTATTGTCCACTCTTCAAGCCCAGTGGGCTCTCGAGTGAGGGGGCGTGTTGAGATATATAAAACCATTAATGTAGCCTCACCCAACAGCTTAAGCTTTTAGGTTGAATTGGTTCTTTACAGAAAGGAATAGCCAAGGCTATGGTCATGCACTGAGGACTTTTTAGGTAATCTAGGCAGATGCTAAGTACAAACTGTAGTTCATCAAAATGGTCGGTTAAAATATAATAGACACTTAAGGTGGTATCAATATCACTTGGTAGTCTCATTCAGTTATTTAAGGTAAATAAAGTTTTGAAAAGAGATATATGTAAGGTCTCATGCATCTACTATCTGAATACACTACTTTTAACTTACTTTATACTATAGATACTAGCATATACTGAGTAATAAGTACTTACTTGTCCAAGCAAAGAAGCAATACAAGCACCAGTATGGACAAGAGGACCTTCTTTACCCAAAGCAAGGCCTCCTCCCACTGAACCAATGCTTCCAAATATCTGTAGCACATAAGAAGAATCTTGCAATTAACAGACAGACACATTTCTATAAATCAACCCCCCCCCCCCCCCCCCTTCTCTCCTCCTCTCTTCTCTCAAAAAAAAAAAAAATGCAATCCATCATACCTTTCCAATCAAAGTTCTGAAAAGAAGGATGCCATGAATATCAACTCCTGAGCATAAATGAGAATCAGCACTCTCAGTATACATGGAACTTTTGGATAAGCAGGATCAATATTCAACACAAACCAAGAAACATGGCAGAGTTTATCTAACCATTTAAGTAACCCTTGATTTCAGGAATACCAGATCCAGCAGCTGCTGGTGCAAATTGTGTGACAATATAGACAGAAGAATACACCAACACCAAGTTGATCAGGACATATACAACAAAGCCAGCAACATATGATTTCTGAATTATATTAAATGTCACTGAGAACTTCCAGCCAGCAAAATTTTCAACGGAAATATTGATGAAAACAGCAGCAAGACCAGTACCTGCAAGCAATCAAAGAGAAAAATATGCATTAAAAAAAAGTGAAGTTGGAAAATTGCTATGAGGATAGTATTAAAGACGTGTGAGGTGTGAATCGAACTGAAGGTGTGTTTGATAAAATTGGAAACTTCAACCCCAAAAATTTACTAAATTCTTAGTCATTAAAATTTATTCTTAAATGTGTGTTAAAGTAAACAGTTGCCATTGAATAAAATAACAGTAGTGTAATAAAGGAAAATAGTCTCAATAAATAATTTAAATAAGGAAAGAATTGCCGCTGAAAGCATTCTACGTAAGGACATTTTAATCCGTTTTCACTCATTTATGCTACTTCTCCTTCTGGTTGCCCGCATATAAAAAAGCGCTACCTAATGGAAGAAAATTCAGATATTGAAATATAAGATGTAAAGCCTAGAAGGAACCAGCAGATTTAACATCAAGTGGAGTATCCTACACATTTAAACGCATCTCTTTGCACGCGTAACTATAATCAGCAAATTAATTCGGATATCTATGCAAAACAAACACAAGATTTGCTATTCTCAATAACTAACTAAAGCATCGCGTTTAAAATTGAATGTCCGCAAGAGGGAAACTAAAAAGTGCGTTAGCATTAAAATAGCACTTCCAAAGCTGAGATAAAAATTCAAGAACGTACAAATGCCAATGAGCAAGGCAAAGAACCATTTCACCACCAGCAAATAACTCACATACACCTTCCCTCTTTGCGCCTACAAATCTCAAAGCACAGCCCAATATCAATTCATTATTGAGGAAGAACAATTGCAGAAGAAAACAATTAAATTAAAAAGAGAGAGAGAGAGAGAGAGAGAGAGACAGAAGAAAATCAATGAAATAAAACCTGCTCTTCGCGATAAGCAAAATTCTCAATGACTTCGTAGTCAAGGCTCTCAGCACCGCTTCCATCGTTCTTCTTCAATAGCCCACCGGCGTCGTCGAGGAACTGTGATTCTTCTGAATTGGGAATCCGCGACCAAACGAGTCTCGCCGTTTCGATTCCGTTCTGGAGATGATTCGCCAGCATCGTCGATCGATCAGAACCTAAACTCAAAACCCGCGTGTCGTTTTGTTCTGGTAGATGATTCAATCGCGCATAGGTTACGGATCAGCTATCGCTTCAGAATTCCGCAGCAATTGAGCTGGTGAGAATCCAGCACAGTGTCGTAAACCACTCTCTTTCTTTTCTTCTTTACTGTTGTTCCGTCGTTTTCCCTTTCAATGGTGCGTTGCGTTGTTGACTGGGAAGAACCGCAGGTATCAAATTTCCTTTTAGTTAGAGGCTAGCAAACAAAGACCAAATGAGGCTGCAAAAAGGCAAAGAGCAATTTTCCAATACGTGATGGAGTTTCCATCTTGTGGCTGTAAACAAAAACTGCTACAATCAACGGATGGATATTATTCCTTGTTGACGTGGCATATTCAGATATTAGTATCCTGTAAGGTGCCGGTGTACTGGATCATAAACGTATCGAGTTCTGTGTAAGTAATTCAAGTCCACTTCCTATTGACAGGTTTTCTTATTAATCAATAGTTATTAATTAATTTAGTTAGACGTGCGTCACGCATCGTGTTCGTTGTTATAAGATTTTGATTTGGATTTGACGCCACCTTTTTTTGTTTCGGTGGACATTATACGTGGTTCATAAGCAACAACTGTTTTCTTTCTCAAGAGACACGGAATTATCATCGCAGAAAAGCAAAATCAAGAAACACAATTTTGTATGCAATTAAATTAAAATCTTTTTGTTTGTGTTATTTTTATTTACTCATGTTTTTCCGGGTGTGTTAGCATGCAACATGCATGATGCCGAGCGCATTTTTAGTACCATGGAACGCTTGTATTTAATAAGATATTTGCCAGTGATTATCTCTATTTTTCTCTCTTTTCTTTTATGTGCTAACATGCCATTGGTGTTTGAATTTTATTTAAAGGATGTATGAAAAAGTGGATGCAACGGGAATATTTTAGATATTTCCATGCCATACATACACAGCGCTACCGCGGGATCCACACTTGTGCAAGTACGGGTCAGTGTAGATACAAATATTATATTATTTTTTTTCTTGTTTTAATAATTTACAAAGGAAATAATGAAAACAATATTATCTTAACAATTTTTTTGCAAATTTTTAAATATAAGAAACATAATAAAATAATATAAAAATTTATAATTATTATTAAAAACATATCATTTAACAATGACAATAAAAGCAAATCAAATGCACCCAAAGGTTATATAATCCATTTCTTCACTTTAAAAATAAATATATATGATTAAATTAAGAAACTCATAAAACAAATGATATTTTCATTTTTTATAGCTTGTATTAATATTATTTTTTTATAAACGATGACATTAAGGTTCGAACCTATAACCTTACTCTTGATTACTATTTTTTTATGTTAAGTTGATGTTTTCTTCTTCTTCTTCTTCTTTTTTTGAAAATACAATGAAAACTAAAGCAACATCAAAAAAAAGCCTTATACTGGGCACAATCTTGGGAGACTAACTCCCCTCAAGTCATTACGAAGCAATTCCAAACAAGCCGTTGGAGGGACATCCAGCACAATCAGCTGTCCATCCTGATGAGGTGCATGAGTAGCAAGCCAATCAGCAACAAAATTGCCTTCTCTATAAGTATGACTAAGCTGAATAATCCAGTCTCTTTGAAGCATGCTACGAGCTCGGATGATTAAAGCAGAAAAAGGATGACTTACGTCACACCCTTTTCTTATAAATTCCAAAGCCACCTTGGAGTCACCCTCCACAAAGACTCTCCTAAATCCCTTATGCCAAGCCAGATCCATACCTGTCAAGAACCCCCAAATTTTCGCTGAAGTAGAAGTACCACTCCCAAGAAATTTTGTAAAACCAGTTAACCAGTTCCCAGCAGCATCCCTTATGACTCCACCATATGCAGTCCTTTGCCCACTGTCTATACTGGAACCATCCACATTAAGTTTAACATAACTCTCAGAGGGAAAATTCCAGTGAATAAGACGTTCCTCTCTTCTAAGCTCCTGATGACCAATCTTAATAAGGGTTTCATTAGCCAATTGAATATTACCACAAGTATAGGTAATGCGCCTAATGAGACCATACTTCGAGGTGATAGTTTGATCAAAGATCGCCTTATTTCTTTCCCCCCACAAACACCAAGCTATCACCCCAAAATACAAAGGCCAAGTTCGATCAGTTTGAAACGGACCTTTTAATCCTAGATTTGTCTGAATCCATAGGTGAAGATCCATGGAGAAAAAGTCACTACGGTTATCAGAAGGAACCCAATGCTCCCATAATTCCCTGGCACCAGGACAATCTCTAATGGCATGTAAACTATCCTCAAGATTATAATGACATCTCAGACACCCTGCATCTGTAGCCATGTGACGATGCACTCTATGAACATTAGTTAAAAGAGAACCTCTGTAGAGAAGCCATAAGAATTGTCTAATACGTTCAGGACCAGGCCAAGCCCAAATTACCTTCCAAATCCTATCCTGATGATAATGTGAGGTACTCATGAGATAGTTATAAGCTGATTTCACTGAAAAAACCCCATCTTGGCTACCTGCCCAAATAACACGGTCCGGAGAAGGATCCACTGTAGGAGGGAGCACACTACGAATCTTGTCTAATACTGAAGTAGGAAGAAGGTGCTGAAATAAAGGCCAGTCCCAATTACTATAACAAGCTACAAATTGAGACGTAGACCAATGAGTCATAATAGGAGGAATAGGTTGAACGGCCAGAGAAACAAGTTAAGGACATCCTGGCACCCACGAATCCATCCAAAAAGACGTATGAACCCCATCCCCTAAAATGATACGAGAATTCTCTAGAGTTTGAGGCCAATACTTAACAATAGCCTTCCATAAACCAGAATCATTTGCGGAAGCCGAGATACTTGGAATGAGCCTTTCCTCCACCTTATACTTGCTACGAAGGACCCGAACCCATAACGAATTACGATCAGTCATGATTCGGTGACCTAGCTTCATGATAAAAGCCATATTATTCTCTTTAATTTTACGAAAACTAAGCCCCCCTACATTCTTCGGCAAACAGACCGTCTCCCAAGAAACCAGGTGAGCTTTCCTTCGTTCAGAAGTTGATCCCCAAATGAAATTCCTAGTTACACTCTCAATACGATCACACGTACCACTAGGAATAATACAAGTTTGCATAGGATATTGAGGAATTGCAGTAAGAACTGACCTAGCCAAAGTTGATCTTCCTGCCAATGAAAGAGTACGTTGATTCCAGGCATTTAAACGAGCTTGCATCCGATTTAAGATTAGCCAAACGTACTCTTTGTAACATGGCTATGACGAAGAGGAATACCCAAGTATTTACCCAAGTCATTTGTAGAAGAGTAGCCCATCAATTGGCTTAGATTCTGCACTCGGGTATGATTAACGTTTCTGGAGAAGAAGACTTTTGTTTTTTCCTTGCTAACCTTCTCACCAGAGCACCTGCAAAAACAATCAAGAATCTTATTAATAATAACAGCTTGCCCTTCTGTGGCTTCTGTAAAGAGCAGAAGATCATCTGCAAAAAATAGATGGGAAAGTAGTGGTCCCCTTCTATTCAATCTGATAGGCTTCCAAACGTCCTCTTGAACTGCTACATTAATCAAATGAGCAAGTCTTTCCATGCAAAGGATGAAAAGATAAGGAGACAAAGGATCTCCTTGACGAAGACCTTGATTAGGAGAAAATTTTGTCGTAGTTGATCCATTCCATAACAAATTCATTGTACATGACGAGACACAACACATGATCAGAGAAATAATATTCTCAGGCAAACCAACATCCACAAGCGTGTCTTTCAGAAATTCCCAAGAAATCTTGTCATAAGTCTTTTCTAAATCAACTTTGACAGTCATCCAACCCTTATCTCCTCTCTTTTTATTCATGGAATGGATGATTTCCTGAGCCACAATGATATTATCCGCTCCTTGTCTACCCTTAATAAAACCACATTGATTAGGCATAACCAAGTGAGCCATATGAAATTTCAGCCTATTAGCCACAATCTTAGTTACAGTCTTGTAAATAACATTACAAAGGCTAATAGGTCTGAAATCTTTAAGTAATTCAGGCACATCAATCTTAGGAATCAGACAAATCAAAGTTTGGTTAACCTCTTTTATATTATCCGGATGAAGGAACACACCTTTCACAAAAGAGATAACTGACTCACCCACCTTATCCCACTGAGATTGAAAGAAAAGAGCATTAAGCCCATCCTTCCCAGGCGACTTGTATGGACCAAAAGAGAAGACTACATCTCTAATCTCCTTACTGTTTGGCATAATACTCATCGTGTCTAAAGCATGCGCTTCAATAACTGGAAAAAAGCCACGAACTGGAAAAGCCGGTTTAGGTAATGGATCTTTTGTGTACAGATTTTCAAAGAAAGAAACAGCCATTTCCATTAAAACCTGTTGATCACCAATCCAAACTCCCTCAGAGTTTTTCAACGTATCTATGCGATTCCTCCTACGTCTGGCAACCGTCACAGAATGAAAGAAACGCGAGTTCCTATCTCCAAGAGCAAACCAATTCAATTTCGATCTTTGAAATTCTTCTTTTTTTTCTTATTTATATTCTTTTATTTTTAATGTATTTAAAATTTCTTCAAAAAAAAATTCTGGAGCACAATCCCAAACCCCTGCCACTAAATATACAAACATAAATAAAAAAATTTGGATCCGCCATTACACGACGCAGCCATGCACGATGTCGCCATACACTTAGAGTGTGCATGACAATCATTCTGTTCCTTGGCACTGTTTCTGAAAAGAAACAATTCTTTTTTATTTCTGTGCTTTTGAACGGTTTCTGAGAAAAAAAATGTGCTTGATAACATGTTTTATTTTTATTCCAAGAATGAGAATTTTGTTTGATAACACAACAAATAACAGAATAAAAAATATTCCTATTAAGCATAAACTTTTTTCGAATCAGCACTTTTCTTTTCATATGGTGTGGTGATGATGGTAGTGGCGGCAGCGACGGTGGTAATGGTGGTGGTGGTGGTGGTGGTGGCGGCGGTGATGGCATGGTGGTGGTGGTCGTGGTGACAGTAATGGTGACGGCGATGGTGGTGATGATGGTGACGGTGGTGGTGGTGATGATGGTGATGGTGATGGTGACGGTGATAATGGCGATGGCGGTAACGTAGAGGTGGTGGTGGTGACAGCAGTAGCCGCAACGATGGTGGTAATAATGGTGGCGATGGTGGTAGTGGTG
Source organism: Gastrolobium bilobum (assembly GCF_033153095.1). Taxonomy (NCBI): domain Eukaryota; kingdom Viridiplantae; phylum Streptophyta; class Magnoliopsida; order Fabales; family Fabaceae; genus Gastrolobium; species Gastrolobium bilobum. Next base: position 1,352,488 of record NW_026896335.1, on the reverse strand, counting down.
GTGATGGTGATGACATGGTGGTGGCGATGGCGATGGTGTAGTGGTGGTGGTGGTGGCAATGGCGTGATAATGGTAGTGGTGGCAGCGACAGTGGTGGTAATGGTGGCATAGTTGCGGCGGCGTCGGCGGTAGTGGTGATGACGGCAATGTCTGCGACGATGGTGATGATAATGACATGGTGGTGGCGGTGGTGTAGTGGTGGCGGCGGTGGCGACAACAGTGGCAGCGACGATGGTGATGGTGATGACATGGTGGCAGCGGCGGCGATGTAGTGGTGGTGGTGGCGGTGACGATAGCGATAGTAGTGGTCGCGTGGTGGTGATGGTGGTAGTGACAGTGATAATAGTGGTGGTGGTGACGGTGGGTGGTGGTGGTACGACGGTGGTGACGGTGGTCGTGTTGGGATGGTGGTGGCGGTGGTGATGATGGTAGTGGTGGAGAGTAATTGAGAAAGGTAAGTGTTTCTCATTTTGTGTCCGAGAACAAAAAAACAAAAAAAAATTGATTCTTTTTTCTGTTCCCCAGCACAAAAATTAAACTGGTTCATCCTTGGAACAAAAAAATAAACTGATTTTACCAAACGAGTTTTCTATCCATTTCTGCTCCCGGGAGCATAAATTAAAAAAAAAATTGATTCTGAGAAGGTTGTCATGCACACCCTTAATAGAAGAGTGGTGATAGTCCTGACTCCCCAAAATTATGCAAACACAAACATCTCATAAGTCTAATCACCACCCTTCCTTTTAAAAGAAAAAAAAAGTTATTTTAATTCAAAATCTTAAGGTTTATGAGGTTACGTTAATAATTTTATTCTCTAATATCATATAAAGAATTAATTTAACTCAAAAATTTAGTTTTTTAGTAGTTTATATTATTCTCTAACACACCCTTTACAGACTCAATTTTTTATTTATCCTTTGCTTCTTTAATTCCACAAATTGGGGCAGTAAAGATTGAACATGCGACCTCGTGATTACTGAAGTTTTGATATCATATAAAAAATTATTTCAATCTAAAATCTTAAAATGTTGAGTGAAACTACTTTAATAATTTTATATCAATGCAACATTTTTCTCTTCCTTTCTCACATTTCTTTGTTTCCATCTACAGTTCTCATCTACGTAGCATAAGTGTTTAAACTTTCTTTGTAACTATCTCGTAATAGAGAATATCTTCAGGGTACTAAGTTGTTAATATATTTTTCGTTCATAACATGACACATGTCTTATTTTTTATTAAATCATTCTCTCATCTCATTTTAAAATAAATTATTTATTAATAATTTGATAAAAATAAAATATGTGTTATGTTACAAATAAAAAATACACAGAAAACTCAATATATCGGTAGCTGTGTAGGAATTTTCCTCGTAATAAACCATTAGACTTTTAGGCGCTCATCTTCAAAAAAAAAAAAAGACTTTTAGGCGCTTGTTTTCACGTAGGTATATATATCTGGCTTTTTGACCCTTTTGCCCCTCATTAATTAATTAATAACCAATTTGCCCCTGATCAAGAACTATCCACCAACCTGCCCCCGTTTAGTCGACTACCTTGCTGTTTTAGTCGAGCAAATGGTCAATCTTCAGAAAGTGGACTACCGCAAATTTAGTCGACTAAAAAATCATCTTAATCGACTACATTTTTGGGATATTTAGTCGACTAAGTATCGATATTTAGTCGACTAAATATCGACTGAAACCCTATATTTTCCATGTTTTCGGTCTCATTTCGATTGTTGTTGTTGTGTAAACCTAAATAGCTCCCTTTGTTCATGTGTAATCCTCTCAATCCGATTGTATTTCATCCCACCATCTCTACAGACCTAATATTGTGAAATCATTGTCATTGCCCAATTCCAAACCCCAAAATCCGAACCCAAACCCCCAATTTCAGAACCCAAGTCCCAATTTCGTGAGGAAGATGAGCACAAGTCCAAACATGTATGTGACAATGATCTACTATGATGGAAAGCATTATGAAGGCCCCAATGGTGTTCAATTTGAAGGAAAAACGAAAATGTTGAAAATCAAACGGGGCACTACATACAATGAGTTAAAGGAGAGAATTCAGCAAAAATTGGGTTTGCAAGGCAGCCAATGCGTTCAACGGATGATTGCCAGGGTAGAGACAACAGTTGGTAAGGATGCTATTTACTACATTGGTAACGATATATGTGATGATGAAGATGTCGAATGTGTCATAGATGCAATTGTTGACCGAAAATTTCAAAATTTTATTGAGATATATGTTGAATTAGATTGTGGTCAATCTTCATCTGCACCCATGCATACAAGAAGTGAACCGTATTTTGGTCATGAAGAAAGAGTAGTCGATTTATCTGCACCTGCACATGTCATAAGTCAGATAACACTGCGGGAAATAGATGAGGATGAACAGGATGCCGATATGGACAGCGATGAGGACGGTGAACCTGAGAGTGTTATTCCACTAGGTGACACGTCAGATACTGACGTAGAGGGTGATTTCGACGCTGACACAAGCTCACCATCCCCGGGTTCGCAGGTTACGAGACCACTTCGTGTTGACCCTGTTAGCAGTGGTAAGATTTGTTTTTTAAAGATTTAATTTAGCAATTATTTTTTTTGTTATGAATGGTATTGACGGTGGCATTATAATGCATCCGTAGGTTCTGAGGTCGAGCCATTTTGGAATGAAAGCTCACATTATACCTTCATTAATTGGTCGATTAAACCAGTACAGGTTAATCGACTAAATTGTTGGTTTAGGACCCCAAATCCGAATTACACATGTTTTTTGCCCTAGGTTTCCACTCTACACTGATCCACTAAGGGAGTGTGACTTAGGGAGCATAATTTCCGAGTCAAAAAACCCATGTGGACATTAAATTCCTAAAACCAAGTCGTATGTTGTCATAACGTTTGTTTACGGTTAACAATACAAGATGTAGCCTTTTTGAACACATGTACTGATTTGCTGTGATGTGTTATGGACGAATGTGACCTGTTCAATATTGTTTTGTGCCGTGATGATCAAATTGCTAAAAAGGTTCCATTCATAAGTTATACAATATTGAAATGGAATTAAATTCATTACACAACATAACATAGATCCAAAAAACATAACAATTCTGCGTTCATTAAAAAAAGTTACATTACATCAACGACTTAAAGGAAATACATGAACAAAACACAATAACATGATGTACACCCTAAATCTACTCGTCATCCCCGTCTGTGTCCGTCTCCGAGTCGTCCTCATCTGACACATGACCCCCATCCCTTGCTGCCTCAGCTACCTGACCACCTCTTGCAAGCTCCAGACGAGCAAGCCTGTCTTCCACACCCTTAAACCTTCCCTGTATGTGTCTAAACCTTTCATTCCCTTTCTTTCTCCATTTTTTATGTGCCAGCGCCATCTTTCCTATCTTCTTTGTCATTGCATTTATGCCCTTCATGACATCACGCAGTGAAAATCCACCTTCAGGTTCAGCTATCTCCTCAACCTCAGCCACATCCTCCTCCTCCTCCTCCCCCTCCTCCTCCTCCACATCTGGCTCAACAATATGGTCATCTGGGGCAACATAAGGAACCTCAACCTGGGCCATACCACTAAACTCCCACACACCCGATCTCGTGTTCTTAGTAATCTTGCACTGCTCCAATAGACGCTTTCCGAACTTGCAATTATAGCCCGTGGTCTTCTTCAACAGCTCAGTCTCCATGGGAACACCAAAGTGAACCAATATCCTCTGTACCAGACAGGCGTATGGAAGATGACCCTTATGTTTGGCCTTAAACATAAACCAACAGATATAGTGCCTCCAGTTCACCATCTGGGCATGTCGGATAGCCCACATAATGGGAATGTCATGTTCCAACACCCTGGAATGATTAAAAGATCGCGGAAACAGAACGTGGGTGAGGACATAGTGTAGTATACGGGACTCCACAGAAAGCAACCCCACCGTATAGTGCAAGTGTTCCCCACGGACTCTTCTCTGCTCCTGCACGGCATCCTCTCGTACATATCCTGGAAGTACTACACCACTATCAGCGTCATACACCACAGTCTGACAAGAGTCAAAATCATAGCCGAGTATCTCCAACCATGCAGGTGCCGTCATGATGATCTCTATTCCACAGACCCTCGACCTCAGCTCGCCCTGTACGTAGCTGAGGTTATGGTAGAAGGCCCGCACCATAAGCTCTGAATACGGACATAGGGTCTCGGCCAACACCCTCAGATGTGCCGCCTCCAACACCCCCACAATTTCAAATCCCTCCTTATCAAAAAAGGCTGTATCCAAAGATTTTGGAGCACATAACGGCCGGTTCAAATAGTCACGTACGAATGAAGCGTGGACGGCAGGGTCGTCCTCAAACAGATACCCATACGGGAGGTCAACAGTATCAGGCTCTTCGTCTTGTCGCCTTGACGAAGAAGGTCGCTCTTGCCTATGCTTGGTGCGTCTCTCAAGTGACTCATTGCCCTCATCGCTTGGTCTTCTGCGGCTCGTCATTTGTTTAGGGTACCTACAATGAAACATGTCAGCATTTAACTATATGAAACATGTCATGATGGTAATGAAAACTTGCAACATAAGCGCTGTAAACCAAAAGCAAACTTTTGCCCCATACAAACTTTTCAAACAAAAAAATTCACACAATGCAAAAAAATAAACCTTAGTAGATTACGGTTACAAAACCTACAACAAACGCTTTGATTAGAGTTCACAAATTCGGACAACAAACAAATACAAAAAATTCCTAAACCTAAAACACAATGCAAGTTAAGAAACCTTACCTATCCTTCAGATTTCACGATTTGGACCAAATTTGGGGGCAATCCACACGCCTAAAGGAAAGGTTTGGGGCGTTCTTCAGCTGCTCCTGCGGATTTGGGGTTTGGGCCGCCTCCTTAGTCGATTAGGTCATCCTACTCCCCCTCTGCCGAATGGGGGGTTTTTAAAAAACAAATCCGTCGATATTTAGTCGACTAAATATCGATACTTAGTCGACTAAATATCCCAAAAATGTAGTCGATTAAGATGATTTTTTAGTCGACTAAATTTGCGGTAGTCCACTTTCTGAAGATTGACCATTTGCTCGACTAAAACAGCAAGGTAGTCGACTAAAAGGGGGCAGGTTGGTGGATAGTTCTTGATCAGGGGCAAATTGGTTATTAATTAATTAATGAGGGGCAAAAGGGTCAAAAAGCCATATATATCTAGTATGTTCATTGCACGATACTGTTCCAGGCATGGCCGATCAAATTGTGTTTGAGATTCGTCATGGGGACACTTTGGAGACAACCTCAGAGGACATACGAAGGAGGGAAGCTAGATATTCTGCATAACGTAGACCTGATTATTGTGTCCGTACTTTTTTATTTTTTATTTTGGGAGGAGGGTGTCATAAAACAACCAGTAATTCTTGCTTGACAACATGGTCGACTGTAACATGGTCCATCCGACAACATGGTTCAAGATAAAAACAACATGGTCTACAAAATTGTTTGATGGGAGCATACATATATTATTGAATGCAAGAATAACCTTACGAACATATTATATCAGTGACGAAGCGAGGAAATAAAACCACATAATGCCAAAAAAAATTATTTTTTATTTTTGGTAATAAGAGAGGGTCATAGACCCAAACAGAAAAACAAGAAAATGGCATACATAAAAATACAAGAACTAACTACCAAAACAAAATATAAGAACTGAAGAAGAAGAAGAAAAAAAAAACTGAAGTGGCTATCTGTTGTTGTCAGCAGCAACAAGCAGATTCAATCCCAGTGGAGCAAAGCTAAAGGCTTGGAACCCTTCCTTCCATAAGAGCGCAAGCTAGGCTAACCAATCGGCACATTTATTGGCTTCCCTCTCTGCGTGTACAAATTGGATCTGCCATTCTTTTCTAGTTCACTTCTAACAAATGGGACTCAGAGATACACCTGTTATAGTTGATTGATTATAGGATATTCATCAATTGATTCAAACTGCGGTAATCGAATCAAAAAAATCGATAATTGAATTAATTGAAAATCAAAAATTGAAAAAAAAAATTCACATGTTTTAATTGAATTGAATCGATTTTCAGTTTGGTTGGTGAAAACCGATCTAATAAGGACTTGGAATCTTGGTTATTAATAGCAAAACTACCTTGTTTTAGTTTTTTATTGTCTATGACTCTATTTTAACTCTTCGTGAGTTTGTAATTTTGTATGACTTCATTTTGATATAGTAATTTGCAAGGCTGAAATTTTAGACTTTTTGAAAAAAAATTCAAACCAAATTAATCATTAAATGATCAAACTGAGGGACTTGGATTAGAGGATTTTTGCTTTCGAATCGATCCAATTCAAACCACAAACACTCCTAATTGATGAGAGACAAATTGTCCCCTTCGACTATTATATGGTGTTGTAAATAGTAATTATGTAGTCATTTATTAGTAATTATGTAGTCATTTATTTGTATTTATTTAGTCCGTTACTTGTATATTGGGCCAAGCTCATTAGGTCAAAATTAGGTCAAGAAGTCTCTATAAATAAGGACCCCTATGTACAGATTCAAATATAAATCTATAATATTTCATAACCCTTTTTCAAGTTCGTATCAGAGCGTTCGAAATCTCACCGCCTCCCACTTTCTTTGTAGTGGAATTTCCACATGTAGGTGGACTTGTATGTTGTCCACCCTTCAAGCCCAGTGGGCTCTCGTTTGAGGGGCGTGTTGAGAAATATAGTCCCACATTGGTTGTATGATCAACTAATGTGAGGTTTATAAGGCCTAGGGCACTCCCACCCTTTGAGCTAGCTTTTGGGGTGGTGACCTCAAGGTTCTTAACAAAACTTGAAAAAGGGTTATGAAATATTATAGATTTATATTTGAATCTGTACATAGGGGTCTCTATTTATAGAGACTTCTTGACCTAATTTTGACCTAATGGGCTTGGCCCAATATACAAGTAACGGACTAAATAAATACAAATAAATGACTACATAATTACTAATAAATGACTACATAATTACTATTTACAACACTCCCCCTCAAGCTGAGGAATAGATATTTATCATTCCCAGCTTGCTAGCAAGTTCTTGAAATCTATCTGAAGGAAGCCCCTTTGTCAATAGATCAGCTAATTGACGCCCAGTGGGAATGTATGGAGTGGTAATCAACCCGCTATCAAGTTTCTCTTTGATGAAATGGCGGTCGACCTCAATATGTTTAGTCCGATCATGTTGAACTGGATTATGAGCTATACAAATAGCGGACTTATTATCACATAGCAGCTTCATAGGTCCCTTACATTTTATTTTTAGATCATCAAGTACAATTTTCAACCACAGTAACTCACAAATGCCTTGAGTCATAGCTCGAAATTCAGCTTCTGCACTTGATCTGGCGACCACATCTTGTTTCTTACTTCTCCATGTCACCAAGTTACCACAAAGAAACATGCAATAACTAGTGGTAGAACGACGGTCAGTCACGGATCCAGCATAATCAGCATCTCTGTAGACTTCTAAAGATAGATTGCCATCACGTCGGAATAACAACCCTTTACCAGGAGTACCTTTCAGATACTGAAGAATTCTCTCTACTGCCTGCATATGTTTCTCCTTTGGATCGTGCATAAACTGACTGACAACACTAACAGCATAAGCTAAGTCTGGTCTAGTATGGGTCAAATATATCAATTTCCCAACTAGCCGTTGATATTGTCATTTATCAACTGGAGGACTCTCCTCTTCATAGCACATCTTGTGATTCTGCTCAATAGGAGTATTAGAGGGTTTACACCCGAGCTTTCCTACTTCTTTGAGAAGATCAAGAACATATTTCCTCTGGCTGATAAAGATTCCTTTGCTCGAATGAGCTACTTCTATCCCTAGGAAATATCTCAGTTTCCCAAGGTCTTTGACTTCAAACTCAGAGGCAAGCCGTGTTTGCAGAATCTGTCTCTCCACAAAATCATCACATATGATAATAATATCATCAACATATACAAGGAGCACAGTAAGCTTCCCATTTTGGGAGTGCTTGAAAAAAAGAGTGTGATCTCCTTGACTTTGTTTATATCCTAAGGTCATCATAACCTTAGTAAACTTTCCAAACCAGGCACGAGGTGACTGCTTCAATCCATACAAGGCCTTTTTTAATTTACAAACTTTATTTTCTCCCTTCACAGAATCAAAACCAGGCGGAATTTCCATGTAGACTTCTTCTTCTAACTCACCATTGAGGAAAGCATTCTTCACATCAAATTGGTTTATATCCCAATTGTAATGGGCAGCAAGGGATAACAAAACTCTCACCGTATTCATCTTTGCAACTGGAGAAAATGTTTCTTCATAATCAATGCCAGAGGTTTGAGAGTAACCTTTGGCAACTAATCGAGCTTTGTATCTCTCAAGAGTTCCATCAGAGTTATATTTCAGGGCATAAACTCATCTGCACCCTACTGCTTTCTTTCCAGTAGGTCTATCAATAACCTCCCATGTTTTATTTTTCTCCAAAATGCATTCATCTCCTCTTGCATGGCTTGAGCCCAATTCCCATATTTCAAGGCTTCATGTACTGATTTTGGGATTGCAATAGAGTCTAGTGCTGAAACAAAGCTTTTGTGCTGCACAGACAGATTAGCAGAGGAAACAAAATGGGAGATAGGGTATTGAGTACAAGAGGAACAAGATTTCTTGGGACATATCTTTTTCCTTTTCTAAGAGCAATGGGTAAATCATCAGAATCAGTAGTCATGGGTAAGTCATCAGAAGTATCATGATCAGAAATATGAGATTCAGGACTTACCAGTGGTTCAGACGATTGAGGTTGCTGCTGAGGCAATGTGGGCTGTGTATCAGTCATAGGAGGATCAGTCACAGGAGGATCAGACATAGACACATTGGGAACGGGAACAAGAGGAAGAGACACTGACTCAGGTGAAGGAGTAGACACTAAAGATTCAAATTCAAAGAAGGAAGGTGATGAGTCTTCTAGTGAATTATATGAGGACCTTGGAAAAAGGACTCAGATTCCTGAAATGTAACATCCATAGAAACAAAAAATTTCCAACTACCAGGGTGATAACACTTGTAGCCCTTCTTATCAGGAGCATATCCAAGGAAGACACATTTAAGAGCCCTAGGATCCAACTTACTGCGATGCTGTTTATGAATATGAACAAAGACAACACACCCAAACACTCGAGGAGGAAGACTTTGCAAAGTTAGAACAGAAGGAAAAAAAAAAGAAGTCATGGAGTGAATAGGACTTACATGATCGAGAACCCGAGTGAGTAGACGGTCAATCAACTGCTGATTCTTTGATTTGGCTTCATCATAAGCGCTTGGGACATCCTCCATTTGGTTTACTCAAGTCTTTATTTCCGTCATTGTTTTTATCTAAGCCTGATGAGTCTTTTCATTGTGATGCTTGTGAGTTTGCTAAGCATCATCGTGTGTCTTTTCCTTCTAGTAGTACTAAGAGTGTTCAACCTTTTGATCTTATTCATTATGATGTTTGGGGTCCTTCTAAAGTCCCCCATGCTTCTGGAAATAGATGGTTTGTTTCTTTTATTGATGATTGCACTCGTGTAACTTGGGTTTACTTAATGCATGAAAAGTCTGAGGTATCTGCATTTATTCCCAAAACGACATCGTTTTGGCATTGAAATCTTAAAAAATGATAAATATAAAGACTATTTTAACCCTAAAATAAATTAAAATTACAAAAACACCATAATTTCCGCCCCAAAACGACGTCGTATTGAGCTTATTGCAGATAACTTATCTGCAATAACTGCAAAAAAAAAACAAACTCATATATATATATATATATATATATATATATATATATATATATATATATATATTCTCTATTGTTTAGCATTTATATATAAACTATACATTTTTCTATTTGTAGCATCAAATTCTTTTTTAATTAAACATTTGTTTTAGATTAACGTTTCTCATGTTATAAATTATAATTTTATTTCCTATACACATAAAAATATATGACACCATGTGAGAAGGAAAAATAATAAAAAATATAAATCCTACATATTTTTTTGTGTAAAAAATAACAAGAAACATTAATCCCTATTTGTTTACGGCAATTTCTTCTTCAATGGATCTAATCAAACAATCTTTAAAAAAATGGCCTTACGAAGTCTATTCTTTATTATCTTTATAATTGAAATCTTTATAATGTGAAGTGAATCTTACAACTCAAGCCGCATTCCAAGATTCTGAAGGAAGACACAATAGGAGTACTGCAAGTGTGTCTCGTGAAGTACATCAATACCATCTTTTCTTGATGGAGAGCATCTATCAATCTCCTAAGAAACATTAATCTCTACTTGTATACGCGACTAAATTTTATGAATTCAGTCCAATCAAATCTTTATGAACGAATGCCGACAGGATTAAATTTCAATTTCGGAATCCCATAACCGTAGCACTTTCAAATTGAATAATTCCTGGTATGCGAGCACGTAAAGGCTCCTCTCCACTAAACTCGGTATACAATGACAGGAGATCACTAGGCATCAACTAAATGCATACTAGGGGTACACATCGCATTCAGAGTTAAAACACAACCGTGTAGATCACACCCCTCAACACGTAGCTCATCAAATGATATATCAAACTATAACATAAACGACACTGACGATCTCTGTAACGGCTACCTTTTAGATATTTTTGGAATTGAATACACAAGGCACCAAATCTACTCTGTCCTTAGCAGGCCACTATAATCTAGCTCTTTATACCATTAGAAGAGCTCCATTAATTGCTGCGAGACATCTGCATTAAAGTGACAATCAGTATTAAATACTAATAAAAGATGAATTTAAAATAGAAAAAATGCTAGACAACCAAAAAATTTGACAAAATAATTTAGCATACATGTTAACTCAAGGATGGGTAAGTGGTCCTGCCACTTTATTCTTTCCATCCAACAATCACCCTTGAATCTAAGAAAACTATTATGTCAAAAAATTTGGCCATTTGTTAATGGTTATGTGACATTACTCTTTAAAACATATAAGTCCAGTCGCATATTTTCAAGATAACTCTTCTGAGAAGCTGTAAACCTGTATTTTTATATCAACATTAAAACTAGGACTAGATTTCAAGTTTCAAATGATTAGGCTAAAAAAAAAATTTACGAGAAACAGTAAAAATTTATCCATTGCTAATGAATTAACGATTTCAGAATCAAAACAGTATAAATTCAACATTGTTCCTTGATCAAAAAAGGAGGAAGGGAGAAAAGAGAGGGAGGGGGGTACCTTGAAGAATAGATGGTGTTGCCTGAAACTCTTGCCAAATATTCTGGTTAGTAGTAAGATCCATGTTTAGAAACTTCGAAGCAAGATATGCAGCTCCAGCAGCAATATGATGGGGTTTGAACTGAAGCCATAGAGAGCTCCAAAGCCTGCAAAACAACATTTTTCAGCTTCAGAAGACCATACAAGACACATCATTACGGGCAGCATCTCTCAACATAAATTCAGAGATATGTAAATAGTCAAACTAACCATCTGAGGCAACAGTAACAGAAGAAGATTGTTGTACAACTTAGCATATGTTCTCACCATGCCAGAGATCATGTCATCTAATGAAATGAGCAGTACTATAAACAAGATAATGCATACAGAATTCAACATTCATTCCAAGTGATAAACACAAATTTATTAGCTTTCCCTTACCAACAAGAAAAGCAGCAACCCAGGAAGAATAATATTCCAATAATCTCTGCAGGATTGCTGATAAAGTACCAAACTATAGCATTATCTTATACTCATCTAGAGAAAAGTTCATATTTCCAGGCCCAAATCTGGTGTGGGGAATTTAAACTCCAGAAATTTATGCAATTAAGCATTCATGGGGAGCTGCACATTGCAAACAATTGAATCTTTTAAAGCTAATGCCAATGCCTCATCTTCTGCTCAACATTTTTTATCAGGACAGCCTTGCTAACATGAACACTGGAATAGTTAGGATGAAGGCATCTTATTCTGCGCTACATATTAACTCACGAAATCCTCTACCGATGTCCATATTGCAGGCACAAATTGCAAGTTTAAGCATCATTACACAATATACAGTATTAAAAGATGGGGGGAAATTGAGTTATCCTTTCCTTTCCCAAAAAGAAAAATTAATATTGTATAGAAAAAAAAATTCTTGATAATTTTAGTACAGACTTGCAGGTCAATGACGGACACAGTAGTTTACTTCCAAGAAGGCATCTATGGAAGACACTAGGACAGAAATATATAAAAGACAGGTATCCACCACCAGAATTAGAGATGGCAAAACGGGCTCAGCACCCCCCGCCCGCCAAACGGGGCGGGGCGGGCTGAGTTTTTCAAACCCGCCGCCCGCCAAGTCCGCCCGCCCGCCTGGGCTGGAATTTTTTTTAAAAAAAAAATTTAGTGTAAAATGTCACAGGCTGAGTTTTCTTGCCCACCTTCAAAGGCAAGGCGGGCAACCCGCTTTGCCATCTCTAACCAGAATGGAGGCTTCCTTAACCTAAGTCCCTAGTTAAGACACTAACCTACCAATACTCCAACCAGTATGGACATCAAAGAACTAAGGCTTCAAACTAAAGAAAAAAACATAAGATATCAAACAATGTCAAGAATGAAAGGCAAAGATGAACCTGCCTCAATATAATGTTCGAATCTACAAAAAGTGCATCATAAATTGGGGAGGCTGAAGTGAAGTATAAAACTCAAATAAGTTGGCTGCAACTTTTCTGGATCGAATGTTTTAAACCAAAAAGAAAATTGCAACACGCATTTGCTGATGTTTTTAAATGGAAATGGACACTATCTTAGGAAAAGTATATTGATTTCTTGAAAAATTAGTGCCCAAAACATTTGACCGAGATAAAAGAAACGATGAATTGACTTTTTTGTTTTATAAAACATGACTAAACAGTTGATAAAAAGTTGAAGTAATTTTATGACTGAGAAAAATTAGTTGAAAATTAGTGCCCAAAACAATAGAAAAAAATTGAAGTAAATTTATGACTGAGAAAGACAGAATACAAAGATGGGGGATAAGGCATCATCCTCCAAAATTCAGGAAATTACTTGAAAGGAAAAATTCATTAATTGATACAGTCAAGTGTCTAGGATTTTGACATCTACTTCAAAGGCAATATATATACATGTAATCTAATAGTTCTCCATTTAGGATTTAAAACAAAATAAATAATTTTGGCAGCAGTTCAGGTCCACAAACCCAAAAATCTTCTCCACAAAACCCATAAAGGAAACAGTTTAAAATAAAAGGATTTCCTCAGCAAATTAAACCCAGACAGCAGCTTTCCTTGAAAACAAAAAATCAATTAATAAACAAGATGAAAAGCTTCCTTGCATTTGAGAAAAAAATAAAATAAACAAAAACCCAGTGCCAACAGAGGGGATATGTTTAGTAAAAAAGAATCAGAAGCTGAAGGGAAGAGACAAGATATCAGCTTCCCTCCAAAGGTCCCATTTTCACAAATTAAATGTTTCTTTTTTGGGAAAATTGAAGACTCGGTCCATATCTGAATCTCAGAAACTATTTCAGTGTTGGTTTTTATTTGTCAGATCAATTCCTTGACCTTCTTTCCATCCATGATATTAAAATGCAAAGATAACCCACTTGGATAAAGGTCATCAACACAAACCACAAAGCATTGAGGGTTTGGTAAAAAATCTGGTTTGGAGGAATTGTAGTAGCTATTTGAATAGCCAAAATAAAGGTTGGTGGGACATATTCACTTATTCAGGGTAAAGCAATCCATTAGACATCAGCAGTTCAACTTCAGATGTAAAACAAAAGGTTCCATGAACAGCATATCAACCCGCCAGCTAAGAATATCATACAGGCCAGCACGCTAATCTTGTGAAGATCCTGCAATTATATGCATGCCAAAAGAATCAATATCCCATGACAGAATAACTACACAGAGCAGTTGCTCTAAAGAAAAATATTGAGAGAATCAACACAATCTTGAACCAAAAATTAGAAGGGGAGTCAGACACCAAGGTATCTTCCACAGCTACTAGCTCTTCAGACCTCAACAACATGCGTTACTGCTTGAGATTTAACATCCCAATGCCCCATATCCTGTTTCCTAGTCTAACTTTTTCAGGCCAATCACTCTGTGTTAGATAACAAGAGAACAAAAAGGATGTCTGAAGAGGACATCAGGTTGGAACAATACATACACATGGAAACAAAAACAGGTTGAAGGAATGAAGGTGTATAACTTTAGGGACAAATTTGGTCCACAAAATGATCAGAACAGACAATCAAACATATTGCTGCAATTGTAGAAGTATAAGATCCAATAAATAAGAAAAGCTCACCCTTCGCTGACCAAGTTTAATGCCAGATTCATCAAAACAGTCTTTGATAGGCCTAATTTGTTAAGGACAGATGTAAGAGGTGCATACGGATGCTGCACGTTGAGTTCAAAATTTAGAGTAGTAAGCAACAACTGCTCAGCCTCAAGCACCCGGTCATGATACTTTTCAAACCAATCCTGTGAAAAAAATCAAGCCAATATAAATATAGACATATCTGGCATATATACATACAAATTGATAAAGATTCTATTATTGGGTGCTTCTTTTTTAACACGTCTTCAACAGGCAATATGTTACCATAAGAAGTAAGAAAATCTGCATAGTTTGAAGTCTACTCACAACAGGAAGCAGAAAGGACAACAAAGTAAAATCTTGTTTATGTAAGATTTCACTGGATGCTCGCAACACATTATTCAAAGGACGCAGTGTTTCCTCTGACTTTCCAGCAAGAAAAACAGCAGCAGTAGCAATCAACTGCAACAGAACAAGATTAAAATTAATTAAATCACAGCTTAACTATAGAGACGCAACTTGAATGAACAAACATGAAACACCAAATGTCGCTGCACAATTTGTTTAGACAAAATACGTAAGCAATAGGACACACCACCGATAGCAGACCGACAATATAATCTATGTCCACTTCTATAAAAGTATGACAAATTCCATGAACATATTGCGGCTTTTGTGACTGAAGTGTTTAGAAAAAAATAAAGTAGGTATTCATAGTTAGAGGACAATTAGAAACTCACAAATCTGTCGTGGCAAGCATGTGATCGTCGAACAAAAAAACGGTGGCACAGAACCATGGCTGTCCCAATGGTGCTTTGAGGCCTGCAAAGGAACATGTCAAACTTTACACTGGTACAAAACACTATCAAACAATGAATTGTATTCACAACTATCAATATCATAAGCATATAACCAGTAATGCTCATTTAAAAAAATTGTCACGTAACGTGAATCTTACAACTCAAGCCGCATTCCAAGATTCTGAAGGAAGGCACAATAGGAGAACCGCAAGTGTGTCTCATGAAGTACATCAATACCATCTTTTCTTGATGGAGAGCATCTATCAATCTCGTCCCTTGACATAAAGACTGGCTCATCATCTTCAAATATAGAACAATCAAGCTTGCAGCTAGGTGATATAGAGGTATCAGCATTGCATCTTGTAGGAGGGGCTTGAAAGTTATGGAATGAAGGGATATTGTCTTGGAGAGTAGATGGAAGATAGTATTTCCGGCTGTCTTCCCGAGCAGGAGCTGAATATTTTCTCCTTTTCAAAGATGATGGGACATCATCATATTTAACATAATTAGTAGGACCAAAGCTGTAAAAATTAGAATTGCCAACATGTTCCACCAAGTAGTTATTTTGAATGTTATAATTCCAGTAACAATTATTGTTCCTGCTTCTTTTCCTGTTGCCATTGTTGAAGTTATTTCCGTCAAAGTTGGACCAATAACCACCATGTAGATTAAGTCCTTCTGTTTGCAAATTCCGTGCAAAAGACATAATTCCTGCAAAACATAATGAATCACTTGTTTATCGATCACCGATTTTATTATTTTATATTCACATGATCTCGTATTCTACCATAAGCCCCCTCTATAATTAAATTCCAATTTCATCATCGGCACGCCACCAACTAGTTTTGAATCTTAAAGTCCAAAAGGAACAAGATCTACGGTTGATCTCGATCTAAGAAACATCGATCCGAGGATATTTTGCATTCGCATGGTAAAATTTAGCAAGAGAAAAAAAAAATGATATTTGGTACATAAAAGTCCAGGGCATGAAAAACCCAGTTTGTCTTGCCAAACCAAACCACAAAACACACAATTTCTAGGCAATTTCAGCATCTGATGGCGCAGAGAATCAAAAATTACATAATTAGATGATTGAATTTGTATAATTGCGCACATGTTGTCGAACATAAGTCATGAAAATAAACGATGACGAAAACCTAAAGTAATTAAATGAGAATAGACGTGGTAAGCCAACCTGATTGAGCAGCAGAGCAAATCGTGGTGATATAATTTAGGTCAATGTTTAGAAATTGGAATTGGAAGGGTTTTGAAAAAGGGATGAACAAAAAAAAAATAGCGTAGCGTGTGAGCGTGTCTTAGAAATATTAAGATCCGGAGCAACAGATATAGAACACGTCTAACTCGGCACGCATTATCCTCGTTTTAAATGTTGGAGGCCAACCAGATCCACCTACTCACCCTGCTTTGTTTCCGAATGGCCCTCTTTGCCGGCCCAACCCAAGTCTGTGCAAATGACAAATGCATCAAAATATTTTGTTTTATTTTTTGCAGAATTTGTATTATTTGTGCTCAGTCAACAATAGCCAGTTTCTAATGAAATGTAGTCTAACTAACACCATACTCGTTGATAATACTTTCCTGCAACTCCTCAATCTTTTGTAGCATCAAATACATCAAGGATTGAACCTCTTTGGGCTTCCTTTGGAAGTTATCAATGCTGGTGGATGCATAGTCACTTACATACTTCACTCACAGTTCATGATAGTACCTAATGATTTTTAACTGTAACAATAATCAAGGAGAAAATAAAGAAGCGGACAATCAATCAGTTAAATTTTCTTTTAATTTGATTTGATTCAGGAGTATAACATTTTTTCGATTCTATTTTAATCACTAACTAATATCAAAGTAAATCAATAAGAGAATTAAGAAAATTAGCTAGTTTTCTACTATTAAAATTAGAGAAAAGTTCACCAATGCCCTTGCGATTTGCTTCAGAATCACCTATGTTCCTATGAACTTTTTTTATCACATATGCCCCTGTGCCAGGGGTGTTCATCAACCGATTCAAACCGCAGTAACCGAACCGAAAAATCGATAACTGAATAAACCGAAAATCAAAAAATCGAAAAAAAAAACCGCAAATTTTAATTGGATTGGATCGGTTTTTTGATGGGTTGATGAAAACTGATCCAATATATTAATTCTCCTCTATCTATTTGAGTCTTTCCCTAATCTCCTCTACCTATTTGATCTTTCCCTAATCATAGCCTAAAAATTTCTAAACTCAAGACTCATCAACCCATCAACTAAACCCAAGAAAAAATCTAGTCATATTTTATCAACACAATTTTATCTTTATAGCTTCATATCTCATTGCCAAAAAAAATAAATTATATTATAGTTTACTAATACTTTTGTATTTAAAAAATAAAAATAAAATTACAAAGCCAATATATACAAAAGATGTTATTTGCACAACAATCATGAAATAAATATTAGGATTTTCAAAAAACCGAAAACCGATCCAATCCAAACCGAAAAAAATTGGATTGGATCGGATCGGATTTGAAAAAAAATTCAAACCGAATTGATGATTATATGATCAAACCGAAGGGATTGGATCGGATAAATTTTGCTTCCAAAACCGATCCAATCCAGACCGCGAACACCCCCACTGTGCTTTGTAAAAAATAAAAAATCACAGGGGCATATGTGATAAAAAAACATATTATTCTGCAAACCACATGAGCATATGTGATAGAAAAAAACCGCAGGGACATAGGTGATTCTGAAGCAAACCACAGGAGCATTAGTGAACTTTTCCCTTAAAATTATCATTTTTTTCAATTTACTTCCAATCAGGGAAAGTCACGCCTACCTGGGATCGACTAATTGCTATAAATCCGTAAATTGATTCTAAAATACTATATTTTCATATTTTTTTATTTAAATAATAATATATATTTTTTGCCAATAAAAGCAACCACAAGAAGAGAGAATGCATAAATTATAGGGTAATATTACTCTCATGTAACATGAGAGTAGTTCTCTCATGCTACAGAGAGAATTCAAGTAGGGTCCGCTATTAAAAACAAAAACAAAAAAACACGATTTTTGAAGTGAGAGAAAAGGAGATAACTACCTCATATAAAATGAGAGTAGTATTTCCCTAAATTATAACCACGTATTTGATGAGAAGTAGAGAACTTAGTTTAGCAATTTCGCCTATTAGAAACAAAGGTTAAGAATTCAACTTTTCCCCCTTTTTTCAGTCTTCATCGTGTTTTTTATTTTTATTTTTATCATTATTATAGTTATTTTTTATTTAACGAAACGATGATAATAATAAGTAATAATAATAAATGGGCTCAGTCAAAAGGGTGTTTAAGGTTTAAGATGAATAACCATGAATTTTCATTTTACCGTGATAAGGAACAAATAAAAACATAAACTCAATGTTTTGACTAAAAGATATAAGAATGCAACGATGCCAACATAAATGCAATAATGATCTTAGGATATTGAAAAATTTTAAGAACAAATTCAACGCATGAATCGAAGTAAACATAATAATTAAAGGGTTTTATAAGAGTTATGTTGTAGGAAAAATAATTGTGTAATGTTATAAAGATTCGTTTTGCGTGCCATAATTTTTTATTTTTCTTTTTTCTTCAAAAAGTATGGACCCCACAAAATATTGTGTGTAAAAAAATTTATTGTGTCATGTTAAATGACAAATACAAATCTCATAATTAAAACACCACAATCGTACAAATATTTGGGAAGAAATAATACATGATTGAACCATTTCTTCAGCCGAATGAGATGAATACTTGATGTTGGTGCTATAGTCTTCCTCTCCATAATTTATGTCGAATACTATAGCTTTCATATCATGGGACCGCTCACATGGTTTAATGAGGAAATTTCGTTTGATGGTATCACTCATCACGAAATATAGATAAATACCAATATTTACATTGTGTTGCGCAACAAACAGTGACGGAGTCACATAATGTGTGGGGCCCAGCTTGTATTTAAAAATTAGTTACATGTTTAATGTAGTTAAATAACCGTGACTAAATTTTTGAACAATATTTAGTGTTAAGTCCCGATTAATTTTTTGTTAGCCCCATCTTAAGAAATCGGCTGGCTTCGCCACTACCAACAAGTTCAATATCAAAAGATTAATCATCATAATCAACATAACTATTAATTAATATTACCTACATAAAAAATTTTATAAGATACAATAGCAAACGACAATTGACTAAAATAAAAAAACAATAATAATAAAATGAACCGGTCAAAATGGGTTGTTTACACAAAAATTAAAAAGATATATAAAGAAATCGGTACAAAAATATGTTGTAAGCGAGTTATACTCTTACATAAAATATCGAAATTTTAAATTTAGGAAAAATTAACTATTAGAAAGACCTCGTAGCCAATTGTTAAAAAATAAATTCCAAATAGCAATGAGTTAATCTCACAAAAATGCATTTAAAAATAGGAAAATCTCAAGAATTTCTCTATAATTTTGCTTTGATTCACTTACACTCTTATGATTTTTTAATCACTTACTCCCTATGATTTTTTCATTAAAGTCCATCCTTAACACTGTTAGAAACTTAACTAATCTACATATTTTACTTTTCTTAGAATAAGACGATACACTGATGACAAATAAGGGAAAAAAATAAAACTAAATATATTAAAATCTTACAACAGTGATATAAAAGAATAAAATTTAAAAAAATACTTTAAATTAAAAAGAAGAAAATAGACTGAAGACAAGAACAAATATAAAATAAGACCAAAAATTTTAAAAAAAATGTATGTTTCCAATATATTTGATTTTTTTGTTATTTTTATTTCCCGTTTTGCCCTTATACTATTTTCTTCTATTTGATTTAGATATATCTCATATTTTTTATTCTTATATTTTTATTTTTATTTTCACGTTTAGTCTTTTCTATTACTATTAAAAGAAATTGAAGAAAAAATAAAACAAAAAAAAGAAAAAAATCAGTTTGTAAATTTCCAACATCTTTAGTTTTTTATTTTTTTGTCCTTAATTATTCTTTTATTTAAACATATTTGATCTTAGTTTTTCTTAATTTCTTTTTTGTCTTCAATTCATTTTTATTTTTTTTTACTTTTAATCTTTTCTTCTACTGTTATAACTTGTAAGTTTCCAATTGGTGTTATTTGTTTTTTCTTTTTTTCTTTTTTGTCTTATTTATAAATATTGTAAGCTTTCTTCTATTTTTTATTTTATTTATTTTTTATCATATAAATATATTCTCTTTTTCTAAGTAGGGTAAAATAGATAGATTGGTTAAGTTTTTGACGGTGTTAAAAATGAACTGGATGAAAAAAAACATAAGAAATAAGTAATTTGGAAAAAAGATAGGGGAGTAAATAATTCAAAGCAAAATAGAATCGGTTTTTTGAACTTTTCTCTTAAAAATCTCACTATAAAACATGGAAAAAAGACAGAGATCGATAAGAAGAAGAATAAGAAACTTAATGGAATGACCTCATACTTATTTATCGAACTATCCTTTTCACTATTTTTCTAGCTATAATTTTATAAACTTGTGTTCAATTGAATGTGAACAAATTAAACAAATAAAGTATATAATTAAAGGTATTTGCATCTATCATATCACATGAAATCAAAAAATTTCTTACACACACAACATTTTGTGGGACTCACACTTTTTAAAGCAAAAATAAAATTAAAAAAATTAACGCACACAAAACGAATTTCTATAACATTACCCAGTCACTTTTCCTACTATATAACTCTTATAAAACCCATAATTAAATATTACAAAGAAAAACATTGAATTAAGATTTCACTCACCTCCTTCGTTATTGTCGACGGTTGATAAAAGTTGGAAATGGTTTTTTTGTCAAAATAAAAAGAAATCATTAACCGTTTAATTTTTTTTTTTTTTTATATCTAAAACATTTAGCTGTTTTGATAACGTAATAAACTAGTTTAAACTTCAAAGCCAGGCACGAGAGAGCTTTGATGATGACATGGCTAATTAATACACAGATGATTTTATAATCAATTCCTTGTAAACAAAGTTTCATAGCCACCCCACAAGTAATGCCTCGAATCCTGCTGTGTATGCATATGCCCCGTTGAGATTCGATCCAAATCATCTGACAAGTGATAACTGAGAGAAAAAAGAAAAAGAACAATCTGTATTCTGCTGGAGAAGAAGGCAACGTAATTTTAATTACTCAATGCTACCAATTAATTATCAAACTTATTGTTGTTCAGTAATCATTGATAAAAAACTGTAGCCATGTTATCAAAAAAAAAAAAAAAAAAAACTGTAGCCATGAGCGCAAAAGCAGTTCTATAATTGGACTACTGATCTGCTCTGTGAAAAATAATGTAGTATAGTGCGTCGTTTCAGAATGTACAACTAGGATTTGAATCATCCCACTGCTTAGCACTAATTACAATGTTTAGCCACTGTTATTTTCTAGATTAAGAAACAACAAATTGTCACAGAGAATCGACCTTCTTAAAGGAGATCCACTCATAGAATAAGAAGCCGACCCTTTTCTCACACGTGTTTGATCCTCCATGTTTCACGTCTAAAGCACGTGACACCTCCAATCACAAAATCTATAACACATGACATGACCCATCTTCATGTTTGATCCAGTGACCAGAAGCTTGGTGTTAATTTATATTTGTTGATGTGTTCAATTTTTATTTTTATATATATATATAAAAAAAAAACTTCATAAACTCCACCTATACCACGTGAAGGCCTTCAGTTTCACCGGTCAAAGTACATCATAATTATTTAAGCCCAAACAGTATACTCGTTTCACACAACACATTACTATACGAAGCGTTACATCAATTTTGGCATTATGTGATTAACATTAATAGGAAATTTATACAAGGTAATGTACAAGAATCACCCCACGGTGGAATTTTCATTTGACCATTCCTCCGTTGAAAGTTGGAAACCATTTATATAAATTGTAGCGTTGTGGTGTGTATCAAGGTTTGGGTCTAAAACTGTCTCTATGGCCATGACGACGTAGAGCAGAAAGAGATCAGAAATGGGGAAGAGAAGAGGGAAAGAGTCAAAGTCATACACGCTTCCTCCATCACCATGTCATTCATCTTCATCCTCAGATTTCGAGTTCACGATCTCAATCTCACCGCGCAAATCATCAACAACTCTGTGCCCTGCCGATGAGCTCTTCTATAAGGGACAGCTGTTACCTCTTCACCTATCTCCACGCATCTCCATGGTTCGCACTCTCCTCTTATCATCTTCAAGCACCTCGTCTTCCTCAACCACCGCTCGCAGCTCCAACGATTCCCAATCTTCCTTCAACAGTGACCTTGCTATCCTCCCTGACTGTGACTCTTCTCGACCCAGCTCTGTAACCGAGGATGACGAGTTCAAGCGCCTTCACAACCCCACCACCAAGGTGGATCACCAACCCAAGAAGACACACAAGTACTTCTCCTTCTCGAGATTCTCCTCTGTTTTCCGTAAGGAGAACGCCAAAACCCGTGACCCAGAGAATGTGTCTGGTTCATCGGTGAAGCGAATGAGTGCCACTGCCAAAGAGGTTATCAGGAAGTATTTGAAGAAGGTGAAGCCTTTGTATGAGAAACTCTCCCAGAAACAGCAGCAACAACAGCAGCAGAGAACAGGAGATTTGATGATGATGGAGGGGACAAGTACAACGACGTCGGTTTTGTCTCTGTTAACGAAAACAGAGAGATCTACGAAAGAAACAGAGGGTTCTGGTAAGAGGGGGAGGAAAGAGACAATGGGTGTGCTTTCTCATTCATTCTCGGGAAACCTGAGATACCCACGAAGGAGAAGCTGCGTTTCTAGTTGCCCTTCTTCGATGAGATCATCGCCGAGCCATTCCGGTGTTCTTTCTCAAAGGGGGGTCGCCGGAGCTATGTATAATGGAGACGCTTCGTCCATGGAAGAATTGCAGAGCGCAATCCAAGGAGCAATCGCGCATTGCAAGAACTCTTTGATTCAGAACAAAACAGTGGTCAGTAACGAAATCTAATCTAATTAGCCATAAAGGGTTGCTTTGATTTTTCACATTTAGTTTCTTCTGTTTACGTTGTCTTCCACGATCTGATTAACCAACGATCATGTTAAAAAAAAATCTTTTTCTTTTTTCTTTTTCTCTTTTAATTTTGTATTTTGCCTTGAATCTGATATGGAAGTGAGGTTAAAAAGCTGCATGTGACTATATTTGGAACTTCCATTTGGATTTGCTTAGTGAAAGAAAGCATGGAAAGTTGAAGCCTTTTTCTGACAGTTTTTGTAGCCTTTTGGGATTTTGAAATGTTATGGTGTGTGTATAATTATAATAACAGTGACTTCAGTAATTGCTCTGCCTAGCTTCTCTGCAACGCGAGATTGGCAGCATCTGTATTGGACTTTTCTGCGAATTGATTCCATTTGTAACGTTACCTGAGCTTCTGATAATCTCAAGTTTTTATATCAATATAATAATGTGTAGCTTTTGATTGTTCCTGAAATCGAACTTGGTTTATACATTTATAAAACAATAGCTCAATGGGATCCAAGGACTTCATATCATGCATGTGCGTGCGTAAGTTGAAAGGAAGTTTCAACTCTTACTCAAAGGATAAGGCGTTATATTTAAATGTGCATTTATTGGTCAGAGAAACAGATGGGAAGGTTCTATTTATGCTTCCTTGGGCTGGGTAGCTTGCTTTTTTGAATTTGAATTCACTAAGTTGATATTTGCTGCATATTATAGGATAAGTTCTCATAGTATAAAATCTTTGATTAAATTTTAATATTATCCGGCGTTTGGTATGGTATTGTATAAGATAATATCTTCAAATATTTTAAAAATTAATATATTAAAAAAATTAGTTTAATATATAAATATTGAAATGATATATTAGTTATTGGGAATTGTACTTGTAAGTAATATTAATACATCAACCCCTTATCAGGCCTAATCCACCACTCCTACGTCTGATTAAGTTATATATCATTTTGATGTATAAAGGAATACTGTTATATAAGCTTATACTATACGATGGTCACACCTAGTATAGGATAAGGTCTGATAGTATAACATCTGATAGTATAAGGCCTGATTATATAAGACCTGATTGAATTTTAATACTATCCAGCGTTTGGTACGGTATTGTATAAAATAATATATTGTATAAGATAATATTATCTAGTATTTGATAATGCACTATATAATACTATATAGGATAAAAATAAATTTTTAATAAAAATATTCTTTAATAAAGAATTTATATAATTCTTCAAAAAATGTCATATGATATTAATTTTTATAAAAATAAAAATATTCAGTATTTTAAAAATTAATATATTGAAAAATTAATTTTTATTTTAATATATTAACATTAAAATAATATATTAATTTTTGAGAATTACACTAGCCAACGATGTTAATACATCAACCTCTTATCAGGCCTTATCCCTCCCTCTTAGGCCGGATTAAGTTATACATCGTTTTGATGTATTAGGAGATCATACTGTATAAGCTTATATTATGCGATGGTCACACCAAACAACTGAAAATGTCATAACGTATAGTATAAGTTTATACTATCAGATCTCATACATCACACCAAACAAATCCTAATATGCGTTTAAGCGTGTATTCTGTAAAAAGAAAAAGAAAAAGCTTTTTGTGAGAATTATTTTTTGAAAAAGTAATTATGTACTCACAAATAAGCTAAAATAAATCTATATTAAACCCACTTTGTTCTGAATTGGAATTGTGCAACGTTCATTAGTGTAACTTGAAAGTTGAGGGTCTCTGGTGCAAAAGTGGACATGCAACCACAATTTCCTTAAGATGAATGTTTGTAAATTCTTTTATCTTATTATTTTATTCACTATTTGGTGAAATATCACATCAATGTTATCAAATAATTTAGCTCAGTTCTTTATTAATGAAGTTATTGTCTAATAACAGAAAGTGTGTTGAAAAAATGGTTAAAAAGTCTGATTAGTGATTTTATTTTTCTCTACATGTATAGAATACATTATATTGAATATACTTATTTTTATGTAAAAATAAAGTTTTAAAAAGAAATTAAATTTATTTTAAAGATCAAATACAAAAAAGTCTTGCATTATTAGAAATAGCTTATAAATCAATACAATATATTACAAAAAGCAAAACGTTAACTATTTATTGATAGGCGCTTACATATTACATTACATATTCGGGATTCTCATCTAGAAGGCATAAGGTGGGGTCTTCCTACCAAAGATGCATAGTAGATTTCCATTTAATTTCTTCAATTTAGATGTTATTCACCCATGTAAGACAATTTGTAGAAAATGTTAGGAAAATCAATTTTAGTGTTTGACTCGCTCTCTGCTAGGTAGTTAACAATTTCTAATTTCTCTTAGAATAAATAATGTAAAAATGAATAAATACATTTAGATATTCAGAAATTTTAATATTTTACAAATCTTTTTTCTTTTTTAAAAAGGAAAAAAATAAATGAAACAATTCCAAAAATAGCTTAAATACGATATCGGTGAATGAAAGATACTGGGAAGTACCTCACGCAATTTTATATGAAAATATTACACAAGCTTTTCAAGTACATCGTTTTATGAAGTGCTCCAGCTTGAATATAACGACAACGAGAAATCGGGTTTTACAACGCTGGCTAGAAAAGTTTGAGTTGATTATGTTTACCTTTTGACGCAATCTGACATTGATTAAAACCAAACATGTTAATGTGACGCATTTGAGAGCTACCAATTTCCCATAGTTTTTCCAGAATGCTGCGGAAAAGTACTAAATGGTCCAAAACCGTGTCTAGGTGACGCACCGAACTTCCTTATTCATGGGAAAAATGTTGAGATTTTTAAATATAACGAAGTTACACATTGATTTGGTAATGAATTAAGTGAAGTGTATTTATAAATTCAATGTCTAAAATTTTTGGGTTGAGACATAGTGATCAATCATGTTATTGTGATTGGTCTAACTTATCTCAATGATAGTGGTCCCTTCACCGTGGGCTCCTCCTGGATCTTCGTGACAGTGATATATTGGACTCGTATGAGATTTTAGCACTAATTCTTACTACACTACTAGGCTCGTGATTTATGAAGATGTAATACTTATTATATGAGTATGGAATGTCATATCATATGTTATGATATTTTCAGTATATTGATCTCTATGTTTTTATAATGAGTTTATGTTGAATTGAATTATATTGAAATGTTGAAATTGAAATTGGAATATTGCTTTTTAAAATTGTGGCCGCGTAAGATAATTTTTTAGTTATTAATCTAATAGAGTCATTTTCAAAATAATATTAAATTAATTAATATAGCCCAAGTGAGAGAATGTTAGTAATTTTTCTTTACGTAAGCAATATTAATTAATTAGTTTTGTGTTTTAAAATTCATCGAGTTAATGGATATTCCAATTCTATTATTTTGATTATCCCATCATGATAACATTGAGTTGGGTTTATGACATCTATTGGTATTGGACCTAGTTGGACAATAGTGTAG
Organism: Gastrolobium bilobum; assembly: GCF_033153095.1. Taxonomy (NCBI): domain Eukaryota; kingdom Viridiplantae; phylum Streptophyta; class Magnoliopsida; order Fabales; family Fabaceae; genus Gastrolobium; species Gastrolobium bilobum. The sequence goes on along the minus strand of NW_026896335.1, from coordinate 1,325,762 downwards.
GCCTTAGTGTGACCTGGGTTTCTACGATGGGTGGACCCAATTGATACAAACTCTTTCTTGAGTATTTAGCTAGGTCCCATCTCTAGCCTATTTATATTGGAGTTAAGTCTCATGAGTCATCATGCTTCCATAGCAAGAAGGCTGTCACTTTCGGAATAGTCAATAAAGAAAAAAATCCTGACATATAGTTCTCTCCTTTTTTTCTGATTTTGTAATGACCCTACAAGTACACGCATCACAACATATAGTTCTCTTGTTTTTATTTCCCTTTCACGGTAGGTGTACACCAAGGGTCGGCTCTAAGTCCTTATCTCTCTGCCTTAGTTATGGATGAACTAACAAAAGATATTCAAGAGGAAGTGTCATGGTGTATGCTTTTTGCAGACGATATTGTGCTTATTGATGAGAGCAAAGATGGTGTTAATAGAAAACTTGAATTGTGGAGAAGCACATTGGAATCTAAAGGATTCACATTAAGTCGGAGCAAGACTGAGTATCTGAAGTGTGAATTTTCTTTGGTAAGAGATGTAGACCAAGATCCCGTGCATGTAAGTGGTCAAGAGGTACTCAAGAAAGATGTTTTTAAATACTTGGGCTCCATTTTGCAAAAAGGTGGAGAGATTGATGAGGATGTAAATCATAGAATCAGAGCAGGGTGGATGAAATGGCGTAGTGCATCTGGGTTTTTCTGTGACCGCAAAATCCCCCTTAAGTTAAAAGGAAAATTCTATAGAACAGCAGTAAGACCTGCAATGCTATATGGAGCTGAATGCTGGCCAGCACATAGGCAACATGAGCATAAAATGGGAGTAGCAGAGATGAGGATGTTAAAGTGGATGTGTGGTTATACGAGGATGGATAAGATAATAAATGAAAATATTCGACGAAAGGTAGGAGTACTACCAGTGGCTGAGAAGATGAGAGAACATAGACTGAGGTGGTTTGGGCACGTAATGAGAAGGTCTCTGGATGCTCTTGTAAGAACAGAAGTTTGTTACCAAGAGCTCAACATTAAAAAAGGTAGAGGTAGACCAGAACTTACTTGGGGGAAGGTAGTAAAACAAGATTTAATGGAATGAGATATAGATTGGCGGACGGTTTGCCTTAGAACAGAATGGAGAAAAGTTATAAGCATGGTGGAGGGTTAGACCCGTTGTTATTCCTATGTTCCAGATGGTCCCTTTTTAGTCCTTTTCCCTTCATTTTCCCCTCTTCTTCTTTTCCCTTTCTTTTTTACTTTTATATATATATATATATATATATATATATATATATATATATATATATTATTACTATTCTATTTATTTTTATTTTTATTTTTATTTTTTCATCCTTTTTGTATCTTTCATTTGGGTTCATCTACCACCGACTCTAATTAATTTGGGATAAATGTATTGTTGATGTTGATATTGACATTGAAAGAGTTGTTTACATAATTTTTGCGTTTATTATCATGCATAACAGGTAAATGTAGTTCATTTAAATTTCACGAGGGTACAAACTAAAGCAAGCTACTGAATTATTATCACGATATATATCCATTTCGAAGCACGATAATTGCATGCACATATAATTGCATATGCTTCTATTTAAGTTTAATAATGATAATAAATTAAACAAAATTACATGAATTTATGAATAAAGCCAGGAACATAAACCACTAGAATTTATTTAATAAGGGATTTAGGTAGGCTGTATTAGATTATGTGTTCAATTCTTACTTGTATCATAAAAAAGAAAAAAAAAACTAGGAACGTATAAACTAATCTGGTATGGTATCATAGGATGGATTTAATTCTGATCCACTAGTTTTAATTTTTTTTATGTTATTATTTGATTATGTAATGTTAATTATTAAAGAAATTTAATTATTGCACTTGTTAGATCGAACACTTACCGCTAGACCAAAATTTATAATTATTAGTCAACATGTAACTCTTTTTAATTATTTTTATCGGCTCAAATATTATTTTTCAATCGAACTCCGACCCATATCAAGCATGGTCAAAGCAAGATATCAACCTTACCAACAATCTTCCAAACATGTGACTTCTGCAATGTGTCATCCCGATATAATTATTATATAAAAAATTTAACCTTCTTAATAATGTGTTCATATATTATTATACGATAATACAAAAAGCTGGCTTTTTATGCCGAATATTGTTTCTTCTTTAGACATTAGGAAGACATGCTTACTTGCCATTATGATCCTAAGGACATTTTTCCCCGTATAAAATGCATATAATTTGGGGATGGTTGTGACGGTGGAGCCTCCAATTATTCATCGTTTGATTCAACTAGTAAGATCTGGATTAAGGTGTGGTTCTCGTTGATCCTGGCCAACAAAAGCATGATATTCGTATGGAGACTCTTCTTATGACATGTTAATCAAAAATCTCTTTGTAAGTGATGTGTCCCTACTGATTGCGCTAGTTCCCGGCCGGTGGCCGACTTGCCGGTGTGGCGAGACTCCAATTAATGCGTGTGATTTGACTGTATGTAAGTATGCATTGATAGAGAGATATCTAGGTGATTATAGAGTAAGAAATATTTATTTCTATGTACATTCAATAAATACTATATATATATCGATCTTATAAGTTCTTATCATCTCCTTTTTTAATAGTATTTTTAATGTCAATTATAACTGAAGTTGCGCATGTTAAATGGTATGAACTATGAAGTAATAACTTTCCTTAAATTTCTTTGTATTGATATATGTTTTCTCTGGTTTTGATACGGTTTTGGAAAAGTATGGGATGAGGTGGTAAAAAAATTTAAATATGAATTGGATCAATTTGGATAAGATATTTAGTACGTCTATGTATTAGTTTATTTCGGGGAAAAAAATTCACATCTTTTTAAGAAAGATAAGAAAATAATTATTTAAAAAAAAAACTGAAACAAACCTACACTAGACTTTCATCATGCCCCAATAATTGCTTTATATTGATATTCTTCTTTCATGGGCACAGCGTCTACTCGATATAACTAGTCAAAAATTTAAAGTACATTAAATTAACAAAAAAAGACAACAAAGCCTTTGCTAAAATTATTTTGAATATTATCTCAAGTTTTTAACACGTGGACATATATTTAATTTTGTTAGTTTTAAAAAATGATATATATATATATATATTATAAATTATTAAAGTGGTAAGTAGTTTATTCCTCTTAATGAAATATATGGAGTTTGAGTCTTGATAAATGATAATAGAGAGAATGACATTATACATGGATCTCACAGAATTAATTAAATGGGTAAAAAAAAGTTCCTTATATGAGTTTAATAAATCTTAACTCGGATTAGTTGAATTTTCAATGAATCGATAAAAAAAATAAAAAAATACAAACCTAGCCGTTGAATAATCTGAAATTTATGAATTTGGTAATATATTCTATTTTTTTAACCCGTTGTACAGCGAGGCGATTTTGGATAAATAATGTCTACTATACACACTTATCATGATTGATTGGTGTTCCACATAATTTCATATAAAGTTCATCATACTACTCTCATAAAAAAACAAATGGCGCCTGTTATTGAACAAAACACTTAATTAGTCGTAATAATTCCCCCAAATTCTAATATTCATACCCAAAAACATAAAAACCAAATAAAAGAAGAATGTCGGCGTAAATGCGAGAGGTTGTGCCAAACAAAGCTTTTGTTTTCTTGAATGAAATGGCATTTAGATTTTGGGTGACATGATGATTCTTATCCTAACTATTTGTTTAGTAATTTAGTTCACATAAATCTTAGGAGAGTCAATGCTGCAAATAATAGCTAGGAATGTTGGGACCTTAATTAGGATGGTTTGGAATCTCTTTCGTTTTGGTGTTCTGAAATCAAAAGTTTTGAAGCTTGAGGTTTATTAGAGTAAAGGTCAATTTAAATATTGCAAGTTCAAAGTCGTCCCACAGAAAAAGGAAAGAGGTTCCACATGGTCTCTCTTACCCAGGGACATGTCACATGCCATTTGTCACATTATGCAATATGCCAATAAATGAAGTAAACGGCCCCGATGTGTCTCTAACTTTCAAAATCTCTAATCCGACAGTCCTCCCTCTCTCAGATTCACATCTCTTCGCGTGCTTAAGTAACCATCATTCCCCAATATCACAGGCTTGCCTCTTTATGATCTGCTCCCTTTTCTTGTCATATTGGATATGCTGTGGATCTATCAGCTGACTGTTATGCATAGTTATCAAAATCCTACTGGTCGCCATTCATTTGGCTATGCGTTTTGCCAGCACAAATCCTCCTCGAATTTATTTGAATCTTTTTTAAAAAAAAAAAAATCGAAAAGAAACCATTCAATTCAATGTTAGAATTTTTTTTATTTTACGGAATTTATAAATTAAAAATATTTTAAAATTTTAAAATAATTCGGATTAATAAAGTATTTAATTAAATTCATTGCGATCATGCTTTGTTTTTGACCTAAATGACATTTGATTAGATTAGATTTAGTTGGACAACAATATAAGTTTTAATGTAATAGACATAGATTCTTATGATCAGTGTTAATAAAATCGGACTGACCCGGCCGGGTCTATCCGAGAACCGGTCATATAATCTGTCCGATTGAAGTAACGGATCGGCCATGCATCAGAACCGGCCGATTTTCATGAAAATCGATGATCCAGTCGGTTAATTGGAGACCCGGTCCAAAAAAAATTCCAATTTTTTTTCAAAAAAATAAAATCATAATGGACATATTTGAATATTCTTTTGCTTATTGACTTACATAAGTTATGTACCTAGAACACTAATATTATCTCAATTATGCACTATGTAGAAAATTTTGATTTGATTTATAGTTAGAGATGACATTTTCTGTGTATCACGATCATTATATTTTTGTTTGTTCCTTTATTGGATAATAATATGTGATTTATTAATTTTTTATATTAAAATATTTAAAAGTTTTATCATTTTTTTAGATATTTGAGTATGTGTATAATTTTTTAATATAAATTATAAAATTGCATATAATTACCGGGTTATACGATTGAACCAGTGACCCACTAGTTGAACCACTTACCCAGTACCTTGACCGGGTCAATAATAGAGCTGGTTTTAATAACATTGCTTCTGATTAGTGGCTGACCCATAATTTTTTATGATAGAGAAAAATAAAAAATATTATTATAAATAAAAGTACTTATAATTTAATATAACAGACATTAAAAAAAAAAACTTTATTAGTTTTAATTTTTTTAATTTTTTTGAAGGGTTTGATTAAAATTCATTCAATTTCAAATGACTCTATATATCCAAAATTAATAGAACATTTTCCCATAAATACTTTTATTCTATTTGTACTAAATTACATCACTTGTTTTGAGTTTTTTTTGGCTTTGATGTTATGTTAAATTCATTTTTCAACCTTCAATTAATTAGAAATAATGGAACACAAATACAGAGTTGCAGCCTTGCTCTCCCAAAGAGATTTTTTTTTTGGATAAAACCTTATTTAAACAGAATCAAGTATGTATGTAATTAATTGAAGGTTGAAAAATGAATTTAACATAGAATCAAAGCTAAAAAAACTCAAAACAATGAAAGCAAAAAATCCTTTTTGAGAGAGCTAGCCCTCCATGATGTGGATTATTCCGGCTCAAACAGGATTGTCTCCCATGCCCATGGAGAATACACGTGGTTTATAAAAATAAAATAAAATTGCAGCCTTGCAAGCATAAGAAGAAACAAATGAGATAAAAAAAAATTAAATGAAATTTTGTAAAGTTTCTAGAAAATCTTGTAAAAATATAGAGTGAATAACATTATGGGTTAAGATATTTGGGGGAGAATGAGGTTAACATTATCTTTTTCTCTTATATCTTTTTTGTATAAATCATTCAATGTCTGATCATTAATGAGCGCCGACTAATTTGGATTTTGAGCTGGCTGGACCACAAATGTTGAAAAACTCTTACTATCGAGTTTTTAACACAACTGCATACTTAGACCTTGAACTTAGAATCATTGGTTAAGGTGGAACAATCCTGTGCCAATTTATTCATGTGGTTGATGGTTTTCCTTTGAGAGTTGAGGCAGTTGTGGTTGGATGCGAGATAGGATTTTCTTTAGATTTTTTTTTTAATTTGAGAGAGGGACTAATTATTAAGACTAATAGTCTACTAATATATATGATAATAAAAAAAAATCAAAATTTAGGGAGGAGTGATGGCTAACCCTAACCCTTCCCTTGGTCCGCCCTTGCTTCTAACGAGGATTTTTGGTTAGATCACATCTCGATCTAGTCTATTCAACATAGGGGTTGCTCTGTGTGTTGTTATGTTTATGCTCACATTGCAAAAGTTGCAAAGAACAATAAGCAATAAAGAAGAAAATCCTAGCATTAAGTTCGCCCTCTTCCTTCATTTCTAAGATGACCCGACAATGTACGCACATTTGATCTTATTATAACTTTGCTATTTTACAGTCATGTACATATTTACAAATTTTAATTTTTAGGATTTAATGTCTTTCATGTTGTAGTAAATAAAATTATCTCCTACATATATATAAAAATATGTTAGACCCATATTTTCTCTCTCTTCTCTTCATATGGCCCCACATATTTTTAGGTGAGTGTAGGAGATAATTTTATCTTCTACAATATGAGATATCAAACCCTAATTTTTATCATCTAAAAGTTTAAATTATTTAGTTGAATTGGCATTTTACATGATATTGAAGTTTATGTGATCAAATGGTCATGAGTTTGATCCTCACCATCTTATAAACTTTTGTACTATTTATAAATGATAAAATATTGTATATAAAAATAATAATAATAAAATATTATGAAATTTATAAACACATGTGAATGAGTTTGTACATTATTCATCCTTCAAGCTTACTAAACTTTTGTATAAGGGTATTTTAGAAGAACTATATTTACCACCATTTTAAACTTATCACTCTTACTATTTAATTGGTTGTCATTGGATCAATTTGAAATAAACGACATTTAATGTTTTTCATTTTTTAATCGTTGTATCATTAGGCATACCAGCAACGACTAATCGCTGAAATTTTCGGTTTAAAATGGTTGTTTATAATAAATGGTATTGCATTTTATATGCATAGACAAATAAAACAAAACTTGTTGAAATCGGAAATCATATATATAACTGCAAAAACAAGAGCCGGACAATGAAAGCTAGACAGCACCAGCCGTCTCCTTCATTGTTTTCATCCCTATACTAAATTCAATGTTTAGACCGATTTAATCATTTCTCATCAAAACAGACAATCACAAAACATGCACGTACAGCTATTCCTATAAATATAATGAAATCTAGCTAATTTCTAGATCGTCCCTGTATCATCATACGCATTACATAGTCTTGAAAACTCTATATTTTACCCATTTGTGAAAGACATAATGGCATGTTTCATGAGGTGTTCCAAAGGGATAAAAATCTGCTGTGGTGTCACTGCCATTCTTATAACTCTATTGATAGTGATACTGGTGGTCTTATTTCTCACCGTGCTCAAGCCTAAAGACCCCACAATTAACCTGCAGTCAGTTCAGCTTGATGGGTTCCGAATTTCCCTCGCACCTTTGGAACTAAATGTATCATTAGGCATAGTGGTCAGGGTTGATAATCCTAATCCGGGAAGCTTTAGCTACCAGAACAGCACAGCTTATGTTAATTATCGTGGGAACCTTTTGGCTGAAGCTCCATTATATGAGGACACAATTCCCTCTCGCGGAGCGCATAATATAAGCACATCTTTGAATATTTTTGCAGATAATTACACAAAAATTCAGGACTTACCGAGTGATTTTTTAAAGGGTGTCATAAATTTTACCTCAACAACTACCTTAACAGGGAAAGTCAAGGTGTTGAACCTCTTCAGGTTCAAGGCCACTAGTTACTCCACCTGTGATATCTCTCTATTCATACTTGAGGAGATCGTGAATTCTACTTGCATCATACAAATCAAATTATGACAGTTTTTCCCCCCTCTTATTGCTATTATTCATTTATTTAAGTACCTAGCATTGATATCGCACTTGAAATTTCTTCTCACTTGTAATCTGGTTGATGTTATTTAACTAACGATGAAAAATTCACATCGGATTAGTCGGTTGAAAAAAAAAATTAATAAATTAGTCTGTTCTGTTCGTTTAATTTGGAAAACTCGTTATGCAAAGAATGAATCGTGAAATATCAACACACTAATGAAGAAGGTTGTGCAAATTGATTGACAAACTTCTCCCGGGGAATGAAGAGATGACGTGATTAGAGTATTCGGGCAAATTCCTCCAGAATTAATGACCGTTTGATTAGTGTTTTGTAAAACAATTTTTATTTTTAAAAATAAAAAAGCTTGTTTAATATGAAGAGCTTTGTAAAATTGATTTTGAAAACAATTTCTTTTAACTTATTTTTAGAACTGAAATTGTGCAGATTTGATTTTGTTCTCATTTCTAATTTTTTGTTCCAAAAACTTGCAAAACACGAAGAACAGACTACTTTATTAATGGCACTTTTGTAATTATAATGTTGAAAGGCATCGTTGCATCTTTGAACAATTTTCGAAACCCTTTCATCTTTCTCACTAGCAAGCAAATAAAATCTTTGGTACCAGTGATCTATTTAGATTCAGTGTATCCCATCAACGAGAACATTACACATCAGAAGAAAAAATTTAACAGAAAAAAAAAAGAATTTTAATTGACATATGATATTTTTATTGATGTAATGCACTGAATTTTTGATATTGGTACAGCGGTAGCAGTATTACCAAATATTTATTCCTAACAAGCAGCACTCCATCGTTGAGCGGTGCAAAAAGTTTTTTTTTTTTTTTTTTTGGGAATATCAATAAAATTTTCACTCTGTTGCATTAGCTTCATAGTCGTATACATGAGAGTCTACTTATAGTCCGATTGTGCAGCGCTGGAAATCTTGAATGACTCAGGAGCGGGAATGTGGAGTGGCGGAAGAATCGGTGTGCGTGTTTGGTCATTGGTGGCAGAGTAGATAAGCGGCAAGAAATGAGGCTAGGTGTTCAGACAGCTCTTTTCTACGGGTACGTACTACTGGTACGGGCATCCATTGAATCACAAAATTGAAACTATATGAACCCTAATCCATTTGCTCAGAAATTACAGTAATTTTGATTGTTGATTGGGGCACAAAATTGAGATGTCCGTGTTTGTGATTTTAGTTACGCATGAGTTGGAATTTCAAGTGTCTTACCTTTGAAGTAGCAAGTAGCAAGTAAGGCTCCCTAAGCATTTCAACTGTTTGTTAAAAGGACTCAACCATATAGCATTGCATTGATTCTTTCTTTTGTTAGCATGTGTTTTTCATGGAACCTGCCCACCATTACTTGCCATCGCATCCGGTCATGATTGGTAGAATGTGCTTCACATAATCATGATATATAATTATGGTATGCAACTTGTGTTTAACACATATCAGTTTAGAAGACCCACAAATTTATTCACAAAACTTAGGAATTTTTTTTGCATTATTTGTCTTGATTTTAGTTATCCAAAATTAATTAATTCAATTATTAATCTAGATTTTTTAGAAAAAACCATAATAATAATTAATTAGTTTTCGAGGATAATCTAAAAAAAATAAAATCTCATAATAACTATCATACTAGTCGCTGAAGACATAATATTATGCTCATGTGAATAACAAGTTATGCAATAATATGACACCACTATTCTATATGACATATTATCATATCAAGTATGTTATCAATCATATAATTCATCCATTTATAAAAATAAAGCAATTATAAACTAGACTTTAATCGATAGTTCCCTAGAGAAAAATAAAATAAAATTACAAGTCAATATTTGATGGCCAAAATATTATCTGACTTGCACTATTATTTTCCTCCTTGTTTCTGGGTCCATAAAATTCTGGTTCAAGCCTTTTTAGCAACCATGGGCTTAAAGGCCCAAAATACAAAAAATTGACAAGAAAACCTAATATATTTCTTGGAAACCCTAGCCGTTACGATCGTTGCGCCTTCGTATGATGTTCGATGGACACGAACTTTTACAGGTAGGACCACCTTGATGAGACGAAGCCACGTCTACTAGGATCGCCCCAAACAGAGCTGGCATGCGCTCTCACTTGCTATATCTTTCCCAGAGAGTGAAGCCCACTTGCAGAGACTTCCAGTTAAGAGTGAGGGAGCGTCCGACCACCGTTTTGTGCGATTCAATTGCCGTTTGACTCATTTTTTCATTTTGAATCTTTCAACAGTCTCAAATTTTCAACTGGAGATCGCATTCATCATGAACAAGTACAAAATAGCCGTAAATGTATTCTTTTTGCATCTTCTTGGTTTTCTTTCATTACAATTTTGTAATACAACGAAAATAAATAAATAAAATCAAGGAGGAAACCTAATCATAAGGGATTAGCCTCCTTGTTACAACCCAAGAAAATACAACCAAATCCCTACCATGGATTAAAGCCAAAAACAAAATAAAAGCATCGATTTTTATAAGAAGAATTATAAATGATACAATTGCCAATATATAATAACAAATATAGAAACCCTAGGTGCAATATTTCACGAAGCTAACTAATTACATGAATAACAGTAAATAAAAAAAAAACTAGATACACATTCAAACACGCAATCTGGCTCTGATATCAATTGAAGAAATTATTGGATCTGCTGAAGTATTTAGACTATTGCGGTATGGATGCGACAGATCATCATCATTTTTTTTTTTTTGGTACATTGCCAGGAGGTATCCCCATTCAACCTTCTCTGGGCACCATGCCCTCGGGGTACGGCCCGTTTAGGTTAGCCCCTCATTACAACAGTGGGTGCACTAAGCTTCGCAACCGGAGAAAGGACGAGACTAATCCCCCAATCGAAGATTTTTGGCTTATCCTCTGGCCCCCAAAGATTTTCCAAGAAACTGCTTGAGGCAGGGTTTGATCCCTGCACCAAGCAATCCCTTGGGAGCTCAGCTGCCAACTGAGCTACCCTTGGGGGTTAGATCATCATCATTTTATGTTTACCTCTTGTTGCGAAGATCTATGTTGTATGCCCTCGTGTTTGATTCCTCTTCACGAACTGCTCTCCTCTGCACGTACAAACTCCTTGAGTCTAGCTAGTGGTAGATCTTCCAAACTATATCTCAAGGGAGAATAAGGCTGTTGTGTGAGCACTCTCTCACTATCAAGGAGATGACCTTACCTCAGCCTCTCTAATCACCAAGTGTAGACCTCTGAGGCTAATGACTTAATTGTATAAAATATATGAGTTCTAAGAAACTCTAGCCCCAAACTGAATGAGCTTAGCTTTCTTGAGCTCTTCTTACACACTAGGTCGTATTGGGCTTTGGTGAAAGAGCAAAACCCAACAAGGGGTACCAGAGACTTTTTCTTAACTGTCGATCCACGCCGTCGCCATCGAGGGATTATCTCGCATTCTCGCTGGAACAGAACGGGGAGGCGTTGACGGAGGTTTTGGTGACTCTGATGGCCCGATCTTGCTGCCTCAGGCGGATATAGTATGGGAGTAAGGCTTGGCTCTGAGGGAATGTTGAAGACAGAACAAGATTCGATTGGAGGAAAGCTAAACAAAGGGATTTTAGAAATCTGAGAGAAATATTGCTAAGAACGTGGCCTTGTGTCATGTAGAGTCTATCATGCTGATAACATATTATAAAATAAAGAGAACAAGAACATAGAAGGAATAGAGAGAAAATCAGGACAAGGAGAAAGACCGATAACTTTCATTGTGTATCTTTGTCTCTTGTACATGTCTTTATAAGCTCTCAATACATTGTAAGGTACAACACAAAATAATTAATAATTCTGAAGAGTTACAATTTAAAATAATGCCTATAGGGTTATGGACATTCACATAAATATATTATTCATAACAATAACATTCCTTGGGAGGGCAACTGGATAATTGGTTTTTCTAAAAACCTTGGGCAAGGTACAACTCTCTTAGCAGAACTTTGGGGTTACTTTACAGGTCTTGAGTGGGCCTGGAAGCATGACATTAGGCAAGTAATTTTAGAAGGAGACTCAACTATGGCGAATCAACTAATTACTGAAGAAAGGGATCCTCCCATTGATATCCCCTTCTATCACTTAATTAGGGAGATTAGAGCTCTGATTAGAAGACCTTGGAGAGTGGAAGTGTCTCATGTCCACAAAGAGGGCAACAAAGGGGCAGACTGAATGGCATCTCACGGAAAATCCACTGGATGGGAAACTTGTTGGGTTGATACTCCCCCTTTTGATTGCAAAGAGGTTCTCCTAAAGCACCTGCAGGGCTTATCTGAGTCCAGGATAGTTTATCTGTAATTGTTTTGCTGTTTTTCCTTTCTTCTGTAATCCGAAAAAATAAAAATAAATAACATTCCTTTTTTACATTTATTACAATGCTAATTAACGTGGTAAAAGAAAGTGGAAAGATTTATTTCCTTCGAATATGGACTCCACATATTTTTTTATGCGTTGGAGATAATTTTATCTCATACATCAAACCCTAAAACAAGCTGGCAATTAGTTTTCATCCTCGTGAGAACGTTGAAGGGCGTAGCCAGATGTTTTGACTACCGATCTAAAGGGTCCAGAAATTGGTTACCGAAAACTTACCTTTGAGGTATTGTGCCAAAAAAAAAGCAAAATTTCATTGTTAATCATTTCCATTGGGCCAACAACTGTAGTTTTCATTTGAGCCCAATGGAAACCATGAGCTGAACTAGCTAGCTAATGTAATGAAAATATGAATTCATTGCTGTAATGCATTTCCATGTATTGCCACTTTCGTCCAAATTGATAGCTCGCTACTTCCGTTCACGGCTTCTAAGTTGTATGCAACTGTTTAGGACCTAAGGACCTATTTGGTGTGATGTATAAGGCCTGATAGTATAAGCTTATACTATACGTTATGACATTTTCAGTTGTTTGGTGTGACCATCGTATAGTATAAGCTTATACAGCAGGACCCCTTTATACATCAAAATGATGTATAACATAATCCGGCCTAGTAGTGGTGGATTAGGCCTGATAAAGGACTAATGTATTAATATGGTTTACAAGTACAATTCCTAATAACTAATATATCATTTCAATATTTATATATTAAAAATAATTTTTTCTAATATATTAATTTTTAAAATATTGGAAGATATTATCTTATACAATATCATACCAAACGCTGGATAGTATTAAAATTTAATCAGGTCCTATACAATCAGGTCTTATACTATCATGCCTTATCCTATACTATGCACCAAACATGCCTTAAGGATCATGTGGACATGTTGTTTTAATAAAAGTTAAAAGAACCAAATATTCTATTTCTTCCCCTACGTAGAGAATTCACAGGAAGAGACAAATTAAATTTCAATCATAAACATATTCAATGCTGTTTGATAAGCATTGGTATTTATAATGGAGTGTTATTCTAAATAATTTTTACACTATCAATTAGGGATTTAATGTTTTGTAAATGTCAATTTTCAAAATATTATCATCATTTTATGTATTGTCTTATCATTGAAAAATATTATTGCCATAATCATATGAAAATATATTTTTTTATGGGGAAGCATGAACTTACACTATTGCATGTTTAAAAAATCTTACACCTATTATTAATCGTTGATTTTATTAACATCCAATAATTATAATTGGTATTTTATTACTATTTTTAATTTTTTAAACTTAAATAACGTGGGTTCATCCTTCCATTTTTTTAATGTGCTTTGTATAATTGAATGATAATTAAATTTTTTAACACTAATATATCAAAATTAAAAGTGCAAAAATTATTTATTTAAGTTAATATATTATTAAAAATGTAATTATAGTCATTTAATGCATTGATTTTTTTTGAGACAGTGGATAAATTTTATAATAATAATATAGTAACATTATTAATTAATATGTATGATACTTAAATATTCGGATCATTAAAAGTCTAAAACAATTGTTGCAATTGAAAGAAATTTAAAATTTCTCATGGGCATGTACCGAAAAAGAGGTATTTTCACTTAACAAGTTCATAATAGAAATTTTACAATGTTATGCGAATAATATTTTCAGTATAAAAAAACTTCTCATTTTTAATGGGCCCCCACCATATGTGGCCCAATCAATTTTGTCCAACAATACTCTCTATCTTCTCTGTATTCACCCTTTGACTTCTGTAGGTGCTTTAGTTGAAGGCAATTGACACGTTAGTCCCTATAATCCAATAACGAACTGGTCAATCATTAGATTTTCATTTTTCAACCCGAATCAGATTTCCCTATAATATGAAATAATCCTTTCAATGCTTTTAGGAATAAAATACTACTCAAGTTTTAGAAATAAAAGATTTAATCTAATTCTAAACTAATTTAATCATAACCGACTACGAAGGATCTCCCACCCAACTTTACCAGCGGACCCACTCTTTCAACCCACTAACCTAGCACGCGAATTATAGCAACAACCTTCTTTAACCTCATTACCGGCGGGAGCGCACGTTAGCCCATTAACCCAAACTAAAACTGCCAAAGCCCAAAAGCGAGTGCGAACTGTTCACGCCTTCCATATAAAGAAGAAGAATCCGTGTAATTCCCGAAATACCCCTCCGATCTGGCACCCTATTCAAATCCCAAATTCTATTTCGGATTACCCTCTTGTCTCTCTCCCCTCATTCCTATACAGTGTGTTGTGTCTCTCAGAACGCGAGAGAGAGAGAGAGAGAGAGAGAGAGAGAGAGAGGGACCTTGTTCTTCTTCTTGTTCTTCTTCTATTGTTGATGGAGCTTCAGAGGCGGCCAGATCAGTGCCTCCCGGAGAGGAAAGGCCAGAAGAGGAAGCTCGAGGAGGAATTCGAAGAGGACCGACAGATCTCCGCGCCTCCCACCGGCGACGCCCGTGACGCTCTCCTCTCCGATGTCAAGGAACAGGTCACCATCCTCGAGTCCACTTTCTCGTGGAGGGAATCCGATCGAGCAGCCGCGAAGCGCGCTACTCACGCCCTCGCTGATCTTGCCAAAAATGGTAAATCTATTATTCCTCCCTCGATCTCCTCGCCTGTTGCTTCCTTTGTTGTCATTTTTTTTTTGCGGAATTCGATTGCGGTGTTCTTCTTTGTTTTTGTCTGAATCCTTCGGTGGTTGTGTTTGCAGAGGAAGTGGTGAACGTGATTGTTGAAGGAGGCGCCATTCCGGCTTTGGTTAAGCATCTTCAAGCACCTCCTTTGGCTGAAAACGACCGTGTTCAGAATCCAATGCCGTTTGAGCACGAGGTCGAGAAAGGGAGTGCTTTCGCACTTGGACTTCTTGCCGTCAAGGTAACATCACTTTTCTTTTTTCTAGTAACTACTATTTAGGAATTATTACAACTGAAATTATTTATGCCTTGGATTCTCCAAGTTCTGAAGTTTATATACGCATGTTTGATATGATTTTGCTAATTTAGATTAAGGTTATAGTTCGATTCCAGTCATTTTTATTGTAATATATAGGTGAAAGTTGACACGTCAAGTTCGCTTACATATTTTTATTTTGAAGTGTTGTTCGTTCATTTTTTTTTGGAAAATGTATTATCATATTATTTTGGCTAAATGATGTGAGCTAGTTTAGAATGGTAGAGGGGAGCTTTGAAGATGATGGCTGAGGGTCTAATATGTCATATAATTCCTAACCTAAACTAGCTAATTTGTTTGGAAATGCCTTCCTACAGCCAGAACATCAACAGCTAATTGTTGATAGTGGTGCCTTAAGACATCTTGTTGATCTTTTGAAGAGGCATAATAATGGCTTAACATCTCGTGCCATTAATAGTCTCATTCGGAGGGCGGCCGATGCAATCACTAATCTTGCTCACGAGAACAGCAGTATTAAAACTCGTGTCAGGTTTGCTTCTTCAAAGAAAATCGTACAATTGAAATTCTAATTTGGTATGATTCTGTTCTTATGATTATCTGGTGTTGATGTGTAGGATGGAAGGTGGAATTCCACCACTTGTTCATTTGCTTGAATTCGCCGATACAAAGGTGCAAAGAGCAGCTGCTGGTGCATTGCGAACCCTGGCTTTTAAAAATGATGAAAATAAAAATCAGGTAAGTGTTCTTTGCTGAAAGTGAGCAATTTATTGACTTCAATATGATATGAGTAAGTCACATAACCTCTGGACTTGTCAGATTGTTGATTGCAATGCTCTTCCAACTCTGATTCTAATGCTTCATTCAGAAGATGCTGCTATTCATTATGAAGCGGTATTGCTAGTGCAACCTTTATTATTAATGCTAAATTTTGCAATAATGTTGAGTTTGGTCTTTACGCTTCTCTTACTGGGAAAATGCCATGAATTTTATTGTATTACAGGTTGGTGTGATTGGAAATCTGGTCCACTCTTCCCCTAATATAAAAAAAGAAGTTCTTCTTGCTGGAGCTTTACAACCTGTTATTGGATTACTTAGGTATATTCTCAGTTTGGACCCTGGAAAACTGCAATACTCCCTTCCTCCTCTCCCCTACCTCTATCCTCAATTTGTATCGGTATTATAATATCCCAAAATTCCTCTATTTTCATAGCAATAATCTTCAATAAAATAAATTGCTGAAAAGGATATATTTTTGTTAATCTATTCTAAAATTGTTTTATGTTACAGCTCCTGTTGCTCTGAAAGCCAGAGGGAAGCAGCCTTGTTACTTGGACAGTTTGCAGCAACTGATTCAGACTGCAAGGTAAGCATAAACTTTAGTTTTCTAACTATCTTTGTGACTTGTACTGAGGGGTGAGGGAGGGGAAGGTTGAAAGGGAAGAAACCCTAACATCTATTTTTTATGCTTGTTGACTGGATGGTGAAGAGGGGTAGAAATGAAAACAATAGACAACTGAATTTTAGTTTGGAGCATGTGTTTTATAATTCCAACTTCAAAAGTTGGATTCTTTGTGTTACTTATTTCTGGACAGGGTAGATGTTTACTCTGGGCGTTGATGCTTCCCATATTATATCTCCGCATTTTTAATTCTTGCCTTCTGTTTCATTTGGTTTTTGTAGGTTCACATTGTGCAGAGAGGTGCCGTCCGACCTCTGATAGAGATGCTTCAGTCCCCTGATATTCAGCTCAGAGAAATGTCTGCCTTTGCATTGGGGAGATTGGCCCAGGTTATTCATTTTCCTTTGTCTTTTCGGATTTATAGTTCAATTATATTAGTTTAGAGATTAAAGTCATCATTATATTCATGAAATTGATTTAGTGTTATTTTTCTTTATAAAATAGTTTTTGAATCTGTAACATATATATTCTACATATTTCCATCTTTGTGGCAAGCATTATATTTAGTGGGCTTAGCTCTTAGCAAAGAAGTCGTGGTACTAATCTATTATTTCCATTTGTATGTTAAATTGTAGGTTCCTTTTAACACCATAACCATTTCCTCTGGCCTGAAAATATTTAATTTTAAATTTCAGGACACACATAACCAAGCTGGTATCGCACACAATGGTGGCTTGATGCCATTACTGAAGCTTCTTGACTCAAAAAATGGGTCTCTGCAACATAATGCTGCTTTTGCTCTTTATGGCCTTGCAGATAATGAGGTACAATAAACTGCTAGAATTTTAATAATTAAGATCTCCTGTCTTAATTGCATAGAAAACTTGTTACTTCAAACAAAAGTTAATTAACTGCTCTTTTTTTTTTTTTTTTTTTTTTTTTTTTTTTTTTTTTTTTTTTTTTTGGGGGGGGGGGGGGGGGGGGGGGTTATTTTACTTTTTGTCCCATAGGATAATGTGTCAGATTTTATTAGGGTAGGTGGAATTCAGAGACTGCAGGATGGAGAGTTTATTGTTCAAGTAAGTTTGCCTCTTTAATACTTCAGCTGCTCTGGCTTCAGGGTTTCCACATTTTCTGTTGCCGATGTCAATGGCAATTCAATGTTTCAGTTGATTGCATGTGAATTTTATCTTTAAGAACTGGGAAAATTAGACCCTTCTTGAACACATGCTGATCTATATGGAATTGGTTTTTATTGCAGGCAACTAAGGATTGTGTTTCAAAGACATTGAAAAGATTAGAAGAGAAGATTCATGGCCGTGTAAGCACAATGTCTCACTGACATGTTACTTTATGCTTTTTACTGAATTTAACATGAAAAGGGCAGGGGTACTACTACTACTGTATCAATTATAAGTTCCATAAGTTCTATGCAACAACAACAACCAAGCATTATCTCTATGGTTCTATGAGTTCTATATTGCAATCTAATTTGTAATCTATTAATTTTCTCCTTGTAGGTGCTCAACCATTTATTATATCTTATGCGGGTTTCAGAAAAGGCTTTCCAAAGACGAGTTGCGTTGGCTCTTACTCATCTATGTTCTGCAGATGATCAGAGAAAAATATTTATTGATCATCATGGTATGCATCTTCTTAGTCAAATCTTTTGTTTAAGTTTGATTTATGTTGTTGCTTGCTTATGAAATATTTTTTGCGGGTGCTTTATTGCTTTTTCTATTCTATTTGAAGCTGAGCATCTGTCCATGCAGGTTTAGAGTTGCTTATTGGGCTTCTTGGTTCTTCCAGCCCTAAGCAGCAACTTGATGGAGCTGTGGCTTTATGCAAGTTGGCCAACAAAGCTATGACTCTATCTCCTGTAGATGCTGCTCCCCCTTCTCCAACACCCCAGGTTGGTTTATATACAGCTTGGCTTCTCCTCAGTCTCCATAAGAGTTTTTTTTAT
This sequence comes from Gastrolobium bilobum, assembly GCF_033153095.1. Taxonomy (NCBI): domain Eukaryota; kingdom Viridiplantae; phylum Streptophyta; class Magnoliopsida; order Fabales; family Fabaceae; genus Gastrolobium; species Gastrolobium bilobum. The sequence continues at coordinate 1,307,037 of NW_026896335.1, read as the reverse complement.
TTTTTTTTTATTTTTTGCCCCCAATATTTTCACTTGATCTCAATTGTTTACTTGTACATTGTTGATCTTGTTCAAAAAATTTTTTGCTGTCCTTTTCTTGATGATGTAGCAACATTTTGTTTGCTTTGCCTTTTGATTTTGTCCTTTTTATACTGATAAGTTCTTTGTACATATACATTCATGTTTAAAAACTTTCAATTCAGTTTGCGTATATTTTGTGCTTGGCATGTTGTGATATTGCTTGGTGTTTAAAGTTGATTTGAATATCTCAGAGGTGGTGTCTAGTTATAATACATGGTCCATTTATTAATTAGCATCTTCTGGCCCAATAACCAGTAGTTAGAAGATCTATTTCTTTCCATATCATATGCCTGCCACTTGCATAAGAATCCTGATGCAAGCCCCCTTGTCACTTTCCGTCTAGTCTAAATAATTCTGGATGAATTGTTTTCAGAAGTTGGAATATCTATGATCCCAGAATTTTCTTCTTGCAGGTTTATTTAGGAGAGCAGTATGTAAACAATGCTACCTTGTCTGACGTTACATTTTTGGTTGAAGGTTGATGCTTTTCATCCTCATTGTTTCTTTCTTAAGACTGTTGCTTGAAAAATAACTTTCCTGAAATGTGGTGTTGTAGCTTCAGTTGACATTAGTAGATAACCACGTATCTTCATACTTTGCTGCAGGTAAAAGGTTTTATGCTCACAGAATCTGTCTACTTGCATCTTCAGATGCATTTCGTGCAATGTTTGATGGTGGTTATAGGGTGAGTATATATTGACCACGAACACTGGATCATATATCTCCTCTTACACACCCCCTTGCTACTGTTAATTGATTATCAGCCGAAAAAAAGAAAATTCATTATTGACCCCACTTGATTTCATGAGAAACATTATTTGTTACCTGTTATTCTGGTTTTAATGCTTTGTCTACCTAGTGAAAACTTTTGTGTAGATCTGGCTGTTGAATTGAATGGTGAATATAAATATAGCAATAAAAATTTGTATTTTTAATTTGTGCAAAGATGTTAATTTATATTGTGATATACAAGTCTTTTATTGTATGACAGGAGAAGGATGCAAGGGACATAGAGATTCCAAATATTAGATGGGAGGTTTTTGAGCCAATGATGAGGTCTAATACATTCTGAATTCATGTGCTTTATGAAAGTTGTACTGTGAAAGCTTGTAATAATTTGTGGACACCTTAAATCTAATTGTTTAATCTTTGTCCAGATTTATATATACTGGATCAGTTGATGTTACTCTTGATATTGCCCAAGATCTCCTCCGAGCAGCTGATCAATATCTTCTAGAAGGACTTAAGAGACTCTGCGAATATACAATTGCACAGGTCAGCTAAAAGAATTGGTTTTGTTACATACTGTCTTGTGTTCCTGCACTGGTATTAGACTGGAAACTGGATTCCTCGTGACTTGATGTTTTTGTGGCAGGATATATCACTGGATAACGTGTCAAGTATGCATGAACTTTCGGATGCCTTTAATGCTATATCGTTGAGGCACACATGCATCCTTTTTATCTTGGAGCACTTTGATAAATTGAGTGCAAGGCCAGGGTAACTATCTGATTACCTCAATCCTGTGATTGCGTCTCGTAAATATTTCTTTTCCTCTCCAATGCGTAATAGACATTTGTAATACCCTAATAAAGTCACAAATCTAAATAGAATATATATCTGGAGGTTTTAGGCTAGTTTCACCTACTTTTAATTCCCATTGTCTTTATGTTCCTTGTTCTGCCAAAGGAATTAGATATTGGAAGTCTTAGGCACTACTTAAACTATGATATTCTTTTACAGGTCTAATCTAAAGCGTAATTATACAGCCTACTATATCAAGTAATTAATAATGAATAGTTCTGCCGGATCATGAGCTATTTTTCATATTGAGGGGGTGGCTGTGTAAAGGTTTCTCCAGGGGTATCGATGAGTATATGGTTTACGGAACATTTGAAGAAAGTAGTAAACTTAGTTCGCATGATCCTTTTTCCATTTTAGTGCAAAGCTCCTGATAATTTAACTATTAATTTAACTATTAAGTGGCAACTAGAAAACATATTTTTACATAGTCTTATTGGCTTTCAGATGAGAAATAAAGGGTTTGATTTTTTATATATGGTTATAAAAGAGTGGAAAGCCATGTACTGCTCTTTCTTTGGGAGAGAAGAGGGAGATGTAGTGTTTTGTATATAATATATTGCTGGCCTTTTGTTTCCTTTTTTTTTTCTGTTCTTAATAACCTATATATTCTTAATTCTGCTTGCTTTTGACAATAGACTGGGAACTTAATCTTCATTATAGATAGGTTTTGGCCGTAGACACCAACCTTTGGTTTGAAAATAAGCTGGATAATTAAGTTTCAGCAGATCAATTAAAGCAGTTGGTTGGAACTTGGTCGCCACCATATACTTATATCACGAATATAATGATTGAAACCCACATTTATCATTGCATTGGTTCTGTCTTAATTCTTAAGCTTCTTGAATTTTTGTTTGTGCCAACTTTTTGCAGACACTCTCATCTGATTCAGCGTATAATACCAGAGATCCGCAATTACTTTGTTAAAGCTCTTACAAAGGCCAATTCCAGCATGCAGCCGTAGTATCTGTGGATCTTTTATTGACGTCTAACTGATTGTAATGTACAGAATGTGGTAGATGTTCTTCCTTTTATTGAACCCGTGAAGGAGGTCTCCTGGATGGAATACAGAATGGCTTAGAGTAATATCTAACACCAGGTCATGTATGTTCTTTTCTGATGCAGTGTTAGTCCCTTCTGGCTGTAACCTTTGTCATAGATGTAGCAGATATGATGACCTTCACGAACATTGTTTTTCCTCATGCAATATTGTGACGGTTTTGACTTGATAGTTCTCCTTCTCAATTGATTTTGCATTTCAATTGTTGAGTTCATGATTATTATCATAGGTTACCCAAGCACTTCATGTATATATGACAATTAGATAGTCGTCTGCAAGAAAATTGTGCTGATGGGTAATTTATGTTATGTAAGTCGTTAATCTTGTCTTCTGATATGGAAATATATTGTAAATTAATTGACTCAAAATCTTGTCTTCCTGTAAGTGCTGATGTATTGTCTTTAATCTTATCTTCCAATATTGTGAATTTATTCTTTATGCATGCAGTCAAGCAACAAAAATGTTTTCCTACGTCCAAATGAAACCAACACAAAATCAGTGGACAAAATCGACTGAACAAATTTTCCAGCTTTGTGGTGGTTGAGGATAATCTTTTATAGAACACTGTACTGATTCACTCAAATCAAAACATAACACGTGACATGAAAATTGAATGTCGTCAGATTATAAAGTCTAATCTCCTGTCTGGGTGTATTAGAATTTCTCTACGTACACCCGTGATTTAATTTTCCGTAGAATAATGTAAGACAGCCTTGTAGGAAAAGGTTTGATTGTTGTTGTAGGTTTTTTATTTCCTCTATCACCTTCTCTTTGTACGGGGGAAAGAATCCCAACAGTGTGCGTCGCTTTGAATAGGCCAATCGGCCTTCTGTGTTTGTTTCATGATTGGTGTATACCGTGCAAGACATCGTACGTGCGTGACTGAAGTAAAACATGCATTTTTCTCTTTCAAGTTCATTTCACCTCGGCCTTTTTTCTCCTCTACTATAATTTCTTGCGGACAACTACTGCTGGATATACAGGACGAATTAACTGTTGAATATTTTATTATTCGTGCTTGTTGGAAATAACCCAAACTTTTGATTGATTCATTTGAAATTCATACGCACTTTGGAGTTCTTAAAGATTGGATGTCTTGCCAGCAGCGATTTGTAGCCAACAATCACTGTTTTCTCGATTAAAAAATTAGGATTAAGCCTGTGTTTTGTTTTTTTGTTTTGGTTGATAAGCATAAGTTATTTAAATATTAATTTAGATTACTGATGGCCAACCCTTACTTGCTGTTGTTTATATCAGTGTTATAAAACCTGGCCCGACCTGGTCAACGGACGGGTTTTACTCAAGCATCGGATTGGCCATGCACTGGATCTGGTCAAAACCCGATCAAACTCGGCCAAAATTGACCAAACCTGGTCAAAATTGGTGACCCGTGACCCCGTCGGGTCATGTATTTAAAAAAAAAACAATTATTTAAAAAAATGTAGAACTCATTTTAATTTTTTTTGTAATTTTATTTCCTAGTAGTATATTTTTCTAAAATTTCAGCTTTCAATACTGAAGCAATTTGCGAAACAATAAACTAAGAAAATGTGACATGTTATTTCAATCGATTCGACCAGTGACCCAATATCCTGACCGGATTGATGCCCGGATCGGATTTAATAACACGGGTTAATATTAAATTATCTAGGCTTTTTGAGCACTGTGCCCTTTCATTAATAACTAATTATTATTTTGTCTTCATACCAAAATATATCACTCATCTGCTCCTGTTTATCGGAGTATATGAACGGATACCTGTTTATTTTTTTAAAAATGAATTATTTACCGTGGTATATAGAGAGATACCCAGGTATATTGCACAGACTAAGTTTCCTTTGAATTATTTACTCAAGTACGGAGGAGAATATTCGAGTATATTGCTCTGGCCAGGCCCAAGCATCACGAAAAGTCATCATTGTTATTAGATAAACTTAAATGTACGGTTTTTAGATTAATGGGTCTCTAGAAGTTTTATGTTTAGGAATTAATGTTGGTTAAGTGTTATGGGGGTTTGGTTTTGATATTTGTTAAATGGCTGTAAGTTTTCTACGGTTTATGTTTTATTGCGTTTAATAGCTTTTAATAGGTGTTTAAGTTATTTTTAGCAAGCTACCATATAAGGAGATGTAATCGTCATAGAAAGTACAGAGCAAGAAAAGAGAGTTTGATAATAAAGAAAAACTTTCGTAGATTATTCGTTTGGTTGTCTCTTGCATCTGTGTGTTGATACCTTAACAAATTGGTATCAGAGCTATGGAAAGGGGGAGTGATATGGCACTACCTAAGTTGACGAAGGAGAACTACGAGAATTGGTGCATCCAGATGAAGGCTCTTCTCGGATCCCAGGACGCTTGGGAGAATGTTCAAGCAGGTTTTGTAGAACCACATGACACTGGAGGCTATTCGGCGGCTCAAACTAAAACGTTGAAAGAGACGCGTGCAAAGGACAAGCTGGCGTTATTCATGCTCTTCCGAGCTGTGGACGAATCCGGGTTCGAGAAGATAGCAAATTGTGAGACCTCAAAGGCAGCCTGGGACACCTTGGCAAATGTCTATAGAGGAGCTGACCGGGTTAAACAAGTCCGGCTTCAAACCCTTCGTGCCGAGTTGGAGGGAATAAAGATGAAGGACACGGAAGGAGTATCCGGGTTCGTTGCCCGGGTTCAGGGAGTTGTGAACCAGTTGAAACGGAATGGAGAAGTTATACCTGACACCAGAGTGGTGGAGAAAATCCTGAGATCTTTGACAGACCAGTTCGAAAACGTGGTTTGTGCGATAGAGGAGTCCAAGGATCTGTCTACACTCACTATTGATGAGTTGGCGGGTTCTCTTGAAGCGCATGAACAAAGAAAGAAGAAGAAGGAGGAGACTCTTGAACAAGCGCTTCAGACCAAAGCAACAATTAAAGATGAGAATGTTCTCTATTCTCAAAACTTTCGAGGTAGAGGACGTGGCCGCGGTGGACGAGGTACTAGCCGTGGTGGTAGGGGCCGAGGCCGAAGTCAAGAAGGTTGTAATGATGAGGTAGGACAATCAAGTCAACAGAACTGGCGTGGAAGAGGACGGGGTCGTCGAGGAGGTCGGTCACATTATTCAAACATTGAATGCTACAAGTGTGGCAAGTATGGTCACTATTCAAAAGATTGTAACTCGGACAAATGTTACAATTGTGGCAAGGTTGGACATTTTGCAAGAGAATGCAGAGAAGAGAAAAGGGTGGAGGAGACATCTAACCTAGCCACAGAAGGCGAGATGAAGGATGGTGTCTTGTTAATGACACACAGTGAAGGAAGGTCAGACGATGACATGGAGTGGTATCTTGACACGGGTGCGAGCAACCACATGTGCGGACATAAGCACTTATTCAAGGAGATGAGAAAGGTGGAAACCGGACATGTTTCATTCGGGGATGCCTCGAAGGTTGAGGTAAAAGGCCGATGTACGATCTGTTTTTTACAAAAGGACGGGTTAATTGGCTCAATTCGAGATGTGTACTATGTACCCGACCTAAAAAGCAATATTTTAAGCATGGGTTAATTGATGGAGAAAGGTTACTCGGTTATTATGAAAGACCGGGTATTGTATTTGAAAGATGAGCGAGGTCGGGTGATAGTCCGAGTTCAAATGGGTAAGAATCGTATGTATAAACTGAATTTGAAATGTGTACAGGTTGAATGTTTACAAGCCGAGGTAGAAGATAAGGTGTCACTGTGGCATCTCCGGTTTGGTCACCTACATTATGGTGGTCTAACCGAGTTGGCAAAGAAGAAGATGGTGGACGGGTTACCTGACATAAACTTTGAAGGAAAATTTTGTGAGAGTTGTGTACTTGGCAAGCATGCCAGGACTACGTTTCAGAAGACGGCAAGGTTTCGGGCTAAGCAACCTCTGGAATTAATACATACCGACTTGTGTGGACCCATCAATCCGGGTTCTTTTAGCGGTAAGAAGTATTTTCTCTCTTTTATTGATGATTTCTCACGGAAAACTTGGGTCTATTTTCTGAAGGAGAAGTCCGAGGTGTTTGATGTGTTCAAAAAGTTCAAGGTGATGATTGAGAAGGCAACAAGAAGCTATATCAAATCGGTGCGTTCTGACCGAGGTGGGGAATATACCTCGACAAAATTTCTGACATTTTGTGAGGAACAGGGGATAAGGAGGTTTCTAACAGCACCATACTCACCACAACAGAACGGTGTGGCTGAAAGGAAGAACCGAACTATTCTTGACATGGTTCGGGCAATGCTCAAAAACAAGAAGATGCCGAAGGAGTTTTGGGCGGAAGCTGTGCAGTGTGCTGTGTATGTGCAGAACCGATGTCCACATTCGAGTTTAGATGACAAAACACCACAAGAAGCTTGGAGCGGTCAAAAGCCATCAGTGGAACATCTTAGAGTATTTGGTAGTGTGGCCTATGCACACGTACCAGACCAGCTCAGAACTAAGCTCGAGGACAAAAGCAGGAAATATGTTTTTGTGGGATATGATGAAAAAACAAAGGGGTATAAGCTGTTTGACCCCGTCAACGAGAAGGTTGTAGTGAGCCGAGATGTAAGGTTTAATGAAGCAAATGAGTGGGACTGGAGCAATTCATCCGAGGTGAATTTTGAAGGCAGAATCTCAACACAAATTATCAACCCGGCAAGCCCTGAAGTTTCTGATGATGAAGACGAGGTACGACAACCCAGGATGCGGAGCATACAGGACATATATGAGTCAACAAGTGAGGTACATTTTGTTTGTCTTCTTGCAGACTCTGAAAACATAAGTTTTGAAGAAGCCATCCGAGATAAGAAATGGCAAGATGCCATGGATGAGGAGATAGAAGCCATTGACCGAAATAACACATGGGAGTTAGCCGAGCTACCAAACGGAAGTCGGCCCATTGGAGTGAAGTGGGTGTTCAAGAAGAAGATGAATGCTAAAGGGGAGATAGAACGAAATAAAGCTCGGCTAGTTGCAAAAGGTTATAAGCAGAAGGCTGGAATTGACTATGACGAGGTGTTTGCCCCTGTTACAAGGATGGAGACAATTCGGCTACTCATCTCACAGGCTGCTCAATACAGGTGGCCAATACATCAAATGGATGTAAAGTCGGCATTTCTGAATGGTGTTCTTGAAGAAGAAGTCTATGTGGAACAACCGCCGGGCTACATGAAGGCAGGAGAAGAGAAGAAGGTGCTGAGATTGAAGAAAGCACTTTACGGGTTGAAGCAAGCACCACGGGCATGGAATGCTCATATTGACAAATATTTCAAGGAGAATGGACTTGAACAATGTCCATATGAACACGCTGTTTATGTTAAGAAAAATAGAGGAGACTTGTTAATTGTAGCTCTTTATGTTGACGATCTCATTTTTATGGGAAACAATGCCAAGATGATACAAGAGTTCAAGAGCACAATGACAAGAGAATTCGAAATGACAGATCTTGGTCTGATGAAATATTTTCTTGGTCTGGAAGTCAGACAAGACAACTCGGGTATCTTTGTCTCTCAAGAGGCATATGCAAAGGAGATTCTCAAAAGATTTAAGATGGCAGATTGCAAGCCGGTTTCAACTCCTATGGAACCCGGTTCAAAACTCTCAAAGTATGATGGTGGAGATCTAGTTGATGCAAGCAAATACAGAAGCTTGGTGGGAAGCCTACGCTATCTCACATGCACGAGGCCGGATATCTCGTTGAGTGTCGGCGTAGTAAGTCGGTTCATGGAGGAGCCAAGATACACACATTGGAAGGCGGTAAAGAGAATTTTGAGGTATGTTCAAGGTACAATTTCACACGGGTTACACTACCCGAGTTCAGCAAAACACAAGTTGATTGGATACTCTGACAGTGATTGGTGTGGAGACGTAGATGATCGAAAGAGCACGGCTGGTTATGTGTTTTTCATGGGCAACACGGCATTCACTTGGATTTCGAAGAAGCAACCCATTGTAACCTTGTCTACCTGTGAAGCTGAATATGTAGCAGCATCTTGGTGTGTTTGTCATGCAGTATGGCTTAGGAATTTACTAAGCAAGTTGGAGGAAAAACAAGTCGGCCCAACCGAGATTCGAGTTGATAACAAGTCGGCTATAGAGTTAGCCAAGAACCCGGTGAATCATGAGAGAAGCAAGCATATTGACGTCCGATTTCACTTCATCCGGGATCAAGTAAAGGAAGGAAATGTGGAGTTAACACACGTGACCAGTCAAGAGCAAGTCGGGGACATTTTCACAAAGCCACTGCCGACGTTGCTGCTCAACAATTGCAAGAAGATGCTTGGGATGAAAGATGGAAGAAGCATTTAAGTTTATGGAGGAGTGTTATTAGATAAACTTAAATGTACGGTTTTTAGATTAATGGGTCTCTAGAAGTTTTATGTTTAGGAATTAATGTTGGTTAAGTGTTATGGGGGTTTGGTTTTGATATTTGTTAAATGGCTGTAAGTTTTCTACGGTTTATGTTTTATTGCGTTTAATAGCTTTTAATAGGTGTTTAAGTTATTTTTAGCAAGCTACCATATAAGGAGATGTAATCGTCATAGAAAGTACAGAGCAAGAAAAGAGAGTTTGATAATAAAGAAAAACTTTAGTAGATTATTCGTTTGGTTGTCTCTTGCATCTGTGTGTTGATACCTTAACAATCATCAGGCACCCACCATGACCTAACCTTAACAGTAAAGAGCAAACCACCAAATACAACATATAGAAGAATGAAGCCTGGAGTCGAATTAAGCAACAGAACAAGCATAGGCAACCATCCTCAACAATTTGGTATTCCACCCTAACGGTCCACAAGCCCCATCCCCACTCATACTCTTGTCATGGCATCCGAAAGGTCAACCCATACTTCTGTCTTATATCCCTTTGATCCGACAATCCTTAGCTTACAAACCTGCATTTTAACCTAATATTTTACATGTCACATTTTAAGTCTCAATGTTATGTATCAGTAAAGTGAAAGGAGTCAACAATGTCAAAGTGCATGGCCAATTGCACAACAGCAGAACGCACAACTTCGGACTTTGGTGCAGATCGGCAGAATATGAATCTGTAGATAAATTATAGAACACAGCATACAGGAGTCCATTCAGTAACTTCAATTTAATAGCCTGAAGAAGTCTAGATGGCAGTCAAATGCTATTGTGTCATTCTCCCAGACCAATCTCCAATCAAAATAAAAAATGAATGCATCGGCTAATTCATAAAAAAACTAGAAGGGTTAACCAGTCAAATGCTATTCATTTCATTTTATTATTTATTTTGGCTATAAGCGAACCATGGACACTCCAATAGCCGCATCTCAGACGGGGCTAAACGAAAGACAAGGAAATAAGGAAGAAACCGCATGACATGTTCCATCCACGATAAGGTTGAAACAACCGGTGGAATTTGTCGGAAAAGTGGACGGAATTGAAGGGAAGATGTGTTAGGGTTTAGGGAGGAGTGGGTTTTTTAAAAACTCAGTCCGGAATGTGTTAGTTCTTAAATGTCGATTTATTACTTGTGCACGGGATTGACTGAAATTAATCTAGACTTCTAAATAAACGCAAATCATTACAATCAACATACCAATATTTATTATTTTTTCTGAAGACTTTTTCAACTTGAACTTTTTTTGAAAAATAAATAAATAAAGTCATTCCAAAAATCATTACACCTCTTATCGTACTGCATCAAAAAAATAATAAAAAATAAACAAATTGTAAACTGAGATATGATATTATGGAAGAAGGATTTTATCAACTAGACCAAAGCCAAGTCAGATTGTATTATTCAGTTTTAAGGGACTTTAAACGACGGAAATACATAATTCTAAGAAACTTATTATGGAAGGTTGCAGGAAACCATTGCAAACTCATGGACATTGGAATGCAGCAGTTCTTTCACTGTCGAAGAAAATCAACCACAACTTTTATCAATCTTTTGGCTTGCTCAGTTTCCATATTGAACATGTGATAAACATGATCCTCTTCTTCCTCTTCAAAGAGTTCTATTTCCCCTTTCCACCCGCTCCCCTTCACAGCTTCATAATACAACACTGCTCTGTACCTGAAGTGCAGGTGATCCTTGCCAGCAACAGTAACAAGCATCTTAGAACACCCGAGTGTAGCCAAACTGGGTGCCCCAGGAGCCAATGGATTGATCATGGGGTTATCTAACCCACCAGGAGCAGAAGGGTACGCAAAGTTCCAAATCAGAGACTGATATGTCTCCTCGAACCCCATAACAGGTTCAGACCCAATTGGCTTTGAACCCCAAAAGTAGGGGTGGTTAAGATAAGCACCATATAATTTCACACCACCGGGTAAAGCTTCAACCCCAGCACGCATGGCAACGTTATGAACAATATTACCACCACTGCTGTCACCTCCTATGAAAACTTTGTTGAAGTCGCCATGATTCATCAGCCATGGGTCGCTGTTGGTGGGGTTAGCGGTGGCATGGGATGCAACCCAGTAGAGACCAGCCCAACAATCATCATAAGCTGTTGGGAGAAAATGCTCCGGAGCTTTCCTGTGCTCTACGGAAACAATCACAACATTCGCTTGAGAAGCTAAAAGGTTGCAGTATTTGACATGGTGCGATGCAAAGGCTGATTCAAAGCAAAAAGCACCGCCATGAAAGTAGACCAAGATGGAGAGTTTGTGGTTGTGATTGGATTGAGATAGCTTTGGAAGGAAAAGCCGAGCAGCGAGGTAAGGGTTCTTTGAGAAGAGAATGTCTTTGGATGAGACACCAGTTGCTGGGTCTTCGGGGGAAGGGGGACATCTTGGGATGTTCAAGGGACGTTCAATGGAACCATCATTGTAGACGCGTATGTAGGATCCCAAATGTACGACTGTCTCCTTCTTGGTGTTGGTGGAGGTCATACCTGCCATGGAAGCCATACAAAAGTAAGTTACAAAGACTTGGGATTACTTTGTGAAGTCTTCTGCTATTCATGTAATATATATAGACAAACACCAGTGTATTTTTATTTTTTATTTTAAAAAACGTTTAGTATCTATTTATTTGAACCAACCTAATTTCAGCTGGTCAGCTTGAAGAAACTGACGTTTCTCTCGAATCTATCCAAAAGTGAAGGTAGGGAGTTTCAGTTTCAATATTAAATTGAGTTCCAAATATTTGAATTGATGTAACTCTGCAACCATCTTTTATATTTAGGGGCGTTTGTTTAACTAGAAATTTTTTTGAATACTAGAAAAGAAAAATATAATTGATTGAGAAATGGTTAGAAAATGACTTTAGTAGGAAAATGTAAAAAAAATTGTTTGGTTAGAAAAAATTTTATCAGGCAAATTAGGTAAAATTTATAAAATCTATGTTTGGTTTGAGGTAAAATATAGATGGAAAAATAAATTACAATTACGAAAATTTCTTTAAAATTTTTTTAATCACCTACCCTTTACTTTTTTTTTTTAGTACAAACCCATATATGTTGTCGGTGGTTAATGGGTCATCTAAGGGATCTCATTCAGCAACATCTCAAGCTCATCAAGCTCTCCATCACCATTCACGTTTTCTATCATCTCTTTCCCCATCTTAACACTTTCACACACGGAGAAACCAACAAAGAAGTGAAAGAACAACAAAAAAAAAGATGAAGAAAAATAACAAAAGAAAATTCACAGCAGTCCAAGAATCAGAGAACCCATTTGAGATATTGATTCAATGAGACTGAAAAACATAACCCCATGACAGATTACAACTCATCTGGGTTAGGTTCAGAGGTTGCAAAAACTCAAAAAGTTGATTCCTTTGTGATGAGAATTCCAATTGCATTTGCATTTTCAGAAAATCATATTATTTGGGTTATGGGTATTGTTTGTGAGGAGTTGGTGAAACATGCAAATATTGAAGATTCAAATGCTGTTTTGAGAACACTCAGCACTCACCATTAAAGCTGGAGCAAAAAAATACTGTTAGAAGAGGGTAATTTTGGCATCTCCTTTGTCATCTTTTTTTCATTTAGCTGGCTAACTTCAAATACCACATTAGAAGTGGGATTTGAGCATAGTGTATTTCATCTGAATTTGCAAACAATCATCAATAACTGGGTAAATTGGTTTGCTAGGAAAAAAACTTGATATCTTACCCTTAAACTCCAACCAAACGCTCTTTTAAAGAAAAGTTTATAAATTCTTTTTATCACTTATATTTCTATGCTTTTTTTTATTATTAATTTTTTTTCCATCCAAATCCACTTTTAACATTGTTACTTATTAAACTAACTTACATATTTTACCCTTATTTTATGTTTGTAATTTTGTCTATAAAAAATAAAATCTGACCTTAAAAAGCATTTCTTATGTACCAAAAAATGGCCCTGCAACTCACTTTTTTGTGGCAGTAATAGTTGTGGGTTTGTTTTGTGTGACCAATACTGTGACACAGGATTCAGACATAGCACCAACGTCGCAATTAATGGAGATTGGAGCTGGGTTTGCTTTGCCTGTTTTGGGTTCTTCTATGTTGGCTTCTCTTATGATGCAGTGAATTGGAATGCTTATAATTAAAATTGTCACTTACTGGGGGTTATCATGTTTTGTTTAATGTGTTAAAATTGATATATGTTTATAAGTAAATAATTATGTTATGTTGCATGAGATAATTATCTCATGCAATACTGATAAAACAGTGAACTTCATTATCTTATCTATGTTGTATGAAATAAATAGATCCCATGTTTATAACGAATTTAAAGGGTATTTTTGTTGCTTTTAACTATTCTTGAAAATGGTGCTGGGATTTGGGCAGTTTTATGAAAAGTAACAATGATCTCAGCACATAATAGTAACAACCGATAATAAAGGATTAATTGCATGATCTCAGCACATAATAGTAACAATGATAATGAAGCTTGCAGTACTAATATTATTGTTATTCACAGCTAAATTATAAGGGGATAATTGATAAAAAAATATATATAAAAATATAACTGATAAAAGAGTAAATCATATAGGAGTTTATAAACTTTTTACTATTATTTATTCAAAATCTTGCAAGAAATATTTAAAAAAATTAATGTTCATTAAATATGCAATATAATAACATATCCTAATCTGATTTTAATGTCTTATAATATTAATTTTGACATTATCTTCCTTTTTCTAATTTTGTTAACAGTTGAATTCTAAACTGACTTCTGATATCGATCACAATCAGTTTTCACAATCTAAATCAATATTTAAATTGATATAACTCTGATATCTATCATTAATATTTATTTAAGATCTTGGAAATGTTCAAAATATTTAATGTATGCATTTAATGTTCAATAAATAAGTAGATGCCGTTGCAAAAAAGGAATTGTTATTTTTAAACAAATAACATTTTTAATGATTAATTAAAATGAGTAATGATGACAGTTTTTTCAAAAATTATATAATCCGACCATGTAATATTTTGATTATTTAATTCAGAAAAATATACGCACTTTTACATTACTTGATTTTAACTTTGCCAATCTCATGTTAAATGATTTTATGGGAAAGGGAATTCTTTTCTTATAATAGTAACTAATGTTGTCAAAATCGAGTTTCTACGTAGAAATGGAAGGGAATGGTAGAAACGTAAATCGTAAAAATGACACGAAGCATAGAGTTTCTACTACATAAGGAAAAGATACAAAATTATATATATATATATATATCACTGCTCAAAATTTAATGAACAATTTCATATTTTAAAAAATAAGTCTCATAACTATATAAGACATAAGTTCAAAAAAATAAAAAAAGAGTTTAACTACTCCTATAACCAAGTTCCAAAATATCAAAAGAATAAAGTTTAAATAACTTCTAAATTATATCAATTGATTCAAATCAAACACATTATTTGCATCAATTACATGTCCTCAATGTCCTCTTCTCTTGCTCCTATAACAAGTTTTTATACGAAGTTTCTACCAGTTTTTACTGAGGAGAGTTTTTACTTGCGTTTTAACACGTATCACTTAAGTAAAAACGTAAAAACATATGTTTTTACTTTTTTAGACTAGTTTTTGACAACAATACTAGTAAGAGTTCGTTTTATATGCAAACAATTTTTTTTCTTTATGTATGGGTCTCGCCCCGAGTTTAAGTTTGTAGGAAACTACCCTTTTCTCCAGCAACATGAGAATTTCATTGCCCAGATTTTATTTATCTTTAATTAGCTATTGTCTTCAATTTTTTTCATGATGAGAAAAAATTAAAGCAAATAAGTAAAAGTTATTGGCATGAGTGATCACTTAAAAAAAAGTTATAACCATAACATGTAATACAATAAAATATATATTAAAATAACAAGTGCTTAAACATAGGGGACAATTACCTTTTTGCCACATCATTGGCAAAAATTTATCGGAATGCCATGCTTCAACAAAAATTTGCTAAAATGTCACATCACCTAAATCGCTACAACACCTAGCGATTTATAACTCGCTCATTAAGCAGTGTAGAATTTTCAGTCAGTCAACGTGTCAAACTGCCCAATCTGCAACACCAGTCCACTTCGCATAAATTGTTGTGCAACATGGCGCATTACGTGGCAACCGCTCTGCCACTCCACGCATGAATGACCCATGTCCCAACACCAGCAAACCCACTGCACAGTGTAGCATTACTGTGCAGGTCCCACCACTATATATACCGGAGCCCCTCCTCTTTTTCTCACTCTCACACCGGTCACCCTACTTACCTCACACTCTCTCTAAAAGGTTAGTATTTATATTTTTTAATTTAAATATTATTATTATTATATATTATTATTTTTGCTTTATAGAATTAATTTTGGGACTTAAAACCATAGGTTAGATGATATTTTTTTAATTTGTTAGTGTAGGAAGTAAATTCTAGGATAGATGATATATTTTATATTTGTTGAATGAGTTAATTAGTATAGCTAAATTATAGGATAATTCATATTTTATATTTTTAATTAAATTATAAAAAGGATTTTAACATTAGTTTGAAATTTTTTGTTTTAAATAGTTTATGTTAATTTAATTTATTCTACGACTATAAACCCTAGGATAGATGACATATTTTTGTTAAATTAATTAGTATAAGTGGATTGTATTTATTTGAAGACTTGAAATCGTAGGACAGTTTACATAATTATGTTTTTTGCTATATTAATATCTAGGAATAACATGATTAACTTTTTAATTATTTTTTAATATAGATTCATGGTTTCCTCGTATGATTGACGGCCTGATTCACCAATTCCAGGTGAAAGAGTCGGATGACACATGGCGATACACAGACATGAATCAAAATCATTCTCCACGTTGGTGTCTGCTCTACTGTTGGAGAGAGCTCTGGGAAGGTAGTGGTTGCGGTGGTGGTGGTGGTGGTGGTGGAGGAGAGAGAGAGAGCGAGTTGGTGAGTTAAAGTTGAGCCATGAGACCGAGTTGATAGAATAGAATTGAATAGAATACAAGAAAGTGGAAATGTACATAATTGGATGCCGTAGACACCAAGAAGGTAGTAGTGAAACCCAAGAAATTTTCATGTCGTTCACGTACAGTGAGTTGTTTTTTTCTTTCAAAAAAATAATATTAAAATAAAAATATACATAATTAATACTTAATTCAGATTGCACCTTGTTTCGGGATGGCCATGTGGGCTTAGGCAAGCCTAAATGTAGCCCACATCCGAGTCAGGATGCAGCGATAAGGTACAAGCATTCGAGCCCAAAATCCGGATTAAGAGCTAGGAATGTGCGTAGGGCCCAAGTGTTAGTGGCCTCAAAAGGGCCCTACTACCATAATCTCAATAGTGGATAATCAGTAACTACCCACTCTTATGGTAACCCCTGTTATAGCATATATATAAAGGGAAAAACTCCATAAGAAAGATACACAAGATATTAGAGAATACTTATTAATGTTCGTCCAAAACATTGACGCCGTCTGTGGAAAAGGTAAAATTATTCCCACCTTTCTTAATGGATAGTAACAATCGTGATGAGCGGAGGTTGGAGAATGATAATTTTGGTGGAGAAGAAGAGGATTCTTTCCGATCCAGTGGGAGGAGCCGTTCTTTGAATACAATTGGACAAGCTTTAATCCAGTTAGCAGAAGACATAAGCTGAAATACCCGACTATAAACCCTATGTATCTCACTGTTGGAGAGAGAGCTGACATGAAAGAGCTTCCCTACATTCTCATTGTCTTGCATCTCACCAATAAAGTCTTGAGATAAGTCAGTGAGATAACTAACCCCCACCAACTCTGGTATAAACTTGAGTCCTTATACCTTGTCAAGTCTCTGTCAAATAAAATCTACCTCGAGGAGAGGTTTATAAATTTTAAATGGACATTAACAAGACTCTTGATGAGAATCTTGATGAATTCATGAAACTCACATTGGGTCTTGCTCATGTCGATGCTAAGGTGAGTGAGGAGGATCAAATTACAATGCTGTTGGGAGGAGGATATTTGAGAAAAGTAAAGGTTATAGAAAGATATGGAAGAAGAGAATGCTTTTCTTACTACACAACTCTTTTTCTTTTTGGCTTGTTACAAAATGTTGGAGACGACCCTTGTTTATACTAGTGGCACAATGACTCCAAATAATTCTAGAGTTTTTTATACTAGCCTAGTACAAATATTAATTGTGGTAGGTGCAACTACCCTCATTAATAATGGTAGGTGCAACTACCCTCTAGATCTTTCATGGAATTGAATAGAATATAAATTTCTAGATCTTGGGCTAAACTAACTCCTAAAGTATAATTCTAGATGTTGGGCTAAATGTATACTAAGTCCAATGGACCAAAAACTAAATCAAGTTTATTTATTCAACACCCTTCCTTAAACTTGATTTTGTAACTCCAAGCAATTTTCTCATCTTGACAAAGTCTTCATTCTTGCCTGGCGGTAGTGTGATTTGAATTCTAGCACTCCCCCTCAAATCAGGCTTCGTATGCCAATCATATTTTTTGGAACACATTTGTCTGGTGGCTTTGGGATTGGTGGAAAATAAACAATCTTTATCGGTGTTTGTGACATCTCCGGTACATACATAATCTCTGCTAAATTTGACCAAGTAATCCTTCGTTCTTTTGGTTTTGCTCATTCTCCATAATATCTTCTTTCTTTTGCTTTTCTGGCACATCCACGAGAGTTTGTTTTTCTTTTACTATAATTATTTCTCCTTTGTTTGTCTTCTTTGTTGGTACTCCCCCTGACTTGTTGCTACTGCTCTTTGGCTTCACTTTCTGTTCAAAATCACTAGATGTTTCTTCTTCCTCAACAGTGTCTAAATAGAAAACAAGGTATTATATTCCCAAATCCTCTTCTTTCTCACATTCCTCATCATCATCATTGACGTCGTTAGGATTACCACTACGCTCGTTGTCACCTTTTCCTTATCTTTTTTCTTCATTTTCTTTCATCAAAGCATATTTATTCATCCACTTAGCAGCTTCTGTATTTTCTTCCACATCATCAATATTATCAGCTTCAGCTTCTTGTTCTTCTTCCTTTTTCACAGTCTCTGATTTTTCTGACTCAAATTCATTTTGGATATCGAGCTCTGATTCTGGATTGCTTGATTATGTGTCATCATCAATAAGACAAACTTCAAGTAGATATTTTGCTTTAAACGACTTCTCAAAGTCCTTCCAGCTTGCATCAAGATTGGACCATATGCATCCTTGATACCATTCTTGATACCAACTAAACGCGCTTCCTCTTAGTCTTCTCACAGCTTCCATCAACTTTGCATCTTCATCGATTTTCTCTGCCTGAAAATATTCTTTCAAACAAATTAAACATCTCGCAGCTTTATCTTCATTTCCATAAAATTTTGGAATCTCCATTTTTTTATCGAACAGATAGCACGACTCCCAGAACGAGGCTCTAAAACTATGCTTATCTTTTCACGGTGCTTCAGCACTTCTCTTCACCACAGCTCCCAAATCGAGGACTCTGATTCGCCTCTTTGATCGATCATGGCTCTGATTCGCTTTTTTGATCAAATCGGGCTCTGATTTGCTTTTTTTAAAAACCCAGACCGTGCAATATATCTGGGTATTGAAAAGAAATTTCAAAATAAATCTATTTTTAAAATAATATTAAATTAATTAATATAACCCAAGTGGGAGAATATTAGAAATTTTCCTTTAGGTGGACAATATTAATTAATTAATTTTTTGTTTTAAAATTAATCGGGTTAATAGATATTCCACTTGTATTATTTTGACTAGCCCATTGAGATCATATTGATTTGGGCTTATGATATATGTTAGTATTGGATCTAGTTGGACAGCAGTGTAGGCTTTAGTGTGAACCTGATTCTCCGTGACTGGTGAACCCAATGGATACAAAATCTTCTCAAGGTATTTGAATAGGTCCCTTCTCTAGCTATTTATATTGGGGTTAAACCCTATGAGCTGTCATGCTCCTATGGCTGAAGGCTGACATTTTGGAATAAGTTATAGAGAGGAAGATTCTATCCATGAGATCAAGGTTATTCGTTTAGTAGATAAGATGGTACAATGAGGTACACAAATTCATCTCAAAATGAAATTAATATATGATGTTTTATCTATATATCATGCATGTTTCGATCTTTGTGTTGAATTATTATATAAAAAAAATGGGGAAGGATATTGTAACAACCAATTAATGTTACTACCAACGTTATTACCAATCAATTTCACCATTAGATCGATTATGTTGATCCAACGGTTATATTTATTTTCATCTTTGTATGGTTATGATTCCTCATATTTAATGTGAAAGCATTAAATATGAGAAATCATAACTATACAAAGGTGAAAATAAATATAAAGTGTTAAATATGGAGAATCATAACCATACAAATATGGAAATAAATATAACCATTGGATCAACATAATCGATCTTACGGTGAAATTGATTGGTTGTAACACTATTTGGTTGTTACAATATGCTGACAAAAAAAAATTGCTTACAAGTATCCCCCTAGGGTTAACAAGGGCATATGAATAATATGTTTTGATACGGGGCAAAGTAATAATTAGTTATTATTGAAAGGGCAAAATGATCAAAAAGCCAAATTGTCTAGGTCTTATTATAAAGCGTCAATTTTAAATCTTTACCCTTTAAGCTTGCATGTCATTTGCCGAAGTTACTTCAAATTTAGGGCATGTGTGATGTATAAGACTTGATAGTATAAATTTATACTATACGTTATGACATTTTCAGTTGTTTGATGTGACCATCGTATAGTATATAAGCTTATACAACAGAATCTCTTAATACATCAAGATGATGTATAACTTAATCAGGCCTAATGGAGTGAGATTAGGCCTGATAAGAGGTTGATGAATTAATATTGCTTGCAAGTACAATTTTCAAGAACTAATATATCATTTCAATATAAATATATTAAAATAATTTTTTTTAATATATTAATTTTTAAAATATTGGAGGATATTTTTGTATACAATACCGTACCAAACACTGGATAGTATTAAAATTTAATCAGGTCTTATACAATCAAGTCTTATATTATTAGGTCTTATACAATCAGGTCTTATACTATCAAATTTTATACTATCGAACCTTATCCAATACTATGCACAAAACATGCCTTGCTTGCTAAACGTCGATTTATCGATTTATTACTTGTGCATGGGATTGACTGAAATCAATCTAGACTTCTAAATAAACGCAAATCATTCCAATCAACATACCAATATTTATTATTTTTTCTGAAGACTTTTTCAACTTGAACTTTTTTTGAAAAAAAAAAAAAGTCATTCCAAAAATCATTATACCTCTTATCGTACTGCATCAAAAAATAAATAAAAAATAAACAAAACTAAACTGAGATATGATATTTTTGGAGGAAGGATTTTATCAACTAGACCAAAGCCAAGTCAGATTGTATTATTCAGTTTTAAGGGACTTTAAACGACGGAAATACATAATTCTAAGAAACTTATTATGGAGGGTTGCAGGAACCCATTGCAAACTCAAGGACAATGGAATGCAGCAGTTCTTTCACTGGCGAAGAAAATCAACCACAACTTTTATCAATCTCTTGGCTTGCTCAGTTTCCATATTGAACATGTGATAAACATGATCCTCTTCTTCCTCTTCAAAGAGTTCTATTTCCCCTTTCCACCCGCTCCCCTTCACAGCTTCATAATACAACACTGCTCTGTACCTAAAGTGCAGGTGATCCTTGCCAGCAACAGTAACAAGCATCTTAGAACACCCGAGTGTAGCCAAACTGGGTGCCCCAGGAGCCAATGGATTGATCATGGGGTTATCTAACCCACCAGGAGCAGAAGGGTACGCAAAGTTCCAAATCAGAGACTGATATGTCTCCTCGAACCCCATAACAGGTTCAGACCCAATTGGCTTTGAACCCCAAAAGTAGGGGTGGTTAAGATAAGCACCATATAATTTCACACCACCGGGTAAAGCTTCAACCCCAGCACGCATGGCAACGTTATGAACAATATTACCACCACTGCTGTCACCTCCTATGAAAATTTTGTTGAAATCGCCATGATTCATCAGCCATGGGTCGCTGTTGGTGGGGTTAGCGGTGGCATGGGATGCAACCCAGTAGAGACCAGCCCAACAATCGTCATAAGCTGTTGGGAGAAAATGCTCCGGAGCTTTCCTGTGCTCTACGGAAACAATCACAACATTCGCTTGAGAAGCTAAAAGGTTGCAGTATTTGACATGGTGCGATGCAAAGGCTGATTCAAAGCAAAAAGCACCGCCATGAAAGTAGACCAAGATGGAGAGTTTGTGGTTGTGATTGGATTGAGATAGCTTTGGAAGGAAAAGCCGAGCAGCGAGGTAAGGGTTCTTTGAGAAGAGAATGTCTTTGGATGAGACACCAGTTGCTGGGTCTTCGGGGGAAGGGGGACATCTTGGGATGTTCAAGGGACGTTCAATGGAACCATCATTGTAGACGCGTATGTAGGATCCCAAATGTACGACTGTCTCCTTCTTGGTGTTGGTGGAGGTCATACCTGCCATGGAAGCCATACAAAAGTAAGTTACAAAGACTTGGGATTACTTTGTGAAGTCTTCTGCTATTCATGTAATATATATATATATATATATATATATATATATATATATATATATAGAGAGGCAGGATCCTTTGACACCGGTTGACACCTCATCTGAGAGGCCGTTAGATTAAAAAAAATCAATGGTGTCAGATGCTTACAAATCAGAATCGTTGATTTTTTTTAATCTAACTGCTCTCAGATGAGGTGTCAAACTTTTGTTTTGACACCGGTGTCAAATGATCCTGCCTCATATATATATATATATAGGCAGGATCCTTTGACATCGGTGTCAAAGGAAAAGTTTGACACCTCATCTGAGAGCCGTTAGATTAAAAAAAATCAATGGTGTCACATGCTTACAAATCAGAATCGTTGATTTTTTTTAATCTAACGGCTCTCAGATGAGGTGTCAAACTTTTTTTTTGACACCAGTATCAAAGGATCCTGTCTCATATATATATATATATATATATATACAAACACGCTCGCTGGAAGAGCATATTTTTCTTTTACCAGCGTGGCATTGAGTGTTTAAGTGTCCAGTGCAACGGTCATATTAAAGTGTTTAGTACAATAGTCATATTTGCATTATTTCATTTGAATGGATTGATATTTTTAAATTTATAAAATCAAATTCAAAATATTGAAATTGATGTAAACTCTTACAATATCATTAATTTTCATTTAAAATAAATAAATATTTAATGTATGCATTTAATGTTCAATTAATATGATAATATATCTTAATCCAAGTTTAATGTCTTACTGTAGTTTTTGAATAAATCTTAAGTGTATCTATTGTATTTAGATTCAGAGCATTTCACCATTGAAAGCATTACACGTCAGGAGAGAGAGAATTTAGCATATGAGAGAGAATTTTAGCTGACATATAATATTTTCATTGGTAGGATGTACTAAATCTTTGATGTAACAGTAGTGCCAAAGATTTATTGGTAGTTTTTGTGATATTAAGGTCTCAATTATAGTGGTTTCTTCAAAATTCTTCTATGTCTAATTTTGTTGAAAATTAAATTCAGAATCAATTTTCGTTATTTGGTATTTTTCTTGATTTGTCACCTTTTATTCTTTAGTGAATCATGATCAATTTTAATATAACCATGATCAATTTTCATGATTAATCAGAATCAACTTTTAATATATTTCCATAAATTTTTGTGAATCATGTTTAAAGCATTATATTTTTTACTACAATTGTAATAATCTTCTCCAAATAAAAAATAGTAATAATCAGAGTCATTATTTGTGTATTTAAATATTTTTAATAAATTAGTAATTCTTTTATTTTATTTTTTGGACTTTACTTCTCATGCTAACATGTATCATATTCCTCCTATAGACTTTTAATGTAATCACTATCATTATTTTTTTAATTAATTCAACCTTCATTAATCAATTCTTTAACATATATGCTATGGACTGATTGCTAATTTAAATATCAAATAATTTAAAAAGTGGGTCCATTACATCCATGTAATCATTCTTGATTCTACTTATCTCTAATAATTTTAATTTATTAAAATTAAAAGTTCACACAAATTATTAAATGCAAGTGGAATTAATGGTTAATAAGAAAAATAAGAATTTTTTTTGTTTGGTGTGGGGGCACTCCCCCAAAACAAAACAAAGAAATTACATTAAAGAGTGTCTAGCTCTGTGAACTGAGCTAAAATCAGAAAAATACAACCACCTAATATCCGGAGAGGGAACATGAAAAATCATAAAATCTTCTTGATCTAGCTTTAGCATAGGGAATTAGCTAGCCAGTCCGCGCAAATATTTCCTTCCTTATAAGTATGAAGCAACCTAACAGTTCAATCCTTTGAGAGTCATTCCCATATTCGAGTCACTAAATGAGACTCACGGGATTCATCATCAGATTTGGTGAGCAAAGTGATAGCATATGCTGAATCACTCTCCAAAATAATTTTCCTCCAAGCTCCTTCCCAAGCTCTTTCCAACACTTTTAGAATACCCCACAACTCAGCTATAATTGCAGTGCAGTGACCTATCCTATAAGAGAAAGCTTCCAACCATTTACCATAAAAACCTCTAATCAGACCCCCACAAGCAGACATGCCTAGATTACTTTTAGAGGCCTCATCTGTATTGATTTTTATCCACTCATCCTCTGGAGGCACCCTCCTAATTAAATTCTTAAGCAAAGCACTCCTATGAATAGCATTACAATATGTTTCAAAGGATGAAAGAACCTCTCTAGCATTTAAGAAAATCACCTCCAGATTATACCTGCTTTCCATTTTACCCGAGTCATGTATAATCTCGTTTCTCCAAGACCATGCCTTCCAACAGGTCATTCCAAAAATCAGCGCCGAGGGGATTTCAAAACAGTAAGATGACAGCTGCTTCAAGTTTTCTATTAGCCAATCCTGCAAATTCAAAGAAAAAAAAGCTGGAACAGCCAAGTGAGGTGAAAACCAATTCCGAATATTCCTAATACTTGAACACTCCCTCAACAAATGCAAGGTTTTTTCAATTTCTTGGTTACAAACCAAATATGTTGAGCTGCCCAAATTAAACCTATTCAATCTACTCTTGGTTGATAACCTGTCATGTCCCACTTTCCAGAGAAAAAATTTGATTCTCTGAGGGCCAAGCCACTTCCACAATTAAGGTCTCCCACTTTGAACATCATAAGGATCAGAGAAGGCAGAATATAATCCTTTAACTGATAATCTTGAGGAACTAGGAAGACACCAATAAAGTCTATCAGAAAAGGCAGAATATAATCCTTTAACTGGTAAGAATTCTTAATCTTAGCGTAAGTTTCCCTCCCCATTTAAAATTATTTATGAAATCAGAAAACATCGAAACATAGTCTCATATATAATCTTGAAACGTGTTTGTACAAAAAATAATAATATAAAAAACATTTTAACACTGAATAATAAAAAAACACAAAGAAAATATTAATTGAAGTAAAAGGACATAACCAATAATATAAAAAAAAAATTCTATTGATATGCTTATTGACAAACGCATTGCGTCATTTTTATTAAAGGACTCGTGTAAATTGGTAAAAGAGAAATTTCAGAACTATATAAGAAAATGGTAGAAAATAGTGAAAAAAAGGAATATATTGGAAAAATATAATAAAGGGAAAAAAAAGTTGTGGGATAATACAGAAGTTTTTTATTAGTATGCATAGCTTATAGAGCTCAACTCAAGTGGATGACATTGCAGAAACAAACCATCCAAGCCATATGCGACCCATGAGCGAACTTATAATGGTGTGGGACCAAAAGGTATTGGGTGGGACTGAGGTGACAGAAAGAGAAAAAAAGTTGAGGATAGAAAAGAGAGGAGAGAGAAAAGAAAAGAAAAATTAAATAAAACAAGTGTCAATATTTAAGTGGAAGGACCACGGTGGTCCAGAGCATATTAAAAAATTCCTCGACCCATAGACTAAATAGTAAACACGTTGCCATGGATTAAGACATAGAATTATATTGAATTATCTTAATTTTTTTTTAAAAACAATTTATATTTAAAAGTTTATTAAATTTTAAAAAAAAATACATTTATTGAAATATTTATATCATTCAATGTAGAATATTTATCAATAAATCAATTCTTACAATAAATGGAGCAATTGACCAATCCACCATTAATTTAAAAATTATTTATCAATTTATAAAACTATTTATTAATTTATCTCATTTTTTAAACTATTGAGCAATTTGTTCTATTTTATCAAAGTTCATCAGGCGAGTCTTTTACTTATTAAAATTGACCAAAGTCATCTAATAAAGACGCACCACATGTAAAATTCGAGTAAAATAAAAATCATTGGTCATCTCACTTATTTACACTTTATTTAGCTCATTGTCAATTAGTATACTGAGAAAACCCGATTGTAGCCAAGCTTAGGAGCCAATGGATTGATCATGGGGTTTTCTAACCCACCAGGTGCAGAAGGGTACACGAATTTCCAACCCAGGTAAAGCTTGGATTGATCATGGTTAAGATAAGCACCATATAGTTTGACACCACTAGGTAAAAGATTCAACCCCAGCACGCATGGCAATGTTATGAACAATATTACCACCGCTGCTGTCACCCCCTATGAAAACTTTGCTGAAATCACCATGATTCATCAGCCATGGGTCTTTGTTGCTGAAGCTTTCGGTGGCATGTGAGGCAACCCATTGAAGACTGGCCCAACAATCATAATAAGCTGTTGGGAGAAAATGCTGTGGAGCTTTCCTGTCCTCAATGGAAACAATCAAAACATTACCTTGAGAGGTGAGCTGAAAAGTTAGATTCACAACAGAATGCACCACCGTGAAAGTAAAACAAGATGGAGTCTTTTTTTTTTTTTTATAACCTCTTAACCTCGTCCAATCACTTTATTCTCGAAGTACAGCCCGAAGGCTGCCTTTCATTGGAATAGCAGGTGCATTGAGCTTCGCTACTGGAGGAAGGATGAGACTAATTCCCTCTTCAAGGAGAGAGGCACATCCTCTGGCCCCCAAAGACTTTTCAAGAATTTGCTTGAGACAGAGATACAGAGTCTAAACCCCTTATTCAAGCAAACTCTTGGAAGTTCAGTAGTCAATTGAGCTACCCTTGGAGGTTGAGATGGAGAGTTTTTGGTTGTGATTGGGTTGTGTTAGCTTTGGAAGGAAAAATCGAGAAGAGAGGTGAAGGTCATCTGAGAAGACAACATCTTTGGATGAGACACTAGTTGCATGTAGAGATGTGCAAAATAATCAAAAAAACTGAACCGAACTGAACTCCACTTAAAATAATCAATTTTTAAAAATCAGTTCATGATCCGAACTGGTTTTTAAAACCAGTTCAAGAAATGAACCATTTTCGAATTGAACCGAACCAAACCACTTTCGAACTGAATCGATCTACCCAAATCGGTTCTGAATCGAACTGAACTATTCTAACCGAACTGAATCATTTTCGAACCGAACCGAATCGTTTTCAAACTGAACCGTTTAAACCAATTCAATTCGATTTTTCAAAAAATTCAGTTCAATTCAACCCATGTGCACAGCTG
Source organism: Gastrolobium bilobum (assembly GCF_033153095.1). Taxonomy (NCBI): domain Eukaryota; kingdom Viridiplantae; phylum Streptophyta; class Magnoliopsida; order Fabales; family Fabaceae; genus Gastrolobium; species Gastrolobium bilobum. The sequence continues at coordinate 1,280,260 of NW_026896335.1, read as the reverse complement.
GTTGCAAGGACTTCGAGTGAGGATGGAATTCATGGGTAGTCTCTTAGGCGTTCAATGGTGCCATCACTCTAAACGTATATATAAGAGGGAATATATGATACTATCTCCTTATTGGTGTAAGGAGATTTGGGACCTGCAGCGGAATCATTTCATGCATAAAAGTTACAAGGGCTGCGTGCAAATTATCTGCTGTTTGTATATATATACAGACTCACGTTTAGTTCCTCTTTGTTTCACCAGCTTATGTCGGTTTGAAGAAAAAAGGGCTTCCCTCACATCTTTCCAAAAGTGACAGGTTTCAGATTGAACATTAAAATATAGAAAAAACTTCAAAAATAAACTATAATTTTCTTGAGAATCACTCATCATCTCCCCCTGAAATTTTGAATTATTTATATCTTTAATTTAAAATTTCTTTATCACTTAAGTAAGTGATAAAAAAACCAAATCACTTATCCTCTCTCCGATATTTTGAATTATTTACATCTTTAATTTAAATTTCTTTATCACTTAGGGTAAGTGACAAAAAAAATTTAAGTAAAAGGAGTAAATAATAAAAAACACTTTAAATAAGAGTATAAATAATTCCAAAAAACACTTATAAGAATTTTTTTTAAAGTTTTTCCTAAATTATAAAATTAAATTTCCTAGTGCAGTGCGTTACAGAAAAATTGTTTTGTATTAAAAATTGGAGTAGAATATACTTACTACAAAAAAAGTTTACCACACTTACAATCAATTTAATCACCGGTGATCTCCGTCAATCTAACGGTTATAATCTATTGGAAATTAATAATTAATTAATAAATGTGACACAATAAATGTTATTAATTTCCAATAGATTAAAACCGTTAGATTGACGAAAATTAACGATAATTAAATTGGTTGTAAGAGTGATAAAAAATTTTAATGGTAAGTGAATCTGTTCCCTTAAAAATTTATTAAAAAGATTGGTATTTTTAAATTTATAAAATTAAGTTCAAAATAATTAATAAGGGAAATACAACAATAATATTACAGGAAAACATAAAAGTTTCCGACAATAACTAAGAGAGAGAAAGTGAATTGACTAAAGAGAAAAATAAATGATGGACTCCAGCAATTTATTGTGTCAGCACAAAACTTGTTTTTCATCCTGTAACATTACATACATAAAACCCATTTAATAATTGACGTAACTCTGACAACTATCATTAATATTTGTTTAAAAAAAATTTTAAAAAATTAATGTCCAATAAATAAATGAGTAAACACCCTTTTTAGTCTACGAAGTCCTTTTTAGTCCCTGGCAATAAAAAAGGATCAAATTGGTCCCTGAAATTACAAAAAAAGGGTCATGTTAGTCCTTATGTCAACTCCCAAATATGTAGAGTGACCCTTTTCTTGTACTTTCAGGGACCAATTTGGTCCTTTTTTATTGTCAGGACTGAAAAGGACTTCGTAGATATTGTCAGGGACTAAAAATGGTGTTTACTCTAAATAAATAGATGACGTTCTAGGAGAATGAATAGTTATTTTTTCCAAAATAACATGTTTAAAATTTAATTAAAGTGAATAGTGATGAGAGCTTTTTAAAAATCATGTAATCCGAACATGTAGTTGGATTAATTAATTGGAATAGATATACAAAATCTGCACTTTTACATTTCTAAGAAACCCTTTGTAAACTAGAAGGAGGACGACAATTGATTGAGGTTATTTTCACTGGTGAAGAAAATCAGCCACGACTTTTATCAATCTTTTGGCTTGCTCAGTTTCCGGATCGAACATATAATAAACATGCTCCTCTTCTTCCTGTTCAAAGAGTTGCACTTCCCCTTCCCACTCACTCTCCTTCACAGCTTCACAATACAATACTGTTCTGTCTCGAAAGGGATCCTTACCAGCAAAAGTAACTAGCATTTTAGAACACCCAAGTGTAGCCAAGCTGGGTGCCCCAGGAGCCAATGGATTGATCATGGGGTTATCTATCCCACCAGGCGCATCAGGGTACGCGAATTTCCAACCCAGAGACGCCAAGGACTCCTCCAACCCTGTAACAGATTCAGACCCAATTGGTTTTGAACCCCAAAAGTAAGGATGGTTAAGATAAGCACCATATAGTTTGACACCACCAGGTAAAGTTTCAACCCCAGCACGCATGGCAATGTTATGAACATTATTACCACCGCTGCTGTCACCCCCTATGAAAATCTTGTTGAAATTACCATGATTTATGAGCCATGGTTCTCTGTTTGTAATGGTGGGGTTTTCGGTGGCATGAGAGGCAACCCAATAGAGACCAGCCCAACAGTCATCATAACCTGTTGGGAGAAAATGCTGTGGAGCCTTCCTGTACTCAATGGAAACAATCAAAACATTACCTTGAGAAGCTATGATGTTGCAGTATTTGTGGTGGTGCGCTGCAAAGGCTGATTCACAGCAAAATGCACCGCCATGAAAGTAGACTAAGATGGAGAGTTTTTGGTTGTGATTGGATTGTGTTAGTTTTGGAAGGAAAAGTCGAGCAGAGAGGTGAGGGTCGTTTGAGAAGACAACATCTTTAGACGAGACACCAGTTGCAGGGTCTTTCGGTGAGGGTGGAATTCTTGGGTAGTCTCTGGGGCGTTCAACGGAGCCATCGCTGTATACATATATGAAGGAGGGAACCTGTGAGACTATCTCCTTCTTCTTGATGTTAAGGGATGTAATGCCTTCAGTGGAAGCCATTTCACATTTGCAATTGCAAAATATGTAGTCCAAGGATTCAATTTTCTATTTTATATATAGGAAAAAAGAGATTTTTAACACTAACTACAATGAATAATATATATTATAGGAAAAATGATTTATCTTTTTAAATGACACAATTTATGTCATTTTACTATCATAAGGAGGTGGGACTCACACATTTATATTTTTTTGTTCACTCTCTCCTTCTTTATCTATCTCCTTCTTTCACACTTAAAATGACACAACTTTACATCTTTTAAATGATATACATTTTTTCCTATATTGTATGGCTTTAATATTTGTAGATAATACTTACTCTCAAAACGATGTCATTTTTTGTTGAAATATTAAAAAATTAAATGAGAAAGATTATTATAACCCTAAAATAAGATAATTATCTTGATTTCCGCCTCATTTCATCCCTACAAGGTGGGTAATATTTTCCTTTCTTATTATGACAAAAGGTATAATTTATGTTATAAAAAAAAAAAAGGTATAATTTATTACTGAATTGGCAAATAATAATAAAAAAGTTTTAAACAAAAATGTAAAGCATTTAAAGTATTGAATACTCTTTTATAAATGTCTTTAAGACAATCAATTGAAAAATCTAATAATATTTTCTAACCAAATACATCCTTGGATAAGCTTAGAATATTTGAGGAAATATAGTATTTACTCATTTTCATTTTTTCTTTTGTAGACATAAGTGGTTCGCGCCCAAGAAAACAAATATAAACTAAGAAATATACAATTTATTTACACGTTATTTTAATAGTAAATTTTATTTAAGTAATTTTTTTTTTTGAGATATTCTAATTGGTTCATTACTTCGCAACTAGTCCGATTTGAGGTGAGTCCCGAGATTAAAGTTTTAAACTACTCTCGGTACTAAGAAAGGGTAATACTTTTCTCATTTAACATGAAAGAAATTTTTTTCCTACACTAACAATAAATGTGAAGCCTGCAAGTTAAAGAACAAAAAAAATTGCATGCACGTTTTTTATGTCTTTGTCATATGATATAGTTATTTCCTATGATCGGAGAAAACAATTTCCAAAAAAAAATTCTTGAGTTGTGTGTATTCTTTTACAGCTTTTATTGTCAAATGATCTTATATTTTCTAATAAAATTTAGGAAATATGATATTTACACATTGCTTAATAATCAATTTTATCTACATATTGTGGTTGGTTGTAGGTGAGGAGCAAAACTTAAAAATGAAAAGAAAATACCAAAAGTAGGTTCATGAGATTTCAATTTAAATTATAAATAATTTAACTTGCAAGTTAAAGTCTCCTAATTGCCTAAATAGTTAATGTATTGAATACGCAACCTCCTTTTTTGATTGCAGATAACTATTAAGCTGACTTGTTGAGAGAATTTAGAATTTTAAAGCATAATTATTTTAGTTAAAATTATTATTACTTATTTAATATTTGAATTAAAAAAAAACATTTTCTTCCACCATAATTTGTATTATGTAATTATTTCTCTCACCATAGAATACAATAATTTTAACTAAAATAATATAATTCTATATCATTTAAAATTATAAACATTAATCTTGTTAAACAATTGGTATGAAGATTTTTTTTTTATTCTTGTGATCTCCTGGTTTAAAGTAAACTAATTAAATAATTGATGGACCGGTAAAAAAAATTTAATACATATATAAAGGTTTGCAAAGAAAGAAAAAATATGTTATCAAAAAAAAAAAAATATTAATAAAATATTATTTTAAGAATATAAATAATTGAAATATTTAAAAAGTAAATAAATCAATGTGCCGTTTCCACAAGTCAAGCTGCGAGGTAAAGTTTTTTTATTTTTACTTTTTGAAAAGAGGATGGTCTTTGGATAAGACACCAATTTCTGGGTCTTCCGGGATACTGGCTAGTTTAAGGGACGTTCTATGGAAAGTCCCTCTTTGTTTCAACCATTAACGTCAGCTTGAAGAAAAACTCAAATCTTTCCAAAACTGACTTCGTAAGGTTTCACTTTAAACATTCAATTATAACAAGTGGTCTTCCTGGCGGTTACTCAAAATTTTGTTTCGTATTAATATTTTATTAAAATGATTGGCATTTTCAAATTTTTAAAATCAAATTTAAAATAAGGGCAGGATCCTTTGACACCGGTGTCAAATTTTGAAATTTGACACCAAATCCCAACCGTTGATTTCCTCCAATCAACGGTTATCATTTATTGGAATTAATAATTAATTAATAAGTGTAATTCCCAATAAATGATAACCGTTGATTGGCGGAAATCAACGGTTGAGATTTGGTATCAAATTTCAAAATTTGACACCGGTGTCAAATGATCCTATCCCTTTAAAATATTTGAATAGATGTCACTTTGACAACTATCATTAATATTTATTTAAAATATTGAAAAAATATTTAATGTATACATGTTCAATAAATATATGGATGCCGTGATAGAAAAAAGAATTGTTCTATAAAAAAAAAAGGATTGTGATTTTCTTAAATAATATATCAGAATATTAGTATTTTTAGATTTATAAAATCAAATTTAAAATTTTTAAATTGATGATAATCTGACAACTATCACTAAAATTTATATAAGGTATTTAACTTATGCATTCAATGTTCAATAAATAAGTTGATGCCATCATAGAAAAATGAGTTATTATTTTTTACGAAATAACACCATAAAAATGAAAAGTGATAAAAACTTTTTAAAATTTTGTAATCCGTCCGAACATGTAGTATTTCGATTAATTAATGGAAATAAATATACAAAATTTGCACTTTTGCATTACTTAATTTTAGTTTTGGAGATGTCAAGTTAAAGAATTTTTATTTTTATTTAATTAATTATTGACTTCAATTTTTTCATTATAAGAAAGAAATAAAAATTTATAACCAAAAATTATTGATATGAGTCATCACTTAAAATAATTATATATATGAGATGTATTATAATATAATTATTTAGGAAATGGCATTTACATAATATTTTAATAAGAAATACTTAAAATACAGACTACAATTTCCCAATTATTTAAATGGTTCCTATAAATACAAATATTCCAAAAAATACAAATATTTTTTTGGAATGGGTTATTCACTTATTCTACCTTACGGATATATATTTTTTTCATGCTTACCCTTACCTTCCACTCTCTAACACTATTAGATCAGAAAATCAACTAACATTCATTGTTAGGTGTCAAATATGATATGTCTTCACGACCAAAAGTATGATATATCATGTTGTGAATGCTCAAGAACATAACATATATCGTCAAATGCAAAAGACTTTTGAGTTTTATGATTGGCTATGATATTGATTGAAAAATGTATTGTTTTTAGGTTTAAATTGCTAAATTAGAGTATTGATGGATCGAGGAGGCTTGATGAAGCTAAGACGTAAGCAAAGTGAAAATCAAAGGAGTATCTTCATGTTTAAGCTCACTAAGTTGCTTGCCCAAGCGAGCAACCTGCTAGTGAGCAATACTCTATAAACGTTGAATTTTAGCCTACTCCTCGCTAACGAAGCGAGCAATCGTATATCCTTGCTGGTTTGCTCACTTCAGCGAACGGCTCGTTAATGAAGGCCCATGGATCTTCTGTTATAAAAGACACACTTTAGGGTTTTCTAATCACTTTATGAATGACTGGGGCAAATCGGGAGGCAGGGGAGCTCTAATATGGACCTGAGAAGATGGAGGATCAGTCGATTCTTCAACGTGGAAATCGTCTTTCAAGTTATTTTTATGATTTCGCTTTTCTTTTATCTCTTGTTTTAGTTTTCCTAACTATGTTAGGCTAAGTTTTCTTGTAGTTAGGGTTAGATTGAACCTTTTGAATCTTGAATATATTTACTCTTTCCTTTCAATTTAATATTCAATCTTTCATGTTATGCAATTATTTTGTGTTTCATTCTTAATTCTTTTGTGAACTAATCATTCATAGAAGGATAATTGAGTTATGCATGGCAATAAAGATGTTGGTGTATAATTCTGATCTGAATAATTGCTAGGTTTTATTTGATCTAGGTATAGACTAATGGAAGCTATGACTTTGTAATTCATCGTTCTTAACGCTTGCCCTAGAGAAGATCACTAAGGGATATGATTCTTAATAGGTCAAAGAATTGAAATACGAAGGGATTGGGTTTTGCTTAATTTAGAGATGAATTGTCAATAACATGAGTTTGAATGTTAATTGAAGGAAATGGTAGATTAATTAGGAGAAAATTGGGGAAGTCGAAACCTTAGTTATGCTTTTCCATATTTTAGTTTTATTGCGAGTTCTTGGTTCTTATTCTTGTTAGTTAATTGTTAGTTTTAGAATTAGTTTTTTAATATCTGAAATCATATTCTCAACAACCTTTACGGTAGATCCAAGTTTGATAGCGTAGTGAACTTATTGCTTGATAGGTTAATCCTCGTGGAAACGGTATCCTACTCATTTCTTTATTACTTGTACGACCAATATATTTATCGTGATCGTAACATTTATCATTTCTCTCTCCTCTTGAGATTATGATCTAATAGTGTTGGAGAGTTATAGGTAAAGTAGATATGAAAAAAAGATAGGTAGAATAACGTATCCTATGTATTTTTTTTTTCAAACAAGGGTAAAATGTTTCGCTTGCAATAATCGATAAAGTTATATCTTATAACCTTAAAACGATATCATTTTGGATTTACGAAAAAAATGCAGGATATTTTAAAAAGATTAATTTCCTCTGGTATCATGAATTTTACTAAAATATTCTATAATATTGTATAAAAAAATACTCATCAATGCTTTTCTCAAATCTCAAGCGACATCGTTTTGGATAGGGATGTAAATGGGTCGAGCGGCTTTTCAGGGGCCAAGCCTAATTTAAAAAATAGAACAGACTCAAGTATTTAAAAAAGCTTGTTTAGCAAACAAGCTCAAGCCTAATTTAATGAGACTTGGCTTGAAAGCCCGTGAACTGGTCTGATATATTATTATAATATATAAGAGGCAGGATTCTTTGACACCTCATCTGAAAGTCGTTAGATTAAAAAAGATCAATGGCTCTGATTTGTGAGCATATGACACCATTGATCTTTTTTTATCTAACGGCTCTCAGATGAGGTGTCAAATTTTAAATTTGACACTGGTGTCAAATGATCCTACCTCAATATATAATATATTTTATGTGACTGAATCATTAACTGTATTTTTGTAACCCCATTTTTTTACTATTGTCTACTGACATTCTCTCATGGTCACAGTTTCACAAACAAGCTCTTTGACTATTGATCTCTCCTTTTCGGTCACACAACTTTTCATGAATTTATTCCAACCTTCTACTTAACGCAACTCTGGTAACCAATAAACATTTTTAACTCTACAAGCATAAAAGATGTAATTATATGTGGACCAAGTGGGTTCTATGATTGATTTTACTTTGACAAATGAATATACAATTTGATGCATTTATAGTTTCAACATTTGGACGTATGAAACTTTGAAAAAAAAATTATAATTATAATGAGTCAAGCCAAGTTCAAGTCAAGCCTTTAATTTTTCATAAACAAGTCAAACCAAGCCTAGAATTTAGCTTGTATCAGGCTAATGGACCAAACCAAACTCAAAATATTTTTCATAGACTTCCTTGACTAGTTTAAACTAAAGATTGGCTCTGTCCAGCTCATTTACACCCCTAGTTTTAGGAAGCAGAGAATAATTTTATCTTATATTTTTTTTTTTTTTTGGAGTTACCCAACCCTAATTACCTCTTTGAGGCGAGTTGGCTCCCTTCGGTATCCCCACAAGCTTCGACTCTTTGAGCCGGCTATGAGACTAATCTGGAGTGCGGGGGTCAGTGATGGCTAAAGGTTCAGCCCCCTCCCCAAGATAATTATTAATTGGAGAGAATTCAGCATTTTTCACTATAACATATACTTTTTTAAGGAAATATTCTTTAATAAATGTCGTTAAGACAATCAATGGAAAAATCTAATAATATTTTCTAACCAACCCGTTATAATATGTGCATATGTAACATGAGAATATTTTACGGTTTATACACAAATTAGACTGATAGAGATGCTAGGATCCATCCGTTCTCATCACTTTGCTGGAAAGTGTTTGAAATTTTTATTTGCTGTCAAACTTGAAGAAAACACCGGCACAAGTCACGTGTGACAGGTAAAATAAAATTGAACACACTGAAATTTACAACATAAGAAAATGAAAGAGTGAATGCTAACTCTAAGAATTCAACCGGTCAAAATAACACGAAAGTAACTATCACTTAAAAGTTAAAACCTTCAATGCTGATTGGCACTTAGCCCCTCTTTATTTACAAAAAAAAAAAAAAAAAAAAAAAACTTCAATGCTGATTCGGATGAGGACTTGAAAGCAGTCACTGAAAATCAGGCATAGAAAACAGAAGACTTGTAAAAAAAAAAAAACAGAAGAATCCTCATCACCAAGTACTGATACTTACTACCAGAGAAAGATATCTTTAACGGATATGATCAATTTAGTACAGTTAGCCTAATGAGTTTTATAGCTCTTCTGTCACTGCATAATTTTTTTTTGCAATAACACATAAAAAGTCAAGATATGATGGGATCCACTTTTTCTGTATCAGATAAAATGGTGCAGCAACATCAGAAGTTTGAAACCCTAGGTTAATTGTTTTAATTAAAAATTGGTAGTGATTTTTTTATAGGAAACAAAGTGTAAGGTGATGAATTGTAAGTTACCAAAAGAAAATTGCAGAAAAAATGTGAAAATAAATAAATATATCCAAAAAAAATATAATGAATTAATGAGGCATTTAGTAAAGGAGAATTTTTTTTTTACTAATTCCCAGAAATATGCAAGGAAAGTAATTATCCGAATTATTTGCTCAAATCTACTAAGGTTATGTTTGGTTGGAGTACTTTTTTTAGTGCAACAGGCACACATACGACTTCCTTTTACTTTTTGACATTTGGATTATATCATTTTTTTAACTTTTCATCCATATGATTTGCATCCTCTCACTCCAATTTTAATTGGTGGGTCGCATCGAATGAATGGTGCGTACAATAAAAATTTCGTGTTTAGTTGATTGTCAAATATTATGATATTTTGAGCAAAATAACCCACCTTCGCTTCTTTCTTCAAGGACAATTCTTCTTCGATACGTCTGGAGATATCGCCTGCAATCTTTATTTGTGTTGATTCGTTTATTTAACACAAACTTATTTATCATTGTGAGTTTAAGGAAACCAAACATCCAAAATCAGAAACTAACACGTTCTTATCCCAATCATTCATCACCAAAACAGATTACTCCAATTCGAACATGCAAATTTCACCAATAGCTTCAACTGAAACAACAACACCAAACACACAAAAAGCAAAAATAATAATAATAATAATACCAACTTGAACGCTCAACAAAGAAAACCAATCTTCAATCCGATCATCCAAAAAAATTAAAAATTTCAACAATCGTCATCAAGCTTACTCAACGGTGACAACAATCTCAAAACGATTGTCGAAAAACATTCAATTTTTTTTAAAAAAAAAAAAAACAATAATCCAAACAAACACCAAAAGAAAAACAAAAACAAAAACCAAAACCAAACAAAGAACCCTCACAGGTCGAACCGGGCGAGCTTCGAAAAAGAAGGATCCGGAAGCGATTGGGTAAGTGATAAGTCTCCTAAATGAGACTTAAACTGTGTAAATTGGTGATCTTCAATTGAAAAGAAATGAGTGATTAAATCTTTAGTTGCAATGAAATTCATGATAAATTGGTTTTGATGTTTGCTTGTGTATAAAACTCTTGTACTTAGTTGGATTGTTTAATGCAGGACTTTTAAAAGCCCAAATGTGTCTATGTGAGATAAGGCCCAAGCAAGGAATGATGAGAAAAAAATCAAAGCCCAATGTTGCAAGACCCAATTCAGATGACAAAAGAAAGACAAAAATAAGGGAAGAGGGGAATCTTATTAAGACCATCAAAAAGGCATATCTCCTTAACAATCTCTCAGCAACTGAATCCTAGCCATTTCTCTCATTGGAAGCACCTTTGAACCACACCTCACACTAGCCATCAGTCCACACTGACCATCTTTTCATCTTGATTTTTCTTTACAAATCAAACCACAAGCCTTCCCAAAAAGTATGCTCGAACACAATTTTTCCACAAAAGTGTAACCCAAGTTAAATCCATTTTTCTACATGTGTAGAAGGCACACTATAGAAGGAGCAATTAGCACCATGTAGGGGACTTCTTCATCTTCTTCCTGGTCTTCTTCTTTTCTTTTCTTTCTGCAATTTTATTTTGATGAGTAGTTTTTGATTTTGTTTCTGAGCACTCTTGCAGAGCTATTTTGTGGTTATAGCTTCTACATGGAAATTTCCATTTGAGTTGTAATTTTTTTTTTAATTTTTGTTTACTGTTTATGTAGCTCAACCCTCGTGGATATGAGCTAAACATTTGAAGGTTGAGTCTAGGTTACCTGAACCTCAGTGTTGAATGCTTGTTTATTATTGTTGTTAAATTTGAATTCTCAGTTGTTTAATGACATACTTGTTGTTTAAACATTTTGCATTTAGACATGACGTTAGATGTTTAATTAGGAAGAAATTATCCAGAGGTAGCTGCTTTTAAAAAATGCATTAAGCACATGGGCTTGAATAAGAGATCATTCAAGGGCTGTCTCTTAGAGATAAGGGCATCCACCATGTAACTGTGGACTTGAAATACAAGAGTCCTCACTGCATTTAGCACAGAGATATGTGAATAGAGGTTGTGGATAAAATAATTTTAAGAGATTAAAATCAACAAGAATGATCCGTTAACTGAGAATTTGAATTGAGCAATTTGTAATTAGCATTTCTTTCAATGCTGTAGAAAGAATAACCGAAAGCTCAACATGATTTTTTTAAAAAATATTTTTATCCAGTCTTATCTCTTGCTATTTCTGATTTTAATCATCTAAAAATTTTCCTTAGAATAGCCCACAAAGCCAAAAAGAAATTTTAGATTGAAGTTATTTTTGTATCTTTATTTTCTTTAAACATAAGTCAACAGTTTACAAGTAACTTACAAATATTCAAAAAGAAGTTTATACGTTACATTTCTGTTATTTTTCTTTTTTTTCCTCTTGTGGACAATTTTTATTTTCTTCAATTTAGCATTTATAATATTTGCAATTATTTCACATTGCCAAGAGTCTTGTGAAAATGATATCTCGGACTCAAAAACCTTATATTACTTGTACTTAGGTATACTTGTGAATAACTTACATATTCTTTAGCAAGACCAAGAGTAAGCAAACAAAAGAGAGAGTGTTGGAAATTTAATAAAAAAACAGAATAATAGAAGAAAACACTACTTGTACGATAAACTTGACAAACTTCACTTTCTAGACCCACACAGCGCTTCAACGATTTTATGGCCCACACTATTGAATAATTTTGTGCTCCCTTTCACACTTATTTTTCATTTTACCCCTCTATAATACCAAGGGACCACATATGAAAATGAATCTCCAAGCTGACATTGGAGAAACCAACTAACCAAGCCATATGGGACCCACATATAAACTAAATAAGTTTGGTATGGTTTAAGACTTAGAATAAGACTTATAATTAGATTGATTTATTACCATATTATTCATGATGCATTTTATCAACCAGACGAAGTAAACAAACAGATGAGTACAAATTTTATTATTATTGCAGATTTAAAACAAGGGAAAATGTAAAATACTAAATTATAAGAAACCCTTCGTAAACTAGAAGGACGACAATGGAAGTTTTTTTCACTGGTGAAGAAAATCAGCCACGATTTTTATCAATCTTTTGGCTTGCTCAGTTTCCGGATTGAACATATAATAAACATGCTCCCCTTCTTCCTGTTCAAACTGTTCCAGTTGCCCTTCCCACTCACTCGTTTTCACAGCCTCACAATACAATACTGTTCTGTCCCTAAAGCGATCCTACCAGCAATAGTAACAAGCATTTTAGAACACCCAAGTGTAGCCAAGCTGGGTGCCCCAGGAGCCGTTGGATTGATCATGGGGTTATCTAACCCACCAGGCGCTGAAGGGTACGAGAATTTCCAACCCAGAGACGCCACGGTATCGTCGAACCCAGTAACAGGTTCAGACCCAATTGGCTTTGAACCCCAGAAGTAGGGGTGATTAAGATAAGCACCAGATAGTTTGACACCACCAGGTAAAGTTTCAACCCCAGCACGCATGGCAATGTTATGAACAATATTACCACCACTGCTGTCACCCCCTATGAAAACTTTTCTGAAATCACCATGATTCATCAGCCATGTGTCTCTGTTGTTGAAGTTTTCGGTGGCATGCGAGACAACCCATTGAAGACCAGCCCAGCAATCATCATACGCTGCAGGGAGAAAATGCTCCGGAGCTTTCCTGTGCTCTATGGAAACAATCAAAACATTTCCTTGAGAAGCTATGAGGTTGCAGTATTTGTGGTGGTGCGATGCAAAGGCTGATTCACAGCAGAATACACCGCCATGAAAGTAGACTAAGATGGAGAATTTTTTGTTGTGATTGGATTGTGTTAATTGTGGAAGGAAAAGTCGAGCAGAGAGGTGAGGATCGTTAGAGAAGACAACGTCTTTGGATGAGACACCAGTTGCAGGATCTTCTGGTGAGGGTGGAATTCTCGGTTGGTCTCTTGGGCGTTCTATGGTGCCATCATTGTAGACATATATGAAGGAGGGAATCTGTGAGACTATCTCCTTCTTGGTGCCTTCATTGGAAGCCATTTTATTTTACCTCTGCAATTGCAAAATGTGGATGCAAATGTGTTGTCCAAGAACCAATTTTAATGGCCCTCAAGGCTCACGGGGGAGTTATATATATGAATTCATACAGTATTATTGTATGACTCAAGAAAATGTTTCAAAAAGACGAGAATCATTACATGGTTTTTTAATGGGTTTTATTTTTCTCATGAGACAAATTGTTTCGTGCAACACACGAAAACATTGTTTCGTGCAACACACAAAAAGATAAAGATGAGACCCATTAAAAAAAATAAAAAAATAAGTCTCATCCACTTTTCTATGTGTTGCAATAGACAATTTGTCCGTGCAACATAAGAAAAATAAACCCTTTTTTAATACAATTATTGAATGATGGTTTTTCAATAAAACAAGAAGAATAATGGCAACGAGATTACAGATTTAACGTGCAAATGCTGGACTAGTCCACCATTTAAAATAGCCAATATCATTAAGAAATCATAAGACAAGTCGCATGGGAAAGGAAAGTGGTATCCTATGTAGCTACCAATATTCTTCTCCAATTCCTACAACTTATTTACATAGTGGCTTCCTTCGCACCCTCGCGGAGACGGCTCCGAGCATCTTTCATTGAAATGCAGCAAGACTGCTACTATTGGGGACCAGAACTAAAGAATGGTACGGAAGGTATGACTGTATTACACTCTGGTTACATGCCAAATTTTGATGATTTAGTTGATAACGTCATAGAACTTTATACAAAAATTGTAAAGCAATGCTTGTGGTGAGAGAGTTGCCCCGATTTATGTGGGGGCAGTCAATGGGTGGAACAATTTATCTAAAAGTTCATTTGAAGGAACCTGATAATTGGGATGGAGTAGTACTAATGTGTAAAATTGCAAAGTGCATATTACCATCAATTACGGTTTTGAAACTATTAAATTGATCTTGAATTATCCCACGCCCGATATAAGACTCAATTCATAAATGGTTAACAAGTCCAACAATCGAGACTTTGAGGTTAAGGAAACATGTTGTATCATGGATTGACTCGCATGTCAACTTGCAAAAAAAAATTTGTCCAAAAAATAAATAAATAAAATTGAAACTCTGGTGATTTTGACACAGCCTGCATATTTTATTCGGTTTTTCTCTTCTATTTTTATTTTTTTAAAACAAAATCAAATTTTAAACTTTTACAGGTCAACCTGTGTAACCTACTACCCACGGAGGGTCATTCCGGGTTTCAATTTTCGATCATTAACCTGTGGGTCAAACTTAAACACGATATGAATTCAACCCACCAACACGTTTTACCACCCTATAATAAAATGGTTATGACTTGTTATGTCTAAATGGTGTAAGATGATGAACCTATTGTTTATCCATGTACATCTTGACGCTTGTAATTTACTAAGTTATACTTATTAATTAATTATTAATTATTATTAAAATTATAGTTGTCAAATGCACTTAGAACAATGTGTATTGTCAAGACTTCAACTTCTGAAATACTTTTCTATTCATCCATATCATTCATTTACAGAGAATGAGTATTTATACACTTTATCTTCAAAACTAATTCCTAAAAATATTCTAACAACTTCTTAAACAAGAATTTGTTGTAAACAGAAACATAAACAAAAAGATAATCTAAATCTTTACAACAGTAATTCAATTTCAAATATCTCCTAATCTAACACTCCCCCTCAAGTTGGTGCATGGATGTCACACATGCCTAACTTGCCACTTGTATTATCCAGAGCTTTTCCTGAGACTGCTTTAGTCAAGATATCTGCTAGTTGACTTTCTGATCTAACAAACGGTGTAGTGATGATTTTCTGATCAAGCTTCTCCTTTATAAAATGCCTATCCACTTCAACATGTTTTGTTCTATCATGTTGGACTCGATTATGAGCAATCTCAATAGAAGCCTTGTTATCACAGTAAAGGCTCATGGGAAGTTCATAATTAACTCCCAAATCACTTAAAACATTTGTTATCCATAGAAGCTCACAGATACAATAAGCCATACCTCTGAATTCTGCCTCGGCACTTGATCTTGCAACAACCTTTTGTTTTTTACTTCTCCATGTGACTAGGTTGCCTTCTACAAATGTGAAATAACCTGAGGTAGATTGTCTAGTAGTTTTATCCCCAGCCCAATCTGAATCAGTGTATCCTTCAATGTTCTTTTTGCTGTTTTTCGAGAAGAGGATACATTTTCCAGGTGTTCCCTTGAGATATCTCAAAATACGATATACAGCTTTCATGTGATCTTCACTGGGAGAGTGCATGAATCTGCTTACCACACCAACTTCATAGGCAATGTTTGTCTGAGTATGTGACAAATATATTAGCCTCCCTACTAGCCTTTGATATCTTCCAATGTCTGCTTCTACTTGATTCGGATATATACCAAGTGAGTGGTTCATTTCAATGGGATTCTCAGCTGGTTTGCAAGCCAACATTCCTGTTTCTGATAAGAGATCTAGAGTATATTTTCTTTGAGTTAGAAAGATGCCTTTCTTTGATCTTGCAATTTCTATCCCAAGAAAATATTTTAGAGGTCCTAGATCCTTCATTTCAAATTCTGCTGCTAAATTTTGTTCCAGAGACTTCATTTCATCAAGATCATCTCCTGTTAATACCATATCATCTACATACACTATTAAAATGGTTACCTTTTGTGCTCTGTGTTTATAGAACAGAGTATGGTCAGAATTACTCTGTTTGTATCCGAATCTCTTCATTGCCACAGATAAACGCCCAAACCATGCTCTTGGTGATTGCTTGAGTCCATATAATGCCTTTCTTAGTTTGCAGACCAGATTTTCATTGGACTGGGTTAGTTGTACCCCTGGTGGTATGTCCATATAAGCTTCTTCCTCCAAATCGCCATTTAGGAATGCATTTTTAACATCAAATTGTTTCAAAGGCCAACCCCTATTGGCTGCCAAGGAGATTAGAATCCTTATAGTGTTGAGTTTAGCCACCGGAGCAAATGTTTGCTGATAGTTGATCCCATACTTCTGTGTATATCCCTTGGCCACCAGTCTTGCTTTGTATCGGTCTATGCTTCCATCTGCCTTTAATTTGACTGTGAACACCCATTTGCACCCAATTGGTTTTTTTCCATTTGGCAAAGATGTTAATTCCCATGTTGAATTGCTTTAGAGTGCTTCCATTTCCACATTCATTGCTTTCTTCCAATTTGGATCATCCAGTGCTTCCTGTACACTATTTGGAATTAACACACTAGATAATTGATTAATAGATAATGCATATGATTCGGACAATTGTTGAGTGGATACATAATTGCTGAGAGGATATTTAGCTTTGACTTGTCGGTCAGGTTCATACAATTGTTTCGGAATACCTTTGTTTATTCGAGAGGATTTTCTGATGTGTGTGTCAGGAGGTGAAACAGAAGGAGGAATAAGATTTACCTCGGTATTATGTTGAATTTCTGGGGCAGCCAGAGAAAATCCTTCGGTTATATGTGTTAGATGAGGCATCTCACTTTGTGGACCATCATTTACTGCAGTGGAAACTGCTTCTGGTTGGTCATGTGGGGCTGCTTCAGGCTGAAAATTCTGGACAGCCACGGACTGATTATGTTCTGGTGTAGCTGGTTGTTCATTTGCGGCAGGAAGCAAGTTGTTAAGTGGTACGATGTAAGTAGAAAGCCAAGCTTCTTCTTCTCTATTAATTACTGGTAATGGATGCTCCCCTTGAGAAGGAGAAGTGGAGGCTCCCCCTAAGTAGTATGGTTCATCTTCTCTGAAAGTGACTTCCAATGTGACATAGAATTTATGAGAGGAGGGATCAAGGCACCTGTAACCTTTTTGAACATCTGAGTAACCAACAAAAATACATTTTCTGACACATGGATCTAACTTGGATCTCTGGTTTTTGGGAATATGGACATATGTGGTGCAGCCAAATATCCTAGGTTCAAGATTAGAGGGGTGAGGGATAGAGAAGTGAGAGAGAAGTGTTTGGTAGGGGGTTTTGAAGTTGAGGACACTAGAGGGGGTCCTATTGATGATGTAGGCAGCAGAGGTAACAGCCTCTCCCCAATACGAAGAAGGTACATTCATGCCAAACAGGGATGCTCGAATCACTTCCAATAGAGTACGATTCATTCTTTCAGCCAAACCGTTCTGTTGAGGAGTGTAGGAGCACGAAGTCTGATGTTTGATTCCATGAGAAGATAAAAAATCATTAAAACCTCCATCCATACATTCCATTCCATTGTCAGCCTGAAGAACCTGAATTGTGTTGTTGAACTGCGTTTGAACCATATAAAAAAAATTCTTAAACGCAGAAAACACATCTCCTTTGTGTTTTAAAAGACTCAACCAGCACATACGAGAGCATTCATCAATAAACGTTACATAGTAATAGGATTTAGAAAGGGAAGGGACCTTTGCAGGACCTCATACATCTTAGTGGATAACTTGAAATGGAATAGTGCTTTTATTAAAACTTGGAAAAAAAGGAATTCTGTGGCTTTTAGCTAATGCACAGACTGAACAATGGAAATCACTAACATTTATCCTTGGGAAACAACTTATGAAGATATCGGAATGAAAGATGCCCCAGTCTGCGATGCCATAACCAGATTTTTTCTTTTGCTTTGTCCACAGCAGAGGTAGTAGATGCACGAGGAGAGAGTTCGTTGCTACAGGAAGAGACATCCAAGAAGTAGAGCTTGCCTTTTCTAACACCATAACCAAGGATCTTCTGCCTTTGGTTGTCCTGGAAAATACATGAGGTAGGGAAAAAATGCACAGAGCAATTAAGATGAAACGTAATCTGACTAACATAGAGGAGATTAAATTCGAGTGAGGGAACAACAAACACAGATTTAAGATGTAACAAAGGAGAAAGGGATATAGAACCTTGACCAATTATGGCGGATGAACCACCATTAGCAGTTGAAATCTCAGTCTTAGGGGAAGGGGGAAAATCAGTCAGCAATGTATGATTTTTAATCATTTGATCAGATGCACCACTATCTATTATCCAGGAATCAAAATCAGATAATGTAAGGAGCGCATTGGACTTACCAGGAACTCCTTCATAAACAGCATTGGCAGAAGGGAGAGGAGAGTTACCAAGGACTCCTTCGTACACAACATAGGCAGAAGAGGAATTAGAAGTCATATCCAGTGAGGGTGTGGGAGCTTTGTGCAGAATTTTCCGGCGAGGCTTTTTAGTAAAATCTCACCAATCAGGATACCCAATGATCTCATAGCATCGAGCTTTGGGGTGACCAACATCTCCACAGTGAGAGCAGAGTGGTTTCGTAGGAAAAGAATCTTTGCGAAGCTTTGGAGGACCAGATGATGGACGGCCGCCTTTGGCCACCATGGCTGAGGACTCAGAGGAAGGAGTTGGACGATTCATAGTGACGCGTTGCTGGTATTCCCTACGGACGTAAGCATAAGACCCCTCAAGATCCAATTTTGGGTCTTTGCGGAGGATTTCACCGCGAACCTGATCAAACTCAGCATCAAGACCGCTGAGAAAGATGTGAACACGTAATCGAACGATAGAGGACTGCATGTGGACAACCCCAGCAACGGTGTCAGCCTGAGAGGAGGTACGATGATCTATATCTTGAAATATGGAAAGGAGTTCATTGTAATAGACAGAGAGTGGGCGTCCATGCTGTTTCGTTGTGAAGGAACGTTGATTCAACTCAAACAAGCAAGTTTCATCGGAAGCATCAAAGAAGGTTCTTCGTGCGGCATCCCAAATGGCCGCTGCCGTTTCGAGGCGCAGGAAATGCTGCATCAAAGAGGGAGTCATGGAGTCTATGAGCCAGCTCTTGACTCTCTTGTTGTCAGTAACCCATGAATCGTACGAAGGGTCACCAACCGGTGGTTTCAGGGACGTTCCGGTGAGAAATCCGGACTTATTACGCGCTCCAATGCGCATTTCTAGCAACTGGGACCAAAGAGGGTAATTGTTGTCATCTAGAACAACGGTGATGGGGAAAGATGAGATATCTTGTTGGATAATGATGTTGGAGGGTGGAGGAGCAACAGGGGAAGACGCGGCGGTGGGGTTGGTTTCAGGGGATGAATTCGTTGTGTCCATTGAAATGGATTAGGGATTTGGAATGGGAAAGGGAAACTGGTTTGGGTTCGAGTAAAAAAAATGGGTCTGGGTTAGGGGAAAGTAAAAAGACGATGGAATAATTGGGTTCGGGTTTAAAAAAGAAAATAGGTCTGGGTAAAGGTAAGAAACGATGGAATAATTAATGGAAGATAAAAATTCCCTTGGATCAGAACACAACTGATACCATGTCAAGACTTTAACTTCTGAAATACTTTTCTATTCATTCATATCATTCATTTACAGAGAATGAGTATTTATACACTTTATCTTCAAAACTAATTCCTAAAAATATTCTAACAACTTCTTAAACAAGAATTTGTTGTAAACAGAAACATAAACAGAAAGATAATCTAAATCTTTACAACAGTAATTCAATTTCAAATATCTCCTAATCTAACATGTATGATAAAGTGTAAGATTTATTATTCGTACATCGACATGAGAATAAAAAAATTTACATTCATTATTTTTTCATTGATCAAGTCATATCCAATGGTTCATATAATTAAAAAATGAGTTTAATGTTTCTTATTTTGTAGGAAATAAGATTATCTCCTACAAATACGTAAAAGTGTTTGAGAGTATATTAAAAAATAAGAGTCATTAAATATAAGTGGAATCATCGGTCAAAATTCAGAATTTATGTTACGTTAATATAAAATGATCATGACATGAACCCCAAGGGCTGACAGTGACACAGTTGGTAAGTTGTTTATACCCAAGGAACGTTGTGGCTTAAAGGTCACTACTTCGATTTCTATGCAAAGCATCTTAGGGCTAGTAGTAAAAAATTTCACGCTCAGTACTTGAAGGGGAAAAATATAATACAAATGGATGGAAATACTCTTGGGAAACAAAAAAAAATAAAAAATAAAAATGATCATAATGTATATATAAAGTAAAGTATATAGCTAATTATTTTATAAATAAATTATTTCACAGTAATTTTAAATATGGGTGTTCTCTTATACATCATAAGATTGTAAATATATATGTTTATATTACTAAAGTTTTCAGCGAAAATTTTTCTATTAAATATTCGGATGGAAGAGGTTATATTTACCATATTTTTTTATCACCTCTCATCATCAATTTCATAATCATTGGATAAAAATCAAATCAACAGTTATAAATAATATCAAATAAGAACTATTAATTTAAATTTGAATCAACAATAACAAACTTGATAATAAGATCTGATAAGAAAAAAGAGATAACTATAACCTATTACTCTATTCTTCTGATAATGTTTTTTTTTTAAATTATTAATCAAATCATATGTTAAATATTTATTTATTAAATAAAAATATTATTATAACTGATAAATTATAAAAGCCACGGATGTCTACCGAAAAAATAAAAAAAAAGCCACGTATGGATGACCTAGCTAGTGGTATCAAAATAATTCTTGATTTAATAAAAAAATAATACGGGTAAATTGCATTATATAATCTTTGGGTCATGCAACGTGGACTCAGAAAGAGAGATCCCGCCTACTGAACCTCGTGGGTGATGTTTTCGAAGCCACCAACTCGTTGACGGGAATCGGGGAGATAAGTTTGTCCTACCATATTTTTTTTTTTTTTTGATAACATTAAGGGGCGAAGCCCCAATGTCCTACCATATTTTTCTCGGTAATATGCTATCAAATATGGACAATGTGATTCGGTGGAGTCTGGTTAATTTGCAACCGCCGCAAGCAAAAAAATTTCCGCAATTCCGTGGAGCGCATATTTAGCATAGCACTAGTACTATTGTAATTTAAAATGAGACACTTATATTGTTTTTCTCTTTTTTTTTTTTTTTTTTTTTTTATAGCCTATTGTTTTTCTCTTGTAGATAGCATTAAAAATACCCTTTTTTGTGGTAAACAATTAAAAATACTCTTATTTTATTAATGTCTCTGTGGTTTGCTTCAGCATCACCTATACCCCTGTGGTTTCTATCACATATGCCCCTGTGTTTTGTAAAAAATAAAAAATCATAGGGGCATATGTGATAGAAAAAACAACAGGAGCATAAGTGATTCTGAAACAAATCACAAGAGCATTGGTGAACTTTTCCCTTGATTTTAACTTTAAAAAAAACAGCAAAAGTGTGAAACTTTTTCGCGCTACGCCGGCACGCCGCCTCCAAGGAATTAGAGCCTGTTTGGATAAGCTTTTTTTTCTTCAAAAGTTACTTTTTTAAAAAAAAAACACTTATCGAAAAAAGTCTGTTTGGATGCCTGCTTTTAAAAAAAACAAAAGTCATAAAAAAGTCAAAAATCTACTTTTTTCATAAGCTAAAAATTTTAGCTTTTAAAAAAAGCAGAAGTCAAAAGTCAAATATTTTTTTCAAAAATCAAATATTTTTTAAAAAATCTAAATAGCTATAACTTTTATAAAAAATACTTTTAAAATAAGAAAGTGATAAAAAAGACTTTTTTGAAAAGTCAATACAAACGCACCCTTAGTCTCTTACTCTAAGAAAATAAAATACGAATAAATAAAAAAATAAAAAATCTACTTACTAACTGGATTAACTTCTATATGAGCCGTGTTTACAACCACTGCACTGAATAAATTTCTCCCCATACTCATCGACCTCCAAAGCTTTGTTTTCGGCCTTCACCTTTTTTCTTTGCAATGGCTGCTGCGAACAACAAAGAGATAACCATGGATATTCCGAACCTTGTCCGAGTTTACAATGATGGCACCATTGAGCGCCTCCAAAACTCTCCAATTGTGCCACCCACGCTTGAAGATCCAACCACAGGAGTATCATCCAAAGACGTTGTCATCTCTATCAACCCTCCTATCTCCGCTCGTCTATACCTTCCAAAATCGATCCTTTCCCAGAACCATAAAGTCCCCATCTTGGTCTACTTTCATGGCGGTGGATTTTTCTTTGAATCTGCCTTCAACCAACTCCACCATAACTATTTCAACTTGTTTGTCTCCAACGCACATGTTCTGGTCATTTCTGTTGAGTACAGGCTCGCCCCAGAGGTTCCTCTTCCTGCAGCTTATGATGATTGCTGGGATGCTCTTAAATGGGTAGCCACCAATTCTGAGCCATGGCTTATCAAACATGGTGATTTTGACAGAGTTTTCATTGGTGGTGACAGTGCTGGTGGTAATATTGTCCATAATATTGCCATGCGTGCTGGGGTTGAGGTTTTACCTCGTTCTGTCAAAGTCTTAGGTGCTTTTCTTTCTCATTCTTATTTCTTCAGCTCAAAGCCAATCGGATCTGAACCTGTTGAAGGGCATGAACAGAGCGTGCCCCTTTTGGTATGGGGTTTGGTTTATCCATCTGCGCCTGGTGGCATTGACAACCCTATGATCAATCCATTGGCTCATGGGGCACCTAGCTTGGCTGGGCTTGGGTGTTCTAAGATTCTTGTTTGTGTTGCTGAATGGGATCCGATTAGGGATAGAGGGGTTTGGTACTCTGAGGCTGTGAAGAAGAGTGGTTGGAAAGGTCAACTGGAGCTGTTTGAAGTCGAAGGCGAGGGACATGCTTTTCATATTCACAATCCAGAATCGGCAAATACTAAGAAAATGCTGAAACGCGTTGCTGATTTTCTCCTCCAGTAAAAAAAAGAATTTCCATTAAGCATTCTGTTGAAGTTGATTTGAAGTGAACACAAATGGTTTTTCCTCCGTACACTTGTATTTTACATCTGTACGTTATCAAGTTTTTTTTTTTTTTTTTTTTTTGATAACATACGTTATCAAGTTTTTTAACTGAGTGATCGATAAAAAAAATTAGAAATTTGCTATGAGTTGTTTTTTTCTTTTTCAATATTGAACAATCAAATAAAGTATAATGTAATGTTTTGTGTTGTATACATTTTCTTTTCTGTATTGTCACTTTCTTTTGTGCATTAAGCATTTTTTTGTGATTAATTGATTTATTATGCGAGTCAAACGGATATGAGGTGCTGTTTTGTTTATATTATCTCATGATGAAATTAGCTTATTATATAGTAAGCCAGAAACCACGTTAACTAGCCACGTTTGTGCCGCTACAATGTTCTGCTTATTATACAATGAGGGGAAAAAAAAAATTAATTTATTGTTTTTTTAATAAAAAATTATGAAAATATAGTCATTTTGAAATTAATTAAGAAAATATAGCAGTCAAACACGCCCACATGGGACGTGTTCCAATAAAGGGAAACACGCCCATGTGGGGCGTGATCTAAGCGTGAGTCACGCCCACATGAAGCGTGACCAAGTTGAAGAGAGACACATCTCATCCGGGCATGACCGAGGAGAGAGACACGTCTCATCTAGGTGTGTTTCACCAAGTGCTGCCACGTGTCCCAAAAGTCAATAATTTGACCGTAAAACTTTGGAAGTCCATAATTTTTGACTCGGGTATCCGAATTAGGTAATTTTTTTTTGATTCCACATAACTTTTTGAGATCTACGTAAGGACACCTCATTTGACATATTTTATCTCACAAAAGGAATTGAATTTACAACAATGATACCATAATTATTAAAAATGACATGACTTTGTTACCTTATAATTATTACTAAAAATAATCTAACATTTTTATAATCATGAACAAAAACTTAAAAATCAAAATAAAACGAAAAGCACTCACTTGACTTTTTAATATAAATTATTCGATATTCTGTCACCGACAGATGTTAACCGAATAAAATTATAAATTTCATAAAATTCTTCATTCAAATTTTTAATATATATCTCAATAACATACATAATTAACCTTATCATAACTTACCATAATCATAACGATCTTTATTATGAATGTTTCTAATCATAACAGTAGTTTTCTGCTTATTAATTTGAGTTTAAACGTTCTTATGATATCATTATTGTAAATTCAATTTTTTTTGTGAGAGACAAAATATGCCAAATGAGGTGTCATTACGTAGATCTCGAAAAGTTATGTGAAATAAAAAAAAATTACCTAATTCGGATACCCAAGTCAAAAGTTATGGACTTCCAAAGTTTTACGGTCAAACTGTTGATTTTTGTGCCACGTGGCAGCACCTGGTGAAACACGCCCAGATGGGACGTGTCTCTCTCCTCGGTCACGCCCTTATGGGACATGTTTGACTGCTATATTTTCGTAATTAATTTCCAAACATCTACTTATTCATAATTTTTTATTAAAAAAATAATAAATTAATTTTTTCTCCGACAATGAGAAGCTATTATTGACAGTTTGACACGTCATGATGACATCTCTTATCAAGAAAGGTATCTTATTTTCTGTCGATAAAAAAAGAAGGGTATACGTAATACATTCTATTTAATAATTATCCTGACTATTTCAGATTAAGATTTTAATACTAAGCAACTTATAATTAAAGCAATAATAGTTTCCAAATTTCAATAGTTTATTTCATAATAAGAGTTTGATATAAATTTTATAGTTGTTTTTATGAATTAGCAGTAACTTTAAAAGTAAACTTTATTTTGAGAATAAATTTATTTGAAATTCAAAATAGAATAATACTATATGGTATGGATTGTTTTTAATCATTACATTAAAGATTAATAATCATCTATTCATGTTAAAAGAAATTATTTTCCTTAATCAGAAATGTCAAGTTTAAATTATGATAACAAAAATATAATATTAAAGGTGCTCAAATCAAATTTGACCGGTTTGGATAAAAATAAAAATAAATACACTAAGTAAAAAAAAATTCAAATAGCGTGGCTCATTCTGGTTATATAAATATAATTTCTCAGCCATTTCCTCGTTGGAACAGTTGTTCCGACCCTGCTTCTTGGAGAAAAATTAATTTGGTGGTCTTTCTCTCTTTTTTCTCTCTCTCCTCTCTCCTTTTTCTTCTTCTTTTTTCTACAAGGACTTATGTGATTGTGAACCGAGTTCACCAAATATTCACTGCTCCCGGAGGATTCCATTTCTATTGTTTAGTTAATATACTTTTCTTATTTAAAAAATGAAAATTGTTTTCCTTATGTAATATAAGGTAAAAAAAATTTCCTACACTTACATATAAAGAGATAGGATTTATTTATTTTTTTTTCTCTCTTATATTCTCTTTTCTCTCTCCTCTATATGTGTCTATAAAAAATAAATTTTATCCTATGTCATATAAGAAAACAATTTCCCTTAAAAAATATATATTATTGCCATTCGTTTAGTCATTATCCAAATATACTTTTCTGTTTGTTCTAGTCATATTTTCTATCTACTGAAAAAAAAAAAAAAAAAAAAACCCGCTAAAACTTGACTATAGATACATTGGACACGTACAAAGCGCCAATTAGGCCTGGCCAATAGTTCATTGGATCCAGTACAGTACAATTTATTTTCTTGGATCTATAATAGAGAGGAGAGTTTTTCGAGGTAAAGTTTGTACTTTCCTTTGTTTTTATATACCAATCATAATTAATATTTTAGGTAAGTAAGCTCCTCTTAATATACCTACAACCTATAATTTTTTTAACCGTTTATAAAATTAATTTTGTATCCAAAATTAAGATTTTATGTTCTTCAAAAAGATGCTACTGATGAGCGGACAGTGACTAAAGTATTATGTTTGGATAAAAAAATTATCAGAGACTGCTACGTTAACAGTAAATCTTGTTAAAATACTACGTTGTATAATTTGTTACACAGTGTAGCGAATTATGCATGCAAGTAATTCGCTACACAGTATAGCGAAATATGTCACGTCAGAATGCACAGAAACAAAAATACCACATGTCAAATTTTGAAAAATTCGTTACATAGGGTAGCGAATTTCTCAAAATTTGACATGTGACATTTTTGATTCTGACGTGGCATATTTCGTTACATGTGTAACAAATTACTTGCATGCATAATTCGCTACATTGTGTAACGAATCATGTTGCATAACATTTTGACAAAATTTACTGTTGACGTGACAGTTTGTTAATTTTTTCGTCCAAACGTGACAAAATGATCACTGTTCCACAACGATGAGAATGAAACTCAGGTTCTTCCACCCAATTTGTACTTTCCTTGTTTCATCATATTCTGCTATGCTCTGTAGCAATCCTCCCGTGTGCTTCCATTGCTCTTGTTCTTCAAACCCTTCGATGGCTAACGCAACTCCCAGGTTGGCAACACTTGGGGTGCTCGAAGCTTCTTGTTTGTGTTGCTGGCAAAGATAAGATTAGAGACAGAGGAGTTTGGTACTACGAGGCTGTGAAGAATAGTGAGTGGCAAGGTCATGCGGAATTGTTTGAGGTTGAAGAGGAAGATCATGCTTTTCACATTTACAATTAATACTGAAACTGAGAATGCCAATAATATGATCACACGCTTGGCTTCTTTCCTCCTTTGACTAAGAAACACTTTGGATTTTATACCGTAGGCTTGTTCTTGCAAATTTTATTCCTGAAATGCTCCTGTTGTACGTCTTAATCTTAATCTTATGATGACTGGTGAGGCTTAATTGGAGTGCTATTAGCCATGTTATGAGTTTTATCTTAAAGTTTGTTTTGAGAACATGTTTGTTTAAATTTCCAATATCCTAGCTAGCTAAAAAGATATCATTTCTCAACAAATAAAGGGACTAACATAGCACTTAGGAACATAAGAATATAAGAATGCAAGTTATGTTGTTGTAGGAGAGCTGCAGCTTCTGGTATGCAAGGGCTTAGTTCCGGAATCATTTGGTAAATTGGTTGCAAGAAGGACTTGGTTAAGGAATCATAGCTCTTAGTCCAAAATGTAGCATTTATAGTAGTACTACTCAATCACGGAAAAGATCTTTACAATTTTTTTTTACAAATTTTTTTACAACTTACATTGTGTATTTTTGGAAGTACCTAGTGTAACTTACTGAACTTTCAGATATAGTTTGTAAACAAAAAAATATAAATAAACAACTAAAAAACCTTGATCACGTTTCTATGAAAGGGAAATTATCACATTATCTTAGACCATTACAATTTACTCCATTTATATTTTAGTATTTTATTATAGTAAAGTCTTTTTTAGGTCTCTAACAAAAAATATGATCCTCCACTTTCATCTTTTATAAAAAAAAAATTAATTTTTGGTCTCTCTACAATTCTAGTTCTTTGAAAATATAATTCCTCGAAAATTCAATAAAGATGATTCAATTTTTTTTTTTTTATAACAAGATGATTCAATTTAGTTCCTAAAAAAGGATTAATATGATTTTTTTTAAGGAACGAATGGAGATCATATTTTTTTTGGGAGAATTTTATTATTAATCAACGATGAAACCTACTATTACTTACATATTTATTTTTAATTTCTAAAAAATAAAGCTGAAATAAACATGTAAATGAGTAATAGACGTTTTTTATTAATGAAAGCATTAAATATCAAAATATCGATACAGTAACTACAATCTTAAGGAACACTTCAATAAATAGAATAACTTTTAACACTATAGTCCTACAATCCAATCTTAAGGGCCATGTTTGTAGTAGGTATGATTTGATGGCCGTGTATTCCAAAATAGGTATGAGTATGACTTGCACCAAAAGCAATCGTAGGTACCGACTCACATAGGAATCGGCAAGGAAAGCAACGGGCGTAAATTTAAAGGTGGCAAAGTGGGGGCCGTGTCTCGTTCTGCCCCACTTTGTCATCAACTTGTTAAAAAATGAGTTTTCGTCCTGTTTTTGAAAGTGAACTGAAAAATTCAGCCCGTCCCACCCCGTCTGGCGGGTTGGGCGGGTTGGTCCGCCAGCCCGAGTCTATTTTATACTGACCCACCTCGATCCGTCTATGCTAGTCATCAACCTGCTAAAAAAATGAGTACGTCCCACTTTTGAGATGAGTTGAAAAACTCAGCTCGCCTTACCCCGTTTGATAAATTGGGTGGGTTAGTCCGCTAAGTCGAACCCGTTTTGCCGACTCTAGGCGTAATAGCCGCTTGTCCGATTTATTTGAATCCACGTGAAATAGAAATGAATCGGTTATTGCATATATCCAAACTAATTTAATAATATCAAAACTGAATTATATCCAAAATATATAATCTGGTTCGGTTTCAAAAACCAGTTCTTATAAAATGGTTTGATTCGGTTTTTCAAATTTTGACCTGATTATATATCTTTGGGGGAGGAAAAGGTGTAAGAGATTTAAATATGGCTAAGTTTCGATTCAAAATTAATCCTATAGCCAATTTAAAGGATTAAAGCTTGTGAAAATATCTTGTGATCAATTTGTTTCAAAAAGATAATTATGATTAATATAAAAAAAAATTACTCGATTCTACTATTTTTATTCGAGGTTTTTTCTTTTTTTCTTTTTTGGCGATTAGTTTAGTCAGCAGAGATAAGTTGTATAATGTATTGCTTAGGCCTGGCCAATAGCTCAGTGAATCCAAGAAAACAAGTTTTGAAATTTAAAGTTGGTTTGAAATCTGTTTCAAAAAATAAATTTTTCATTTTTTTTATAAAAAACTCATTTAATAAAGCCTATTTTGTAAGAAAAATATATATAAAATTAATTTTTTTATTTATTAAATCAAATTTAGAGAATATTTCTGTAATATAATTATATAAATCCTATTTTTATTTTGTAAAAATATTTCTGTTATTTTTGTTTGTGTTTTGATTTTTAACTTTCAAAATAAAAAAGTGTAAAAAATATCTATTAATTAATTATTCTATAAAATAATTTTAAAAATAAAAAAATTAAAATACAATCAAACACACCCTAAATCACCTATATTGAACTATTTTTAGGTCATTACTTATTTTGGACATTTGAATGTAAATCAATGCTTCGGTAATACAATGATTTAGTACTATATTGAGTTTGTAAGATAAGACACTGGGGGCATCCATCAATAGTTTCGTTTATCGTCGTTGAAAATAGAATCAGCAAGAGTTAACAAGCTAGTCGGTAGGCTTGCTTCGAATGTAGTCAAATGTCTCCTAGGCACTAAGTAAAGAATCAGAAGTAGCAGAGCACTTTCGGTACCATGGGATACTGATTTTATTGGATGTGACAAGAGATTTTATATTATAATATAAGAGAAGAATGTTTCTCATTTTAAATAATATAAAGTTATCTTATTTTAAAAAAGAAATAGACATAAAAAATATTTTTTATTTAAAATATAAATAAAAAAATTACTCACTTTCTCTTCCATGATTTTCATTTCTTGTGTTTATCTCTTTCTTAAACATAACTTATGTCATTTAAAATGACAAACACTAAATTCATAATATAAAATACTAAAATCATTTTTTTTGTTCAAAAAGAAATATCAATTAATGTGAACTCCGATATAACCTACGATAGTACTATAAATTATTCCCAGATGTTGGATGACCCATAATTTTAGGGGTAGGAAAGTCTCCATATTGACAACATTGTGACAACACATCTGTATTTTTCTCTGTTAAATCAATATTCAAAACAAAAAGTGTGTGTCATTTTAAAGAATGTAAAATTGTGTCATTTTAAGAGAGAGAAAGAAATAGATAAAGAAGGAGAGAGAGTTGACAAAAAAATAAAGGTGTAGATAAAGAAGGAGAGAGAGAGTTGACAAAAAAATAAAAATATAAGTCTCATGTCTTTGTGAAAATGAAAAGATATAACTGTTATTTAAAAAGATAAACATTTTTTTTCATATTCAAATGCCGTCCACAATACGGATTACTGTATCCACCACTCTTAAAATATAAAATTGGAGGAGAGATACTGTATCAGGTTTCATGCTTCCATCAAAGAGTGGACCAGTTTGGATTTGTGACCAAAAATGTAACATTTTATCAAAAAAATTATTTAAATGCTACGTGAACAATATTTTTTATCAAATTGTCATGTATCATAATTAGCTACCACTGATAGTGAATTTTGTGATCAATGATTTCGTGACACATGTTCGTATTGCAGACCAAATTCGCTACCAGTGATAACGAATTATGACACGTCAGTTTTTTCCTGCGAAAATGTGCCACGTCTCATAAAATCATTGGCGAACATAATATACTATAAGTCGTAGCCAATTTTGATCATTGTTCCCGAGTTTTTGGATTTTATTCATTAAAAATTATTTTGACCCCGCATCAGCTAACTATTTGAAAAATAATTGTTATAAAAATTACTGCATGCTATATTAGTTTCTTATTTAAATAAAATAATTAAAATTTTATTGAAAGAATTTTAAAAGTGTGTTTTTATTAAATTAAAAATCAAACATATACTATACTTATTGCTTATTGGATTTAGTTTATTTTAAAGGCAAACAATTTTTGGACAGCTCCACAGAATAATATTTTTAAAAAAGTAAAAAATTTCTCTAAAATAAATTGTTACCAAACATGTCATAAGTCACATGTTTATGAGAGATAAATGTTACTTGCATTATTTTCTTTCACACACACGGTAAAGGTTTAGTTTTCACACTTTATTATTTTTATTTTTTCTTCTCATAGATGTAAGATATTTGAAATGAATTAGTAAATGTTTATTAGTTATTAGTTTTTGTCATAAATATCTAAAAAATAACGAATAATAAACATTTGACAATTTACTTATAATAACAATATTTCTTGAAAAGTAAATAACAAGGGGATTTCCTTTTTGAGTAGGAGCGCGCAATCTTCTATTTTTTTTAATATTTTTTATGTAATAGAAGATAAATTTATCTTATATACTAATAAAAATATGTGTGATCTATATTTTATTTGTATCGTTCTTCTATTTATATGAATTCATGTGAATTTTATATATGTATAAGAGAGATCAGAATTATTTTTTAAGGTAGGATATTCTTATTATTTCATTTTTCACTACTAATCTACTACAACTTTTCAGCGGTTGGATCTCATTTAACTGACAATTTCTTAAAAGTTTTTCAAAAGAGAAAAATGAAAAATAACTTTTAAAATATTCTTTCATAATACATAATTATATTAGGATGGTAATATATTGGTAATGAAAAAATTGGGTAGGAAGAATAATTTTTTTTATTTTTTGTTTTTACTGTGAAGTGTGATGAACTATAACCTATAAAATACAGACACGCACTTTTTTGTGAATTGTGCATGTCGGACACGTGTCCGACACGGATACGTTCGTACACGCGGTTAATATTTTGAGACACGTGGTCAACTCTTCGACAAGTTCCGACACGTTTTTTCGACACGCGGTCAATTTTTTCGGACACGTGGTCAACAATTGGACACGCTGGGACACCTTTTTTTTGTCTTAATTTTATTTTATTAACTAAAATAAAATCATTTATAAATCAATTTTTTTCTGTTATGAAATTTGAATTGAAAAATTAACAAAGTACGAAAAATAATTTTTTTTTATATTTATGTTATGAAATTTTAATATTTGATTGATTATATGACTTATTATGGACTGTTATATCTATTAAATATAAAATATATTATATATTGAAAATATTATTTAATTTCAAAACGTGTCTCAATGTATCAAAATATACTATTTTTTAAAATTAACGTGGTAACGTATCGTATCTCGTGTGTTCTCCGTGCATCATAAACTATAACTATAAGGCGGAAAGTCAGGGTTAGGTAGTGTTCGTTGGCCGCTAAAGTCTCTGGGGCGACGCGTTTGAACACATGTATAAAATGACAATCGTGTCCTATAAGACTTGTAGGAAGCAACCATGTTTTTAACTTGTTTGGCAATAAGTGAGTGCATAATAATGAAAGTGTTTTATGTCCGCTTCAACTTGTTTAACATGTCTGCTTTTTAGCTTTCTTTTTCTGTCCTTTTTCTATTTTTGTTGGGGCTATGCCCATGCTCGTACAAAAATAAAATAAAAAATATGGCTGTGACTGTGACTCCGTGAGGATTATGAAAGTCACTCTGTGCGGGGATGCTATTGACCGGGAATAGATGTTTTCATGTTAAAGTTTTACATAATTTGATTATATAAATTTTTTGTATTTATTTTTTATTAATGATAATTGGATTCTATTTATTTAATATATGTAAAGAAAAAGATAAATATAAAAATTTCATATAACTATATTATGTGAAATTTTAAAATGAGAGAGAGGATTCACTCCCCTAAATGACCTGAAGAAACTAAAATCAATGTGGTTAGGCTGAATTTTAAAAAATAAAATAAATTTTGATATAATTTTATTATAGATTTAAATCATATTTTAGTTGGATTAAATTTAATTTCAAGTCATAAAATCTTGTAAGAAAATTTATCTAAAAAGAGTGATAAATTATACATTTATCTAAATTTTTGAAAAACCGAAATAAAATATCAAATTATGTTTGGACAATTTAAATAATTAAAGAAAAAAAATATGTATTCAGTTATGTCATTTCATACACGGGAAAAAAGTTTTCGATGTTATTTTAGATAAATTTATTTAATGTTCATCGAAACGACGTTGTTTTGGAGTTGAAAAATTAAAAAATTAGAGTGATAAAGACTAGTATAACCTTGAAATAAACTAAAATTATAAAAATACCATGATTTTTGTCTCAAAACGACGTCATTTTGATAAATATTAGATAAAATTATCAAAAGTAACATCAGACAAAACAAACCTTTCATGTACACCCAAAAATATAAATTTCATTAAAAAGAAAAAGAAAAAGCAAAGATAAAATAACACAACTATGTATGCTTTTCCCATAATTAAAAGCATAAAAGCGCAATTATCTAACTACCCCGACACGGTTCACGATTCCACTTGCATATTCCCGCGCGTCCAGCCAATTGGAGTAGTGCTCTTCGACGACTTGAAGGATATGATTATAACGAGGGTAAAGTATCTCAGACACTGATCAATGTGTCACGCTTTGACAAACAAATTATCAGAATGTCACGCGAACAGTAAAAATTTTCAAATTGTCATGCGGGATAATTCGCTACTTAGTGTAGCGAATTACGTTTGAAAATAATTCGCTACACTGTGCAGCGAATTATGCCAGGTCAGATTGCTCCGTCAGTAAGAATGCCATGTGTCATCCCAGGAGTAATTCGCTGGGGTATATAGCGAATTACAGTGAGCAGGAGTCATTCATGGCAGTCTCTTGTCGGACACATGTCACAACTCCTGTAATTCGCTGTACCTTGCAGCGAATTATGTGTCAGTTTGCCAGTCCTGTCCAGTCATTGTCAGGACACGTGTCAATACCCCAATAATTCGTTGTACTGCCTAGCGAATTATGTACTAATTTTGCCATGACTCATAGCGAAATAGGGACCACTCTGATTGATAATGGACAGGTGTCAGCCCCCTAGTAATTCGCTAGGGGGCATAGCGAATTATGTTGCATAAAGTACAACCTCATGTAGCGAACTTTGTTACTATAAATCAGCTCAATTCCATTTCAGGAACGGACTCTGAGTGCGAAAATTTGCCATTTATATACAAACATTACTACTTTTGTGTTATCTTTTGTGAATGTTAGTTTATTTTCTACTTTGGTAAGATGAGTGAGGGTAGGAATGATGTAATCGCCACAGTTTATTATAATGGGAGAAGATATTTGGGGCCAAACGGGCAAGTTTTTGAAGGTGATGCAAAAATGTTTCGCATGAGCCCAACATGCAATCTTCACGAGCTTAAGAAGATAATCTACAAGAAGTTGAGATTACAACGTGGTCAAACTCTTGCTCGATTGACCGCTAGGTGTGCCTCTGGTAACCACGTGCAATGGGTTGGCGTCAAAATTGTTGAAGATGACGATGTAACATTAGTAGTAGATGCAAGCACTTCAGAACACGGCGAGTCAAGATTTATTAAATTTTATGCAGAAGTCAACTATGGTGGACAATCAAGCAGTCAACTTTCTCCACCATCCACTGACATCATCGACATAAACATGGTTCCAGTGGTTAATCCGGAAGATGAGGACGCGTCCCCCGCGCTTGCACCACAAACTCAACAACTGTTTGATGAAAGCTTGCCGGTCCACGACATGTACGATCCATCATGGCGTACCGATAGTTCGGAGGAAGAGGTTGATGAAGGTCTTGTTCCGGACAGTGAGTCCTCGGATACAGATGTCGATGGTGATTTTGATTGTTGTCCGTCCACTGCAGTTGGTCTACCAATTCCGTCGCCTGGCATTGTAGGAATGCAAGACCCTCCAGTTGCAGGTATGTAGAATCGATTAATAACCGTGTTAGTGGTGTATGTTATGTCATATAAACAAATTATATGATTTTGGGGTTTTGGATATGTTATTGAACAGGAAATGATAATGTACCATTTTGGGATGGAATCAGCCATTTCACGAATGTTAATTGAGAATATCCAGATCAAGAATTAGAAGATATGCGTGGAGCACAAATACCTAACTGGTAGAGAATGAACCTTAAATAATACTTTAAATATAAAACTAAACTAACTTAACTTTATATGAAAGAGAATGAACCTTAAATAATACTTTAACTAACCTAATGTTTGAAATATCTACATTAACTAACCTAATGTTTAAAATATCTACACTAACTAACATTAAACATTAAATAATGCATTAAATAATACATTAAATAAAATGAATTCAACCAAAACTAACCCAAATAACTACATTAACTAACCTAATGTTTCAAAAATCTATACTAACTACTATTAAACATTAAATAATGCATTAAATAATAAATTAAATACAATATTGAAACAACATAAACTAATCAAACAAAAACATTAACCCAAATAACTACATTAACTACTACTAAACATTAAATAATAACTTAAATAAAATTTTAAAACAAAAACAACTAAAGAAAAAATAAAACTAACCTTTAGAGAGAGAGACCACACTTTGAGAGAGAAGGGTGAGGATGGAGAGGTGGGGAAGGGGTGGGGGGCAGAGGGGATTTATAGAAATTTTTTGAGGGAAGTTCGCTGGGGTGTCTAGCGAATTTGTGTATGATTGACACGTGTCCAGCATGCTGCTGTGCATCAGGTTTCCGTTTAGAGTAATTCGCTACATACCCTAGCGAATTACTCCTGAGATGACACGTGGCAGTGATGCTGACGGGGCAACTTGACCTGACATAATTCGCTGCACAGTGTAGCGAATTATTTGCAAACGTAATTCGCGTAGCATTTTGGTAATTTGTTTGCCAAAGCGTGGCACATTAGTCACTGTCCCAGAGTATCTCTTATCTTGAAAGACGTGAAGTTATCTGATTTTAAGAAAGAGAAAGAGATAAATAAAAGAGGAGAGAGAATTGACAAAAAATAAAATAAAAGTGTGGATCACACTTCTTTGTAAGAATGAAATGATATAAGTTATGTCATTTAAAAGGATAAACACATTTTCCTTATATTAAACATGTTATATATACATATGGTTGATTCATCATATTATTCTTGTTTTAATTTAGAGGGACAGTAGTGATATATAATTTAAAAATGAGATAAAATAATAAATTAATTTAGAAAAGAGGGCATCAACGTAGAAATATCCACTTTTGACAATGACAAACTAATAACGCACATTAAGCACCAAACCCAATTATTAATTATACTTTGACAGCTTAATATTAATTAGTATATAGCCCTCTCTCAAGTCTCAACACAAAACCGCACCTTCCATTCCACCCCATAGCCCCATCCTCTCTGTTTCCTTCAATTTATTCTATCTGTACCTTCAATGGCTTCTTCCATTTCCACCGACAAAGAGATAGAAAAAGAGCTTCTTCCCCTTATCAGAGTCTACAAGGATGGCACCGTGGAACGTCTCCTAGGCTCTCCAATTGTGCCACCTTCCCCTCAAGACCCTGAAACTGGGGTCTCATCCAAAGACATTATTATCTCAGATAACCCTTACCTCTCTGCTCGCGTTTTCCTTCCAAAATCCGATCAAAATCAGAGCCAGAAACTTCCCATCTTTGTCTACTTTCACGGTGGTGGTTTTTGCGTTGAATCAGCCTTCTCTTTATACTGTCACCGCTACCTTAACATCTTAGTTTCTCAAGCAAATATAATAGCTGTGTCTGTGGATTATAGACTCCTTCCACACCACCCTCTTCCAGCAGCTTATGAAGATGGTTGGAGTACTCTCCAATGGGTTGCTTCCCATTCAACCAATAACCCCACAAACACTGAGCCATGGTTACTCAACCATGGTGATTTCGACAAACTCTATATTGGGGGTGACACCAACGGTGCAAACCTTGCACATAACTTAGCTATGCGTGCTGGCACTGAAACCTTGCCTGGGAATATTAAGATATTGGGTGCGTTACTCTGCAACCCATTTTTCTGGGGTTCGAAGCCAATTGGATCTGAACCTGTTGAGGAGCACCCTACGAGTTTGGCCATTAAAGTTTGGAACTTCGTATACCCAGATGCACCAGGTGGAATCGATAACCCTATGGTCAACCCTTGTGGTCCTGAAGCCCCTGGCTTGGCTACACTTGGTTGTTCTGAGATTCTGGTTTGTATTACTGGGAAGGATGAGTTTAGAGACAGAGATATTTTGTACTACGAGTCTGTGAAGAAAAGTGGATGGCAAGGTGAAGTGGAACTGTTTGATGCTGGAGATGAGCTACATGGTTTCCAGATCTTCAATCCTGAAACTGATAAAGCTAGAGTCATGATCAAACGCTTGGCTTCTTTTCTCTCATGAGTTAGGATTGATTTTCATCTGTTGTAATAATTAATTCATGGATTAGGATTGATTTTCATCTGTTGGAATAATTACATGAAAGATATTGGACACAATATTTCAGTTTCGAAAAACAAAAATGTTGTACTCTCTAGTTTGAGATTTTAGTTATTGCTACATCATTTACTCTTTTATTGTTTGGGAAAAATGTGTATTCTTTTACACTTATATTCTTTTAGGAGAGATAAAGAAAGTAATTTGGAGAAGAGAGAATGCAGAAAAAAATTTATAATTTAAAATTTGAAAAAACATACTTCATTTATCTAAAAGGACCATTCTTTTGAAGGACAAACAATAAACCCTTATTATTTTTTGTCTTGTGTGCTTATTATTGAAGGAAACCCGAATACCCCCCTCTGCTTTCTCTCTCTTGCTCTAAGTTGTTTTAGGTTAGCAGCTTGGATCCCCAAATGTCTTTTTCTAGTTACAATTCCAGCCCAAATTTGTGATAGCATCAAGAGTTGGTACAGACATGTTTGACTTCTAATTTGGGATAGAAATTACATGTGGTCATTTATTCCATATCAAATTTATCAAAAGTACTTCATACTCATAAAATAAAATTGTATTAAATATAAGGTACTCTGAATGTGACTAAGAGTCTTTCTACTTTGAATCCGACAAAAAAAAAAAAAAAATCTTTCTACTTTGCGTAGAATTTTGTTACCTTTTGTTATATTTGAAAAATAAAAACTAGCATCAGTAAGGTTAGCCTAGTGGTGTTGGGTGTGTATTAAGTTTGCAGTTTGATTTCTATGTAATATAAAAAAGAAAAAGAGAAAAAAAAGCTGGAATTTGATATTGAATTTTCAGTTAAAATGGTTTTATTTATAATTACAAAAATGTTATTTTATTTCATATTTTTGCAGTGTTATAAAGAAGATGATAAAAATTACCTTTGTATCATTTTTTTTTTTACAAAATTTTAAAACAGAATTAAAATAATATTTTTATAATGAGATAGATGTTTGTCCTTTTAAAGAATATATAATTGTATCATTTTAAGTGAGAGAAAAATACACAATAAAAAATATGGGAAGAGAAAGTAAAAGATTTTTTTTAAGGGAAAAATATTTATCCTTTTAAAGGACACAACTTATATCCTTTCACTCTCACAAAGAAGTAAGACCACACTTTTATTTTTTTTTTGTCAACTTTCTCTCCTTCTTTATCTATCTCTTTCTCTCTCTTAAAATGACACAATTTTATATCTTTTAAAATGACACACACTTTACCCTTTTTTTTAATTTAAATTTTAAATAAAAAATATTAATTTTAACTAAAATAAATATTCTTTTAAAAGAATAAATATTTTTTTATTTGTAATTGGGGAATAACTAAAAATACATCAAAATATTATATTAAAAAAGAAAAAAAAAAGAAAAAAGCGCTAAAACACTTCGTGTAAAGTAAACTTGGGTAGGAGTAAGAGTTCACCGAATCTTAGTAATCATCTTCAAATCTTATTAGAGTTGCATCATTTTAAGATTTTCCCTCCACAGAGACATTCTCTCACACAGAACAATCGTTTAAATTCAAGAATCAAGATTGTGCTAACTGCACAGTGCCCATTCTCAGTTTCAGATCAAGATCAAGATCAAGAGGTACACTTTTCTTCTTTCTAGGGTTTCCCTTGTACTTTATTTCTGTTTCAATTCTTCTCTATTTCATTTTATGGTTTCCACGGTTCATTGCGCTTCCGACCCTATCTTCTCCCCTTTCAAAGTTCAAATTTTTCTGAATCCCTTTATATCTCATTTCAAGTTTGTAGCTTTGCACTGTCTCAGATCTGTTGCATTTTTCGCTTAAGCTAAGATTTTTGCGATAGATTTGTGGGTTTTCACCGAGGAAACAATCCCGAATTTTCTTGACTTGTTGGCACCCTTGCTTTTATAAACTTATTTTCTTTTTTAATGTCATCTAAAATGGAAATGCGTCTTTCCCCGTGCTTCGTGTGACTGAATCGATGCTATTTTATCAGTATATCTGGGTCTGAAGTTTGTTCTTGTGTTTGTGGGTTTACCTTGGTCCTATATATTCCATGACATTGTATTAGGAATGAATATATATACGCTGTTGGGACAAATTTGTTATTTTACTTTAGACTGAAATGTAGGAGTGCGAGTGACATTGGTTGATTGTACTGCACATTAGAGCGGATAATTAACTTCAGAGCAAGTATGTATATATGATTGTCTTTGCATTTTTAGGAAAGTAAAGGGAAAGTGGATATATTTTGGAAAAAAAAACAAAGATAAAAAGAGAATGGAGATGCCAACAGATAGATCTTTAGCCTGTATTGGGTCATTCATTGGTAGATATTTTGAAAGATAGGTTTATTGACATTAAATAATCTCGTATGCTTTTTCTAGTTTTGATAGCAATTTTAACAAAATCTTCTTGTAATACCAATTTCTGTACTTGGTCATGTTATTCATAAATTAGTGGGATAAGGCTTGGTTGTTGATGATGTCTTTCATAATCTAATCATTGAATAGAAGTGTTTAAGGCTTATTTGCATGGTGAGAACTTTTGACAAGCTCCATGTAGATCTTATTCTGGTTCTTCATAAATAGTAGAATCGGAAAGATGACAAAGGTAGATTTATATGAAATAAAATACATGGAAGAAAAGTCAAATTATGTGCTATGCATAATTTTGGGGCAAATACTTAAGTCTTGCCTGCATATTAACTGTTGTTTTTGTTATAGTTGTGCGTTAGAGGCCTGGACATGGGCACCTTCAATTTCCCCCCCCCCCCCCCTCTCTTTCTTCTCTTGTAAAATATCCAACATATTGAAACTACTTACATAAGCACTTCTTGTAGGTTTCATTGCAATGGATGCTATGGAGCTGAACTCGCAACATAGACAATTTTCTATTAAGTTATGGCCTCCAAGTCAGAACACCAGACAGATGCTTGTGGAGCGAATGACCAACAACCTAGTGACTAAATCTATTTTCACGCAGAAGTATGGGACTTTGGATAAGGCAGAGGCGGAAGAGAATGCGAAAGGAATTGAGGATGCAGCTTTTGCCACAGCAAACCTTCATTATGAGAAAGAGCCAGATGGTGACGGAGTTTCTGCAGTCCAGCTTTATGCCAAAGAATGTAGTAAGCTCCTCCTAGAGGTTCTTAAAAGAGGACCTGGTAAAATGGATACCAAAGAAATGGTGACACCTGATAATACCACTGCTCTTCATGAATCTGTTTTTGATATATCTAAAGGCCAACGGGCCTTCATTGAAGCAGATGAGGCTGAGGAACTCTTAAGGCCATTAAAGGAGCCAGGAAATTCTTTCACTAAAATATGCTTTAGCAATAGAAGTTTTGGATTAGGAGCAGCACAAGTTGCTGAGCCCATTCTCGTTTCCCTCAAGAACCAGTTGAAAGTAGTAGATCTATCGGATTTTATTGCTGGAAGATCAGAAGCAGAAGCTCTTGATGTCATGAATATATTTTCAGCGGCTCTAGAGGGTAGTGTGTTGAAATCTTTAAACCTTTCTGAAAATGCTTTAGGTGAGAAAGGTGTTAGAGCATTTGGAGCACTCTTGAAATCTCAAAACAGCTTGGAGGAGCTTTATCTGATGAATGATGGAATCTCAGAGGAAGCTGCTCGAGCAGTTTGTGAGTTGATTCCTTCCACAGAAAAGCTCATAGTTCTTCAATTTCATAATAATATGACTGGAGATGAAGGGGCACTAGCTATAGCTGACATTGTGAAGCGTTCTCCTTCATTAGAGGAATTTCGTTGTTCCTCTACAAGGATAGGTCCTGAAGGTGGAGTTGCCTTGTCTGATGCTCTAGGGAATTGTACCCATCTGAAAAAGCTTGATTTGCGAGACAACATGTTTGGGGTAGAAGGTGGAGTTTCTCTTAGTAAAGCTCTGATCAACCATGCAGGGTTAAGAGAGATATACCTGAGCGAACTAAACTTGGAAGATGATAGCGCAATTGCTATAGTCAGTGCTCTTCAGGAATCAGCACCTCACCTTGAAGTTTTGGAGATGAGTGGAAATGAGATTACTGCTGATGCTGCTCCTGCAATAGCAGCTTGCCTAGCAGCAAAGGAATTTCTTACCAGGTTGAACCTCTCCGAGAATGAACTCAAGGATGAAGGTGCCATCCAGGTAAGCAAGGCAGTTGAAGGTCATGTCCACATGAAGGAAATTGATCTAAGTTCCAACCAAATAACAAGGATTGGAGCTCGACAATTGGCTCTGACTGTTGTGCAAAAGGCTGATTTCAAGTTTCTGAACATTAATGGAAACCACATTTCTGATGAAGGCATTGATGAGGTGAAGGATATATTTAAACAATCTCCTGACTTGCTTGGGCCATTAGATGAAAATGACCCTGATGGAAGAGACGATGATGAAGATTCTGCTGAAGGAAGAGGTAGTGAGGCCGAACTGGAATCCAAAATGAAGAACCTTGAAGTCATTTAAATGAACTGGAGGAGTGATTCTGTTGTGTTAGTTTTTTTAATTTTATTATTATTTCTCTTTAAAGAGTAAACTTCTATTTCGATATAAAATTCGTGTCTGAAAATTTCAAGCCTAAAGATTCATTACGCAGCCTCCAATTTTCTTGTTTATGATCGAAGGTATTTATTAGGAAATAAATGGCTAACCTTTTACGATATGAGTGTGTTCTTCACAAAAGACCGAAATGTCAATAACAGTCTTTCATCATCCCTTCCTACCTTTATTTTCATTGTTTATACAGTTGAACTTAGTTTTGATAATTAGATGATGTAGCTAGCCCTCCAAACCTTCGGCGGTGTGTGGTAAAATATGGAGCAATGCTACGTCCATAATTAATCACCAAAACAGATTTGAAGACAACATTCGCCATCCGACATCTGCACTTCCTTTGGGTAAAAGAGGCATACATAAGTTTGTGTATTCACGCAAAGGAAAATATTTTGGTGAAAGACGCCCCTCTTGTCCATGGGATTCGTGTATTCGTCGTATACAGGAAACAAAATCCTGTGTAAGCAGACTGAATTTTGCGTCCTTTTACCCAATCGCGTTAATTTTACTAATAATTTTTCTGTCAGTTTTTTGTTTCGTTTAGGTAATTTCGTTGAGAAGTGTTCGCCCACAACTGTTATCCACGGAAATCCATTGCTTAACCATCCAGACGGAAGCATGGACACGAACCAGGGAAATATGCTTCATCAATTGATTGATTTTACATTAATGCATATAAACATGTTACAACAGCCCGAAGGAATTTGCTGGTATCTTCATTTGTTGATCGAGTGCAATCTACCGGTAACTCGTTCGTGACAAACTCACAGAATTAAAAGCAGAATTACAGTTCAAATGTTGGGAAAGTTTCTGGTGTCCATGACTAAACTGAAACTCCGATCAGTTCAAGTTCTGCCCTCTAGTATCAGATAATGAACCCTGGCTAAGATAGCTCGATCTCTTCTTTCTGTGAGTATTCCAGGAAAACACATGCTCGTTCAAACCACTTACTCTGACATCCTCGTTTTCGTGTTTCTGGGAATTTATTTCTTCAGGCTTGAGTCTCTTAGAGGCAGGGGTCACATTGAAAGTATCTTCACTTGATCCCTCATTGGCCATGGGGACACTTTCACTCCTTAACTCTAATACCCTTTCTTCTGCCCCCATGTCATCACTGGCTTGTGCATGATTGTCTACAGGGAGGTGGTCTCTTCTTTTCCCTTTAATTGAAAGCTTAGATATGTCTTGTCCGTTCTCCATAGCCTTCATCCATTGTAGATCACTTAATGTATCTGCATATACCACTTCTTTTCTTTTCCGCTTTCCAGTAACACTACCGCTGTCAAAAGCTTTGACCTTATCATCCTTATTTAGTGGAGAGTATACCCAATCTGGCAGTTCATGCTCTTCCAAGAGTCGAGATCTGTAATTCTCCTTTTGCCTTCTCTCTTCATCCATTTTCTCGAATAGCCAAAATTCCTCATCAGATCGGGCTGCAAGGCGGTTAATTTCTCTCTCACTTGGC
Source organism: Gastrolobium bilobum (assembly GCF_033153095.1). Taxonomy (NCBI): domain Eukaryota; kingdom Viridiplantae; phylum Streptophyta; class Magnoliopsida; order Fabales; family Fabaceae; genus Gastrolobium; species Gastrolobium bilobum. The sequence goes on along the minus strand of NW_026896335.1, from coordinate 1,237,079 downwards.
ACATCTGTCCCAAGTGAGCTTGAACCTCTACGCATAATCTCCTCCAACATTTCTCTTCTGTCCTGGGCTGTACAAATAAAAATACCACTGATTCAAATGTTAATTTTTAGTAAGTCTTAGAAAGCTCAACACAGGAGACTGACATGGTGGCACAGTTATGTTCTAAAGTCGAATACGACTTCTTTCTAAAGTGTCCATGCTTCATAGATATGAAAGACATTGATTCTTAACTCTTAAATCTCTAAAATAATACTCAAAATCATACGAGAAAGTCATATACAATTAGGACTGCAATATTAATCTTAACCAACTTATTATTCTCTAACATTGCTCAAATCCTCGACCAAAAAAAAAAAAAAAAAAGCTCAAATGAGAAGATAAGATGAAAACGCAGGTAAACATTCCGGATGCATGTTATGCCTGTAAGGATGTAACTTTCATATAGATGTGGCATTGGGTGAGATTCTCACAAACAATGTATAAGAAGAAGATTTAAGTGTATAAAAACTTGCTAGGTTCAGTATAAAAGGACATCAAATCCATGACTATCAGTTTGGATCAAGTATCGACATGTCATGAATAATACTGTGGATACCACTTCTGTATTTTGATAATAGCTGCTGTAGCAGTTTGACGCATGATGCATATTACATAAGAAGAGTTGTTCAGGGAAGGTTATACAAAGAATAAGCAGCAATTTGCAAGCATAATGCTTGCTCTTAAGTCCGAAACAGTGAACACAAGAAACCTCCTCTCCCTCATATTTTACAACCTGCAAAGAAATGCTTTCCTCCACCCAAAAAATAGCTACTGATAGATATTCAAAGGATATAGCAAAAGTATCAAGAACAAACCTGTTGAAGTTGTGTTGAAAAGCCCTGCCTGGATGACTTTGGCATCAATGCCCATCTTTTGTTTAGCGCGCTCTAAAATCACCTCTTCAATAGATCCCACACTAACTAACACAAAAACTCTAACTTCCTTTTTTTGCCCAATGCGATGGGCTCGATCCTCCGCTTGTTGATCCATTTGTGGGTTCCAATCGCTGTCAAAAATTATAACAGTATCTGCTGTTTGCAAGTTCAAACCAAGACCTCCAGCGCGGGTGCTCAAGAGAAACATAAAGTATGGAGAGTCAGGAGCATTGAATTCCCGTAGTAGGGAACCTCTTTCCTCAGTTTTTGTTGAGCCATCAAGCCTAAGAAATTTATAATCATGAAGTCGCAAATAAATTTCAAGAATGTCCATGAGACGAGTCATTTGTGAAAAAAGGAGGACTCTATGACCAGCTCTGCGAAGTTTTGGAAGTAGACGGTCAAGAAGTTCAAACTTCCCTGATGCTCTGACAATCTCCTCACGTTTATACACATCATAGTCTCCAACAAAGAGGTAGGGATGGTTACAACACTTTCTGAGTTGCATTGTCAAGTTCTGTAGACTTTTTGATTTTCCAGAACCTACAGATTGTCCTCTATTTAGTAAAAAGTTTGTAACTCAAGTTCCCAAGAAATCAGATAAGCAGAGAAGGCTGTAAAAATTAACTAATGTTACGGGGGTTAATTTTATTTCTGTTTTTTGTTTTTTTGGGAACAAAACAGGGGTGGAAGTTTTTCTTTTGATAAAAGAAAGACAGAATAACACCAGCACCAGGTGATTGGAAATCACATTTACATAGAACTAACAAAATAATCTTATTTCACCAATTTATTAGAGCTGCAACTAGTAAAAATGGCAAAAAGCTTCCCAAAAGATGGGAAGAGCTGATTCATAAGCATATTGAAAATATAACTATAGTCATGGGAAAAACATTTGTTTTTTATGACGTTAAGAGAAGTGGGTTAGCTGGAAAACAATTGAGATACAAACCATTGTCTAAGCCAACTCTGCCCACGTCTGTGACTTGTTGATAATATACTTTCTGCCAGGCTGACATATCACATTTGAGTATGACCTGAGATTTCCCGGGAAGATATTTTTCCACCTCATCCTTTTTCCTTCTTAATATGAAGGGCCTTATTACCTAAAATAGTGAATGATATATATCAGAAAGAAGTTGACAAGAGCAAGAGAATAAGAAACAAGAAGCGAGAAACCCACTTGATGCAGACGCCGAATGATCAATAACTGTTCTTCATCAGTTAGAGAGACATCAACTCGGTCTGCAAAGGGAGCATTAAACCAGTCCTCAAAATTCTGAACTGAATTGAAAATGTTTGGAAGGAGGAAATTGAGCAGGGACCACAATTCCTGCAAACTGTTCTGAATTGGGGTACCAGTCAACAGAAGTCTTCGTTGAATGTGATAGCTGCACAGGAGTAAAAATTAAATTAGAAAAGTCATCTATATTAGAGTATAGTAGTTTAATCCTAATAAAAATTGTTTTAAACAAACCAAGAAAGTCAACAAGATATATTGCAGAACCTAAGCAGCTCTATAAGAAACATATGACAGTGATGTAGCAGACAAAAAAATAATACTTCTAAGTGAAATTCTGCAAAGAAGATGGTTGACCACATTTGTGTTTTGACTAAGCAATTTATCTAAAGACTTATTGAAGCTGAATAACCATCGCACAGGCCAGTCTCAAAATTCAGGTTTTGGCCAGGGTTGAGGTCAAATTGAGTCCAACCAACCCATGTCCCTTTACAGAGATTAAGATTAAGGAATTAAATGAAATTTCTGTGGACATATAAATCCAAACAAACATGGAAACATGAAATAAAAGTGGGGAGCTAAATTGGCACCACACTGACAGGTAATAAACAGTGTTGTTGACTGCTTTGACAATGCTATGCACAATTTTGAAAGCTATATTCTACTTTGATTTCAGCATATATATATTTTTCTTCAGTCTGGTAGAGTATCAGGCTGCTTAGTATTTTTCTAAAGAAAATAAAAGAACAGCATAACCAAGAATTTAGGGAAGTAAACATATTAAACATCCTCGTAAAACCAATATTGGTGAACATATTAAAAATCACCATAACACCAATACTGAACACGTAGAATCATACCCAGAGTCCAGGGTTCTTGCTAGAGCACACTCATGATTCTTCAAACGATGCCCTTCATCCACAATCAAGTACTTCCAATGAATTTTCTTGAGAAATGCTTTGTCTCGTATTATAAGATCATAGTGCGTTATCAAAACATTAAATTTCCCCTCCCCTGACAACTCTTCCTTCATTGCTTTCCTCTCATCCAGCCGTCCATCATAAAGAATAGTTGTGATGCTGAATCAGAAAGAAAATGCACAAGTGATTTGAAAATGAACAATGTTGTGAAGAAGCCAGAATATTTTACCCTCTCCCCACCAGGAGAACAGGTTAGGAAATAATTTTTCAATGTCTGCCTTGGACATACCTAGGAGCCCATGTTGAGAATTCACTGATCCAATTTGGCAGAACAGCCTTTGGCGCCACAATCAAGTAAGGACCAGTCACACCCTTGTGTTGCAAAAGATACGCTATCAACGAAATGGTTTGTATAGTCTTCCCAAGCCCCATTTCATCGGCTAAAATTCCATTCAAGTTGTTATTAAACAAAGAAAGCATCCACTGGAGCCCTTCTAGCTGGTATGGTCTTAATTCCCCACCTTGAAGACTAGATGGCTGCTCCGTTACCTGTAAAAAAAATTAAGCTGGTTAGAATTCCAGTGTACTACAATTTCTTTGAATTTTGAATGTATGACAGAATTACAATAAAGTAATTCACAGATACCTACCTTTTCTTGAATTGAATGTATGGCAGAATTGTATTGCCGCTGACCTTCAAGTAAATCACTAGTGTCACCATTATGATCAGAATCTATCAACTCCACATCTTCCTCAAGAGGTGATTCCTTAAAAATTTCATTCTTCAAAGCAACTGATTCTGATAATTCAGCTACTGAATCTTCCAAGGGTTCAATACCATCTGATTGTTTTAAGTCCTTTTGACGTTGAACGGCTGCTCCCAAATTTACAAGTAGTTTATTTGTTTCTTCAAGAAGAATAGTTAATCTTTCATTCTTACTCTCTTTCACCATTTGCATGTAAGCTTCCTGATCATCAGCCTTTAAGGCTTGGAATCTCAATTTCTCAGCCCGCGTTGCACGTTGTCTTTGCCTTCCATGCCATGCCTGCAATATTATTTATGAGAATTCATAATCCATATTGAACCAATGAAAAATGATCTTTCAACCGACAAGACTAGCAAAAATGACATCTAAAATCACATAGAAATGTCACAAGAACCAAAAAAGATGCTATCAAAGTCAAACAGTCCTCTTCAACATATTGACATATTTGAACATAAACAAAGTTCTCTTTCTTGTATAACCTAAATTATCGAAAGCACATACACACTCTGATTACATTCTCTGCCAATGCATCTAATTATCATAAGAAGAGTAGTTCACATATATTTCTAATCCCAATAGGCCAAAAAGTTATATCCAAAATTTATATATAAGTTTCCCATATATACATACATGCTTTGCAACAACATGGGGGAAGAAAGAGTGTACCTGGACACCGTCATTCCTCTGTTTTCTCCTCTTCAAAGAAGCTTGAATTTGTAATTGGAACTCACGGACAGCATTCAGTATTTCTGCAAAAAATCTTCTCTTTCTGGTCTCTACGTGATTTTTTGCCTGCACTTCTAATCTTGATAGTCTCTGCATTTGAGGTTCTATTTATGAGAAAAGCAATATAAATAAATTTCATTCCATGTCCATACACTCCTTGCATCAATGAAGCCTCATTATCAACAGATGTAAATTGTAACCGATGATATCCATGCATGATATGAAAAATGAATTTAAACCAACCAGGGGGTTACGACCAGTAAAATAGAAAATCACCTCAGCATCCCGTTTCTTCCTTATTTGATCATCAGCATCCATGGCAAATGGATCTCCAACGCCATAAAGTGGACGACGCAACCGCATCATGCCCCAGTCAAACAGTTGCCTGTCAGGATATGCACATATAACATTGAGCCAGTATTCAGAACTTACGTCAGTCCGAACCTTCCTCTGCAACTCTGCTAGCTGCCAGTAAAAAGGTCCTTGGCAGACAAGGACACAATTGTTGTCATTTATCGGTTCCAGTTGATACAAGCAAATATAGATATAATAATTTCTTCACTGGAAATAATAACAAGTAAGCTACATACATATTATTTCGCCTATCAGAACCTAAGCACTAAAAATGCCAAACTATAAACAATTTGATAGCTAATTAGCCAAAGTTACACAAGATTCACAATACACTAAGCTAGGAAGAAAGATTAAAGAATAAATTTTACATTTAGTCCATAAAGCTCAAGCAGGCACTTGGTCTGTAGGTCTTCTCCCCTGCTTGAAGGCAATCCTGGTTGAAAACAGTAATCAACACTTTTATTAAGGATCACTTCAAATTAATCCATATGAAAACACAGCATACTAGTGAAATAGTGAACCTTCAAGTTGAGCTAAGCGATGCTGAATCTGAGTTTGAAAACGGCTTTCGATTGCTTTGTTTAATGTAGAACTGGAGACACCATTAGGGCGTTGCTTCAACAGTGCATCTTGAAGGTCTGCCAATGTGGAATCCCGTGCATCGGCCTGCATAAGAATAATCTAGAATCAAAGAAAACACACAGAATTAACGAGAGAAAATGAAGCAAAGAGTAATGGTGAAATAGGTAGCGTACGAAGGAGTTGAGGTGGTTAGATCCGTGATAGATAGAAGAAACGGCGTCAAAGAGATCGGAAGGAAGAGGGAGGTTGCGAGAAACGAGGTTGAGGGCACCGATCAGTGTTTGCTCCATCGCTCCCTCTTTCTGCTGGCGGGAACACTCCTCTCCTTTTTATTTCATTACCCAATATTTGAATTCATCTGTGTGAGTGCCAATTGCCAAACAAAAACACACACTCTCTCACTTCCCTTCCGCGATATATAGATAGATAGATATCTTACAACCCTCTCTTCGCCGCTTTCTCTCTCTTAACTCTTCGCTATGCGTAACATAGTTATTACGAATTACGGAACCAATTATTTTATATTCTTTGATGCTTTCTAAATAACATACAACTTATATACAAGTCATAAATTTATAAAGACTATTGAATCTTATCTCACATGATCATATTATGTGAAAATATTTTAATTATTTATGTGCAAATTAATGATGATGAAAAATGAGAAAGAAAAATATTAGAATAAGAAAATGATAAGATTACTACTATTGATTTACTCATGAATAATTATTTAATTAACATATGAGAGGATTTGCTCTCATTCCACTTACTTAATGTTAATTATTTGAAGTTAACAATGATAATTTTTTTATTAAAACACATAGTAATATTATTTAAATTTAAAATATATTATAAAAACAAAGTTAAATATATAAGCTCATGATAATATTGTAATTACATACATTATATTAACCAATCATAATATATTCTTGTATTTTTTAGAAAAAAATCACTATAAATTATCTTAAACTTGATTTTTTTGTAAATAAATATTATAGATTTTTTTTTTATGAATTATCTCTTAAAATATAATTATTTTTATGATACAGTAAACTACAACCGTACATTTTTATTAAATCTCAATTATATTAATTAATTATTAAAAATCATGTTTTTTAATTATTATTATTTTTATGATAGAGTAAACTTGAACCGTACATTTTTATTAAATCTCAACTATTAATTAATATTAAAAAATTATTATTATTTTTATGATAAAGTAAACTTGAACCGTACATTTTTTATTAAATCTCAACTATTAATTAATATTAAAAAAGTATTTTTTTGATTATTATTATTTTTTGAATTTTTTTTTTATATCTCTCTCCCTCCTCCAACAGACCGAATGATAGAGGAATACACGTGCATCGTCTTGTCCTAGATTAAGAAGAGAATTTATTCAGTCACGTATCAGTGGTGTAGCCACATTGAAACCAGAGCAAGTGCTTTGGCACTGGTTGATTTTCAAAATTAGAAATTTTTTTTGATCTTCAATGATGGTAAATGATTTGCTTCCTCTATAGCTGCTGGTTTTGACATTTTTTCATGGTTAGCTGATTTTTGGCACTAACTTTCAAATTTTTCTGGGTCCCGAGTGTCACGTATATCTTGCAAAGTATTGGAAAGGCATTCTTTCTATTAGGTGCTAGCATGCATGGTACTTCTCGATGGAAATACTAAATTATATTAGAAGCATTCTTTATATTAGATTGCGTTTTGCTCTTAGCAGTTGGGAAGTAGTATTAATGTTCATGTTGGACGATCATGTAGGTTAATAAAAGTAGAATCTTGGATCATCTTATTGTCCATCAATGGATATATAATTTAATTTCAACGAGTACCAATTTCTCCAAGCTGCCTAGAGCCCTAGACCATTTACCATCAACTTTTTGAATGTGTTTCTTTGCAACATATAGTCAGCTATTCAAAATGAAGTGCTTGATTTGTGGTTCGTATCCAACAGAGCTTATGATTGAACAAGTTCTCCTCTTTGTTGTGTTTCCCTATGTGATTCGTCACGTTTACTCAAAGAGGAAGAGGATGTAGCAAGATTTTTTTTTTTTTTAATTTACGAAATTCAAATAATCAGAAAGCATTATTTTTTAATAATAAATTAATTAACGGCTAACATTTAACAAAATTTCCCAGTTGAGATTTATTTACCGTTATGAGTTAATAATTATTTAATAGAAAAACCTATTAAAGCAATTACTAGACTTTAAAGAATAATTGAAACAAGCCATTGTATTTGTTTGCAAAAGAAATAAAGTTTAAGATAACATAGTGATAGTATACTTTCTTCAAAATATATATATATATATTGAAATGGTAGTCCCCTGTGTTAAAAGCTTAAAAAAATTATTAGCTAATATTTATTAATGAAACTTAATTCATAATTACTATTCTACAAAAAAAAAAAAAAAACTCAATATAACTTAAAGCAAAGATTAAATTGAGATGATCTAGTTTATATAACTATACGTCTATACCAATAATTTTTTTTTCCAAGAAATGCAAATAAAACGAGAGTGAGGTAATAATTATTGTCAATTAATTTTACTAAAAAATTTACATCTTAAATATAAACAAATCCGTGCTACTCAGAGGCACTATAGTAGAATAGTAATTAGATGAAATATTTTCTGTCCTAACATATATAGTGATTCAATGATATTTTTATGTAAGCTATTAAGAATCAAGGTAACACTTTCGATAAGCGTAGGTGCTGGGTTATAAATTTGTAATCTACATTTTCTACTACCTCTTATAATGATGGAACCGTGCCTTAACTTACATGGGAAAGAGGTTTTTGGCTACATATTCAGCTTTAAAACATAAGTTACACAAAACAACGACGCTATTCTCTATCGAATATTGTATTTTTTATTTTATTTTACCTATTTTACGTTTACTTTTTTCAAAATTTATGAACCCACACAAAGTGTTTTACATTAATAATGGAAATTTCAGGCGTGCTTTGGTGTTTTTCTTTATTTTTTATTTGATTCCATGAGGTGAGCCCGAGAAGAACAGAAAAAGGATCGAGTTCGAGATAACAACAATTATATATTACCATAACTGTAACACTATTCCTAATTCATACTAGGATTCAACTTTACAAGAGAATCTGTTAAAGGTATCAAAATCTAAGAAAATTACAGAGGTATTATCCTTTGTTTTGAGTGTTTTAGCCTCACTCAACAACAAACTAGCAATCTTTTCTGCTGTATTCTCTCTCTCTGTATAATATCTCTCCCTCATCTGTGCAGTTGAGAAAGCAGACTGTCAGAGCAAGTTGGTAGGAAATAGAACAAAATAAACTACAACAAGAACAAAGTTTTTTTTATATATAACCTGGAGCACTAGCTGAATTGCCTTCTTGACGCTGATGACATCCCATAAACCATCACTGAAAATTTTGTAGATGCCAAAGTTATATTCAGCATGGTCAAAAGCAAAACGTGAATTTCAAACAAATAAACTAACAGTTCCTAAAGACTGAACGGTTCAAGAAAAGAAAAAAAACACCAAGTATTTTGCAAAATGAAACCAGTAATTTCACCAACTATCTCTATAGAAGGGACAGGCTCTTCTAAAGTAAGCAAGTAAGGATATGTTCACCCTTCATTTAGTTTAAAGTGCATTGTAATTTTAATCCAGTAAAATTTAAGGGTGAAAACACTAAAGCTTACTTTCGAAACAAACTCACTTTAGAAAGAAATTTTTTCTTCTAGAATGAAATTGAAAGACAGTGAATGATAATTTTCAAAAGATACATTTTGCCATGAAAAATTATATATGTCAGAAGCAAAATCACCTAGCTAGAACAGCAAAAGCGCTGTTTGATTGATCAATGTGCACGACTTCACTTATATAAGGTTCTGAACTGAACCGAGAATCCTGCTGTTTCAGGAATTTATCCCCAAGCATCCTTGCAAGATTTAAACCTGTATCAAGGTCAGAACCAGAATCAGCAATTGCCAAGTCAATATTGTAACTCAGGAACATGAAATTTCCTCTTTCTGAGTGAATAATTTTTTTCCAGTCATACCATATAGACGTGTTTCCCCATCTTTCAATGGTTCACCTGTCCCTTCAATCCTGAGTCTTTCAGAATAATTTGCTATCTTGTGATCTTCTGTCATCTTGATTTGTTTCCCATTGACACTGCCAAAAATAATTAATAGTGAGTTTCATAAAGGCATAAAAAAGTATACTACAAGAATTCCAGTATATTTAAGTGAACATATCCACATGCAGCAATTTAAAGTCAATCGCTACAATTAAAGTCACTCGTAAGAATTGGAGATCTATTATTCTGCTTCTGACAGCTCAGTTGTCATCTTGCCTCCTCATGAAGCATTCAAAATTCAAACAAGCCATCCCAATCATTCCAGTTGGTTAGAATAACAGACCTCATAACACACGCGGAGTCTCCAACATTTGCACATTGTGCAAAGAAATTTTCATCGCCATCAGCCCACACCAAAAGCACTGTTGCTGTACATCCCTGCAAAGAGTTTGTTACTAAATTTTACAAAGGGTTATATTTATCTCACTCATTTAACATGAGATAAATCAAATTCCTACACACACATAACAAAGGTGGATCTCACTTCTATTTTTTTTCTCTCCAATTATTTGTGGGTCCCACTTATAATTTTATTTCACTAACATAAGATAACTCATCTCCAACAACATAAGAAAAACATTTCCCTTTTACAAAACATCAACATCTTTATCCCAAACTAATTGGGGCCGGTGTAGATGAACCAAAATGAAAAGTTCGAAAAGATTGAAAAAAAAACATAAAAATAAAATTTAAAATATATATATATGATATGAGCTTATCGTTTCTCAAGCTGCTTAAGATAACTTTATCTCCGGCCACTAAATCATAACTGTACAAAGATGGATCAATGGTGATAAAGGAAAAGATAAAAAAAAAAGAATCATAATCATTCAAAGGTAAATCAATTAATATAAGGAAATAAATAAACAAAACGACGTAGTTTTGGAATAACCGAAGATAAATATATCTCAAGCAGCTTGAGAAATATATATTTTTTCTCTCTCTCTCTATATATATATAACATTATCCAAAAAAAATAAGCAACAAACAATTAAAAAGGAAAAATAAATTAAAATAAAGTTATATAAAAGGATCAACAAGAATAAGAAAGTAAAAAAAAAAAAAATACATAAATAAATAAATAAGAGAAAAAAGATTGAAAGGAAAAAAGAAATAAAAGAAAAGAAGGAAACAAATTAAAAAGAGAGAGAGAGAGAAGGTAGAGAAAGAAAAAGAGGGAGATGAAGAGAAAAATGACTAAAAAGGGACCATCTAGAATATAGGAAGAAAAACGGGTCAAACCCTCCATCAAGCTAATAGCTTTGCTCCAGTACGTCCTAAGATACTCGTTAGCCAATATATGTCTCACTCCATTAAGTTTTGTTTTACTACCTTTTCCCAAGTAAGTTTTGGTTTACCTCTTCCTCTCTGTGTCAAACTCTTGTTAACAAACTTTAGTTCTTATGGGAGCACCTAGGTGTCTTCTCATTACGTGACCAAACCACCTCAATCTATGTTCTCTCATCTTTTCAGCCATCGGTGCTACTCCTATCTTTTGTCCAATATTTTCGTTTCTTATCTTATCCATCCTCGTATGACCACACACCCACCTTAACATCCTCATCTCTGCTACTCCCATCTTGTGCTCATATTGCTTATGTGTTGGCCAACATTCATTGGAGGCTTTAATGTTGTTCTATAAAAAATTCCTTTTAGCCTAAGAGGAATTTTGCAGTCACCTAAAAACCCTGATGCACTACGTCATTTCATCCACCCTGCTTTGGTTTTATGATTTACATCCTCATCAATCTCTCCACATTTTTGCAAATTGATCCCAGATATCTAAAAGCATCTTTCTTGAGTAACTCTTGTCCAAGTAGATATACGTAATCTTGATCTCCATCTCTTACCAGAAAAAACTTACACTTCATATACTAAGTCTTGCTCCAGCTTAACGTAAATTCTTTAGACTCCAACATGCTTCTCCACAATTCTAGTTTTCTATTAACATCAGCCTTGGTCTCAACAATAAGCACAATATCATCTGCAAAAAGCATACACCATGGCACTTTCTCTTCAATATCTCTTGTTAGTTCATCAATAACTAGGGCAAAGAGGTAAAGACTTAGAGAAGAAACTTAGTGTACACCTACCGTTGTAGGAAAATAACTTGATGTGCCATTATGAACTTTCACACATGTAGTAACACCATCATACATAGAGGTGGCAAAGTGGGCGGCCCGCCACACCCCGCTATCAACCCGCCAAAAAAGAGCCAGCCCGCCCCACCCTAATTTTGAAAGTGGGCTAAAAAACTTGGCACGCCGGTCCAAACATGTTCTACATTGCCCCGCCCCGCTTTTGAAAGTGGGTTGTAAAACTTAGTCCACCCCGCTCGGTTTGGTGGCAGGGGCGCCGACCCGAGCCCGTTTTGCAGGCTCTAATCATGCATATCCTTGATTGTATCTACATACTTTGATGATATTTTTTTCTTCTCAAAAACCCACCATAGAACCTTTCTTGGAACCCTATCGTATGCCTTCTCAAGATCTGTAAACACTAGTAAGTCCTTCTTGTTTTCTAGATATCTTTCCATTAATTGTCGCATTAAGAAAATGGCTTTCATGATAAATCTTTCTAGCATAAACCCAAATTGATTTACAGAGACCTTGGTCTCTCTCCTCAAGTGATGTTCAATAACTCTCTTCCACAACTTCATAGGATGGCTTATAAGCTTAATATTTCTATAGTTAGAACAATTCTAAATATCTCCCTTGTTTTTGTAAATAGACACAAGTAAATTTTTCCTCCATACATTAGGCATCTTATTTATTTGAAGAATCTCATTGAAAAGATTGGTCAACCAATTTATTACCACATCCCCCAGACCTCTCCACACTTCAATAGGGACACCATCATGTCCCAAAGCTTTACTAGTCTTCATCTTCTTTAAAGTCTCCTTAACTTCATGTGCTTTAATTCTGCGCACAAATCTTCTATTCAAATCATCACAAGCGTCCTCCAAATCCACCTCGTTTTTATCGCCATCTCCATTAAAAAGCTTGTTGAAGTAGTTCATTCACCTTTCTTTAACCTTAGTATCTCTTACCAAAAGTTTTTTATTTTCATCCTTGATACATCTAACCTGGATGAGGTCTTTACCTTTCTTATACCTTATTTTTGCAAGTTTATATATACCTTTTGCACCACCCTTGCTCCCAAGATTTTTATATAAATCGACGAAAACCTTGCCTCTAGCTTCTTGTACTGCTTTCTTAGCATTTTTTTTAGCCAATCTAAACTTTTGTAAGTTCTCATCATTAGGAATTTTTATGCAAACATCTAAAGCATTCCTTTTTCTGTTTAATTGCCTCCTGCACCTATCATTCCACCACCACGTTTCCTTTATTTGAAATCCATTCCCTTTGTTTTCTCCTCACACCCTCCTTTCCATATTTTGGATACACATAGTCATCTCATTCCACATTTCATTTGCTCCTCCATCAAACTCCTGAGGTCCTTCATGAAGCATTCTTTCCTTGAACTCTATCTGTTTTTCCTCTTTTAGCTTCCACCATCTATCTTTGAGTTTTGAGCACTCTTATGCATTTTGTGTACTTTTTTTATATTTAGTTTTACAAAACATAAATATAAATAATTTAGAACAGAAAATAAGACAAAAAAATTCATATTTATGGTGTAAGGAAAAGCTAAAAAAGACCAGAGTGGAGCAAATAATACCTCATAATAGTGATTCATACATGCTTCTGTTTGAGAAAATGCATCTCGAAGAATATCTGAAGCATCACGGAGTGATAAAACCCTCTCCCTTTTTAATGAATCCGATAATATACTGGCAATTATCTCAGGAAAAAGTCTGAAAAAATAATTACAAGAAGTTAGTTGTGTTTCGCAGATTAAGAACAGCAATGACCTTGGATGAATAAATAAAATATGCACAGAAGGTTTTTGCAATTCTGAATACTAATTATTAAGGTGGGGGGGGGGGGGGGGGGGGAATTGGTAAATTTTCCCTTTTACTAGAGGTCCCAGTTTTGCTTTGCCAGTAGCAAAATTCTTCACGTTCAAAAATTGCATCATAATATATTTAGTATCAACTCACCATTATTATTAGTGTATAATCAAAATAAAACTAGAGCCCCGGAACATATCAGTCACGTAGTTTGGAAAACCTGAGAGAAAGGACTCAACTATTGCAGAACATATGCAAGTATGAGATGGTGAAACTGACAGTGTTCAACCCAACTTTTTGGGTTCTTATCTACATACTTGGTCTAAAACAACTTTTTCATACAACATAGTGCAGGATAAAATTCTCAGGTTCAATAAGAGTCTTAATGTCCATTACAACCTTAATATTATTGGTGCAGGATAGACAACAATGGAATTCAATTTACAGCAGGTCAGGAATATTGGAATACAAATGACAAATGACAAATGACAAATGACAATCAATGTAAGTAGGTGTTAAGATTATAGAGATTTGGGTACTGAAGGAAGAAAAAGATAGAATAGAGACACTGAATGATATTCTCCTGTGTATAATGATTATCATGAGCCGATTATCCCAAAAACTTATGCGATTAAGTGAAAACTTGTGAATTGATTTATATCTAATATGCCCCTGTAATACGTACAATTACTAACCCCTATTTACACTAGTACTAGAGTCCTAATCCTAATCAAATTGAATAAGGAAATATAATGACATATGGAAATCACTACTATGAGATCATTCAAGATACTTCAAACTATTCTAAAATACAATAATGATGAGATATTTAAAGATTAGTAAGCTTTAGCTTGAGGGGAAATGGCAGAATATCTAGAAATAAAAACCACTCCCCGTTAAACCCCACCCCACACTCGCTAGTCGGGTTTAGCAGGTAGTGGTTTCTATTTCTAGATATTCTGCCATTTCCCCTCAAGCTAAAGCTTACTAATCTTTAAACTTGTCACAAATAAACACATTAACAGAAAATAAACTAAAAATATAATGCAATGGCAGGCGACAACACCTGAGACGGGAGACAGGGCAAAGAGTCTAGGACAAAGACAAGGTCAGACTGCATGAAGGACAAAGATGCGCCCGGTGTAAGTCTCGAGCTCTCGGCCAAAATAAGTCACCTTCCAAACGATCATGGAAGAAAAGTCATCACTGGTATGATCGTTAGTGGACTGCTGGACTGATTGTTAGTAGGAAAATAACTTTATCTTTTTCACTCTCCTCGCTCTCCCCCTCAATGCCATGTTGATGCTGCCATTGGAAAACCAATAATAATACCAAAAAGGGAAGAGAGCAAAGATGAAGATTTAACAAGAACCTAAAGTTGCTGGAAGAAGAACAAACACCCAAAAAAGGGTCAAGAGAAAGCTGGATCAGAAACGGGAAAAAAGAAGCAACAAAGTGAGTTGGACAGGTCAAGAGACTATCAAACCCAAAATGCAGCTAAACACATTCAAAGAGGCACAAACCAAGACGACAGAGGCTGAGTGTCACTAGACTGGTCACAACAAGATGAGTGGAGGAGACCGAAGTCGCAAAGAGGACTTCATGTAATTTCACATGCATGGAAGGACTAAACTGATCAAATTTTGGCGAACGGCACATGGTGGAACGTTGTCAATGAGAAGAAAATGGAGATAATAAAATAGTTACAATAGAGTTTTATATTATGGGGAACTTGACAACTGAATAGTAAGAGGACACTAAGATACCATGTTGAAGTTATAGGGATTTAGATAAGAAAAGAGGCAAAGAGAGAACAAAGAAACTAAATAATATTTTCTTGTGTATAATGATATGATACAAAGACAAAGCACTAACTCCAATATATAGTAGTATTAGAATCCTAATCCTAATCAAATAAGGAAATATAGTGAAATATGTAATCCATTCTTCCGAAATCATCTAAGATACTTTAAGATAGTCTAGTCTAAGATACAATAATGATATTATGAGATATTCTAACAGTGGGCAAGTCAATAAAGTCTACTAAATATATTTCATATTCAATAGTTTGATCATTTACAGTATGAAAACTCACTGAAACAACATAAACCTATATAGAACATATATTTAAGTTACTTAAGGATACAGGAGAAAGTTGAAACAGAGTAACAGACAGGACATATTATAGAACAATCAATAGAAGATGTTCAGATATAACTAATCTTCATATTACTGGATTATGGTTGTTCACCTTCACAACTATCGACAAATACTGTGACAAGATTAAATTATTTCTATTCATCAAGTGCACTGCCCACAGTCACCACAATAGGGCAGAGTACGGAAATCGCATGCATTAAAATGTAAGTTTCACAAAAATGGAAACAACAAATTTGGCCAACCTAAGGCAGAAAATACTAACTTGCTTGCAGATTTGGCAGCCCCATCTCCTCCATGCCCATCACAAATGCCAAAAATTCCAAACTGAAAATTAGGCATAGAGATGGGTTAACTCCCTCGGGAAAGTGAGAAATAAAACAATAGAAGAGACCTTGATTTAAGAAGTGCTATGAATAAATCCAGAACCTGATCCAGCCCGGGTAGAGGCCATTGACAATAGCAAACATCTTCCATAGCAAGCTTTTTTCCCCCTCGACGCAAAGCCATGGGATCTGATGCCATACCAACTCCAAAGGGAATGTGATGCTGATTTTGCGAAGTAATATGAACCTGTCATATATTAAATCGTGTAGCAGATTATATAGGAATGTTTTTAGACAAAAAAGAAAAAAGAAAAAAAAAGGCAAACACAAATTTATAATAGCATAAAAAAATAACCGCGGCAGCATACTCACTCCAATCCATGTATACCATGTCAATGTTAACAATATAGAGCAAAACAGGGAAAAATTATCTGAAAAATTAATACTTACTTGCAAAAGAAACTTTGGTAAAGCATGTATAGAACTTTTTTTTTTCTAACTGAACACAAAATAATCACATTTACCCTTACTTATATAAGACATGTTATTTCCTATCTGGGAGGAGGGAGGAGATTGATCATTGAAAGATTAAAAACTGCAGTCCAGAATCAATCTAGCTAAAATCATATTCGGGTTCAATCTATATCAACAGAAACCAAGGAAGCACGGACACTTGTAAAAACAGGAAGAGTCGGGTCCGACACGCTCCGACACGGCGACACGCTCCGACACGGTGTTGGACACGCGGTTGACTTTTTCCGACACGTTGACTATTCCGACACGCGAATTTGACCGTGTCCGACACGGTCAAATGGCATTTTCGTAATTTTTTTAAATTTTTTTTTTTTTAAAAAGTTAAAATATATTAATAAAGCTTCCACCTGATCATATCAATTTTATCTTTTTGTCTTTTTTCCCCTTAAGTAGATAAGAGATCATCTCAGCATCATTGTTGTCAATTCCCATCACGCTCTTGTTGTATCTCTCTCTAATATGATTTGATCTCTCTATCTGATATTATATCTCTCTCTCATCCCAGTTCTTATTTTTTTTATTAAAGCTTCCATCTTTATAACGTGTTGATGGGTATTAATAATTTAATTTCATTTTTTTGTTAAATTATTAAATATTAAATGAAATATACACTATATAAATTAAAAATATTATTTAATATTAAGACGTGTCCCAACGTGTCGAAATCCATAATTTTTTAAGATTGACGTGTCGGAGTGTCGTGTCGTGTCACGTGTCGCGTGTCGTATCGGTGCTACATAGACAGAAACAGTCGCATTCTGTTTTATATCAATAAAATTGCCCTCCTATACCTGCATGCAAGAAACAGGACAGGAGTGGGCATTCAAATAAATTTCTGAACAATATACTTCCATGTAAAAAATATTCTTGGATTGTAAAGCAAAGCAGAACACTGTAATTATAAATTACTAATTAAAATTTATTCAACCTGTAAAATCTGCAGACAGTCTCTTCACAGCCAAAATCATGCATACATACAAGTATAAGCTTAGCATCTATGATAATCAAAATTCAAAACATAAAACAAGTGGCAGCGGTTTTAACTGAGATTCATTCATAAAACTCACAAGTACTTTTGATGTCGTTCCAAGTGTTATAATATCTCCATTTGCAAGATTCATTGGATCTCCCCAATGCCTACTTCCAGTGTCTGGATGGTTGATTGGGTTGGAATTCAGAAATGTTCCATTTAGGCTACCCATATCGACCAACTCCCATTTCATTTTCTGAAAATTCAATTTCAACAATAATTATTGCACACGATACATCTTAAAAATCCAATTGCATCTCTAAGAGAAGAGAAAGAGTTTACATCTAAATTCCACTTTATCAATGCATGCTTTCCTGAAACTTCTGAATCCTTTATCAATAAATCACTTGGAGAAACTCTTCCCAAGGTTAACGGTAGACGAGAAGAGCTTGTTGACTGTACAGAACAACGAAGTCCACAAGAAGGACCACTGATAACCTCCAGAGTGAGGCAACTTCCTGCACATCTAACAGAAAGATATGTTGACATGTTTGTCACATCGAGGCAATGCAAATACATTGAGCAATAGCAACTCAATGGAAAAAGAGTTAAGAAATTACTTTGATCAATGATATCTCTTTGCACAAAGTCTTGCAGCCTATCATTTTGAAAATTGGGAGTGCCATGCTTTTGAATTTGAGCATAGTGAGCTGGAGGAAGCTTAAGTGTTTGACCAAAATCAACATCTTCAGAAGGATCAGAGATTACATTAATAGCCAAAGTATCACCTTGGGGCATATTAGGTGAAAGCCTTTGCTTATGAATAAGTCCATGGCCATGGGTTAGAGGTGAGCGAAAATGAGATTCATTGGGATAGCAAGCACCCTCAAGATCATAATCTCTAGGCAATTCATTGTTCTGATTAAATGATACATTTACATTATCATCGTCTTCATCTGCGACAAGGGGCCTCTCTAGCTCACCCTAAGATTCGTAAGATATCAATTGAGTTTGAGATATCATAATTCAGATCAGAAGTTTGTGATTAGGGTAAGAAAATGAAATACAAAATTCATTATAGTACCTTGATGGAGGAGCGGGAACGCGAAGAAAATAAGAAGCGCCATGGTTTGAAGAGAAACAAGAGGAAGATGATGATGAGAAGAAGCATAAGGAGAAGAACCACAGTCACAATGGTTTGTAGCATCATAACCACGTCTTCCTTCTCTCTCTTCTCTTCGCAAGAGAGTTAGAGATTGGGTTTGGGTTTGCGATAACCTCGCTTTGAAACGGTCACACACACTCCCTTTTTATTTTATTCTTATTTTTTCCCCCAAATCTTTCATCGAAATTAACTTCTACAACTTATAAATCACAATACACTTGCATTAAATTAAGTTTAAATTTTAATTAAAATTTTAGTAAGTAATGTTTTTAATATAAAATTAAATCAAAATAACTTTTATTTACCCAAAAAAAAATCAAAATAACTTTTTACAATATGTTAAAAGGTTTATCACAATATGCTTAAACACTTATATATTGTTTTTTTATCATATGTAATATTATCTTATCTGTATAATGTTTAAGTTCATAACTATATACGATCATTACTAAAAAAAAAACTTATTTCAATTCATTGGTTTCGCTTAATTATAATCAATTTTTCCATTATCTCTAACCTTGATACATCTAACAATACAGTTGCAGATATAAAGTTAACAATTGCGGAAGTAGCATTGATGTTGATGCTTTTTTATTCACTATGTATTAAAAAAAATTCAACCAAATGTTGATAGCTTAGTTGACGCCAGAGAATTAAGCAATTAGGAGTGAAAGTATGTGTTTGATTCTTTTCGATATTGTCTTTGGAAGGGTTCAAAGCCTTAATTCGAATCGAACTAGTCGCAAAATGATAAATCGATTAAAATATTTTCAAAAAAAAAATTGATATATTGACTGATATATTTGTCTCGATGAAAAATAAAAGACTTTGAAATATATCTTTCTTTAAATTTTAATTTAATTTTTTATCATTTATCTTTCTCATGATTTTTTTTCCAATTCCGTCTAAATCAATTTATTAAAAAATATATATCAAAAACACCATTCGATCATGATATATAATTCAATTTTTGTTTTAAGGGTAAATGATTCCTGTTTCAGTGGCGAAAAAAACTCTCTCTGCCACTAAAATAAAATAATAGAGAGAAAGCAAAATGAAAGGGAGAGATAAAACAATGAAAGAGAAAAGGGGTGATATATCTCAATGGCAGAGAATTTTATTTCACTAAAGCAGAAATCATTTCTTTTTTATTTAATCTTCAACGATTTTAGTATAGTTTCATATAAGTTTATAGAGAAGGGTTATATTTACAAAATTTTTGTTTACAAACTACATTATATTCTCTCGGGAGAACACTAAGTTATACTATGTTCTCCCAGAGTACATAGTGTAATTTGTAAAAAATTGTAAAAAAAATTTGTAAACGAATCATTCCCCAAGTTTATAATTTAGTATTTAAAAATAAGGTACAGTTAAAGGAATAGAAATAATCTTATGTTTTATCTATTATTTACAAGAGATTTTAGTTAATTTATGGCAAAATGACATTATTCATGCAAATTTAAAAATAAATTACCCAAAATCCAAATAATATAAATTAAGTGATCTTGTCATGTGGCATAATTTGATAGAAGAAATAATTGTTTTTTAAATTTAAAAATATGAAATCTATTATAATCAATCACAATTGGATAAATATTTTTTTCTGTGAAATAAGTTACTTTCAGGAAAAAAATAAATATCAAATCGTATGGTTGACAATAAATTTATTATTATCAATCATGATTGAATAATTGATTTTTTTTATTTTCAGCAAAATAATAAGAAGTTTCCACTAACCAATCTTTAAATTATTTCATAAAAAATAAAAAATCAATTTTATAATAATTTTTTTATTTTTTAGAAAAATAATTCGAAGTATCATTTAATCAAAATTTATTATGTTAATTATTGTTCAACTAAATAAATATTTATGACAGTAATTATTTTATATGAAGCGAAGGGAAAAAAATATGTGTGACAATAAAATTTGAGATAGACTATCAAGATGTGTCACGTAACATGATCTCGTAAGTTTGTGTATTGAGGTGTGCACAACTAATTGTGCATGAAATATGTGTGTAACTTAACTATTTATATCACAATGACAATTAGGCATCTCCCTATATACGATTAGTTGTGTATTCTTCTCGTAGTACCTGTTTGTCTTAATTTAAAAAATAATTTCAAATATATATTATTTAAGTAATTTGTGTTTGTTTACTATGTATTAAAAAAATATTTTGTGTTTAAATTTATATTAATTATGTCATTTTACCCAAATTTTATTGTTTCATATTTGGAAGCTTATTAAAGTGAATAATAATAATCATTGAAAAATATAAGCAAGATTTCCTTCAAGATAAGGCAATATCCAAATATTTGGTGATAAAAGTGTGTGGTTAAATATGGGATAAAACTGTTAACTGTTGTAATTATATTTGCCCAAACCTTAAGAATACTCTAAATTGGAAAGTGGTGGGCAAGTTATAATAACAACAGGGGCGGTGGTTATAATAACAATAATGTCGGCTTTGGCTTTTGTGATGAATTGTAGTGGGAATTATCTTGCGTTAGTGGTTATGGCAATTGTTAGTTAACTAAAAGGATGTTTGATTTTTTTTTTTCTGCACATAATAATAACATGGCGAAGGTTGTTGAGCTCAACAACCTTTAATTAGGCATAAATAAATAAGATACTAATCCTTTTTGCAAATCAAAAAGTCCCCTGCTAGGCTTCTCTAGTCTCTCAAACGGGGTTTGGATTCTAGGACATTCAATGAGGGAAGAAAAAACTTAGTTGAGGAGTGATTTACCCTGGCCATCAATATCAGTAACTTAGCCTTTCTTCACTACTTAGAATAATCGAGTTCGATTTTAGGTAAAAAATCATAAACTTGAGTTGTTATGTAAATATTAAAATATATATCCAAAAAAAATTATCGAACTAATTAAAGCATAATTATATGAGAGGCCAGCGAAATTTTTAATGTTTTTTTTTAAATTTAGATAAAATAAAAATGTATAAATTAAAATAAAAAATATGTACGAGAAAAAAATTATAATAATATATATTTATAAAAAAAATAAAAATTACAATAACTCTGTATATTAAATATACCCTAATATAAATACAAAAGTTGACGTGGTTAATACTGATAGTTGTTGCAAGAATAGAATGAACGCACATGTGGTTAGACCCGCATAACCCTTTGTGATCAGAACATCCAGCCTCGCGGCAAGGAGGAGATTTAATAGCATGGAGGTTTCCAGACCCTGGTTGGCACAAGATTAACGTAGATGGATCCTGTCACAACGGTGGTGGTCGAACTGGTTGCGGCGGCGTGATTAGGGACGCGTAGGCATTAGACGAGGGGCTTATGTAAGAACCTTGGGTCTGGGACTTCCATGAGAGCGGAACTCTGGGGATTCCTTACTGGGATGGAGGTGGCCTGGGAAGAGGGAATTCGACAGGCTTGGTTTGAGGGGGACTCTCAGGTAGCCATTCAGCTTATCATGAAAGGCTGTGGTGTTCAACATCCCCTGGCTCCTCTGATCAACCAGATTAGGGACAATGATGGGAAGACAATGGAATATCCAAGTTAGGGACATGGTGGCTGACAAACTTGCAAACTTGGGCTGCTCCTACCCTGATTGGGATGTGCATATCCTTGATCATCCTCCGCAGGATTGTTCTACCTTTTTGTGTAGTGATTTGATGGGTGTTACTATACCCAGAGTCTGTACTTCAGCTTAATTTAATTCCATTTTGTTCAAAAAAAAAAGAGCACGTGGACAAATGCGCTGAACTATTTTCTGTTATTTGTTAGAGTTTGTTTTGGCTGTTAATGTATCAGTTACTATACTTTGGTTCTTTTGCTTCGTTTCGTGTATAAGCTTTATATTAGTTCTTCACTTCGATATATATGGTAAGAACATTTTTGTACATTTAGATTTGCATAATAAAGAATTCCAAGATGGTATCAGGACTTTGAAAGCTTTGGGCCATCTACCACCTTCCGCAAACATTTCTTCTTCCTCAATTCTTTTTCTTAGCCATAGCAGAGCAGAACCAACTCTCATATCCTTACTATCTCCACCCTAATGAATCAAATTCACTATTTCTTATTTCTCCATTGATGAATGGAAATAATTAGTATGCATGGTCACGGTGTTGGGTTTTGCTCTTTCACTAAAGGTCAATAAGGCATAGTGTGTAAGAAAAGCACAAGAAACCTAAAGCTCATTCAGCTTAGGGCTAGGGTTTCTTGGAGCCCATATATATTCTATATTTATAGTCATCAACCTCTCTAGTCTTCACTTGGTAGTTGCAGAGGCTGAGATAAGGTCATCTCCTTAAAAGTGAGAGAGTGCCCACACACTTCCTATTTTCCCTTGAAGCATAGTCGGAAGATCTGTCACTGTCCAAAACTTTAAGGAAGTTGTTTGTGTTGCGGCGCTGGGGTGAGCAAATCGTAAAGAGGAACCATACATGGGAAGATTCTGCACGAGATCTGCGCACCAAGAGGTAAATCAGTAAAACGGTGATGATCCGTTTGCATCCCAAACCGCAATGGTCTAAAAAGCTTTTGCTGATCCAATAATTCCTACACACAAGCTATGAAGGTAGCCTTGATCTTGAATAACAAATTGGTGTTTGTTAATGGCACCATCATTGCTCTTCTAGAAGATGATGCAAGATATATGTCTTGGGAAAGAAGCAACACGATGGTGCTCTCTTGGTTCCACCGCTCTATTGCTGACTCCATCGTTCAATCCATCTTTGGATCGAGAAGGCTTATGAAATGTGGAGTGATTTACAAGATCGATTCTCTCAATCTGATACATTTTGTATTTCAGATTTGCAAGAGGATCTATATCAAACAAATCAAGGAGACAAATCAGTGTTTGATGACTTTACAAGTTTGAAGGCACTTTGGGAGGAACTGAACAATCTCACGCCACTTCCACCTTGCACCTGTTCCTAAATAATGTTGATATCTCCTCTCCCGAACATAAGAAGGACCTTTTCTTTGGTTCTGCAGCAAGAACGACAACTTCAAGTAGATCTACATGGTGGAAATATGAACGAGACGAAAGTTTTTGCAATTTCCTCAAAAAATTCACGTGGTCGTGGTTTTTCATAGAGAGGAAAAGAAAAATCTAATGGTGGACGAGGACAAGGTGCAGGCAACAAATACTGCACTCACTGCAAGAAAACGAACCACACTATTGATACTTGTTACTTAAAGAAGGGCTTCCCTCAAGGCTATCGTCCAATAATTTCCAGAATGCTAGTAATGCAGTTTAAATCAAAGAATCTAATGCTACTCCTTTGAAGTGTGATAATAAGGCTTTAGGCTCATAAATATGAGTTTCGAAAGAAAAAAATGAAGAATTTCTCAACTACATGCAGCAATCCAACTCTGCACATGCCACCAACATGGCACAAACGATGCTAAATGATGAAATCTCTCAAGTTGCAGGTACAAATTCAATACAATGACTCTTGGACACTAAAGCCACAGACCATATTACACATATTTGTTCCATATTTTTATCTTTTCACAAGATTGCACCTATATCTATAAATTTGCCAAATGGATCTTCTGTTGTTGCATCATATTCTGGTATCGTCAGCATCTCTTCCTCTCTTGTTTTAAAGAACGTTTTATATGTTCCAGAGTTCAAGGTCAATCTTGTATCTGTAACAAGGCTACTAGATAGCACTGATTGTTCTCTAACCTTGAGTGCTTCAAAATGTTTTATTAAGCAGAACACCACTTTGAAGATGATTGGTATAGCTAAAAGACAAGGAGGATTGTTCGTAATGCGTACTGGATGCTCCCTTTCGAAGTCAAGTTTTCAGAGTTACAGTAATTCATTTCAATGTAATAAAGATGATCCATCATTATGGCATCTTCGTTTAGGACACATTTCAGAAAATGTTTTGAAGCATGTTGCTTCTCAATTCCCTTTCATACTGAATGTACACATGAGGTCTTGTGATATATGCCACTTTGCTAGAACTAAAGAAGCTTCCCTTTCCTACTAGTATTTCACAAGTAACTAAGTTGTTCGAAAGATTGCATGTTGATATCCGGGGGCCATTCTCGGTCCCGACTGTCCAAGGATATAAATACTTTTTAACTTTAGTTGATGAATTTTCAAGATTATCACCAGTTCCTTCCTCGGAGCAGATATCAGATCTCTTCACCAAGTCGTTATTTATCACTGCTTTTCAACATGTTATCTCCAAGTTGGGACTTATGAATGTGCATAGTCCCACTTCTTCTCTGTACATTTAGATTTGCATAATGAAGAATTTCAAGATTTCCAAGACTATACATAATTAATTCCAAATAATTTAAATTTAAAAACTAAGAATAAACTTGTCATTCTTCAAGAGAGAAATTTATAGAATAAATCATTTTAAAATAATAGACTCTAATTTAATATATATATATATATATATAAGGGGAAAGTTATATTTACAAACTTTTTGTTTACAAACTACACTAAGTATGACCGGTTATACTTCAATCAAGAGTGTATAACCGGTCATACTTAGTATAATTTGTAAAAAAAAAAAATTATAAACGGATACTTCCCCTATATATATATATATGTATATATATAGAGATCTATTTATCTCATGTTGCATAGGATAATTGTCTCGTGCAACAGAGATAAGATAATAGGGTCCACTATTTTTAAAAAATTGAAAAAATAGTGTAAATTGAAAAAATAGTGTACCCCACTACTTTATCTCTATTGCATGAGATAATTATTTCCCATATATATATATATATATATATATATATATATATATATATATATATATATATATATATCTCTCTATATATATAGAGAGAGGTAGGATCATTTGACACCGGTGTCAAATTTAAAGTTTGACACCTCATCTGAGAGCCATTAAATAAAAAAAGATCAACGATATATATATATATATATATATATATATATATATATATATATATATATATATAAAGGTAGGATCCTTTGACATCGGTGTCAAATTTGAAGTTTGACACCTCATCTGATAGCCGTTAGATAAAAAAAGATCAACAGTGTCACATGCTTACAAATCAGAGTCGTTGATTTTTTTTATCTAACGACTCTTAGATGAAGTGTCAAACTTTAAATTTGACACCGGTGTCAAAGGATCATACCTCTCTCTCTCTCTCTCTATATATATATATATATATATATATATATATATATATATATATATATATATATATATATATATATATATATATATATATATATATATATAGGTCAAGATCATTTTACACCAGTGTAAGTTACACCCTCAATCTTGTCCGCTGATTCTATTTATATCTAAGGGCTCAATTTTTTTAGTAATGTGAGTCATTGGATACAAGTGGATCAATGATCAAGATTGAGTGTAAGACTTCTAACTCTTACACCGGTGTAAGAGTAATAACTCTTACACTCAATCTTAACCGTTGATTTTCGCATATTTAACGGTTATAATTAATAATTAATTAATGGGAATAATCTAATTAATACATTCGTTTGATGAACGGAAATCAACGGTTAAGATTAAGTGTAAGAATTATTACTCTTACACTGATGTAAGTTGATCCTGTCTCTCTCTATATATATAGTTTGGAAATACTTTAAAAAGAGCCATGTTAATAGTTAAAGTGATAATATTGTATGAAAAAGCTTCAAAAGGTTTATTTTTTAAAATTAATAAAATGCATGTGAAATAATATAAGATATTTAAAAAATATATAAGACTGATTTATATTTATAATAGCGGGATAATTTATTCTTATTAATATTATTTTGTAAACTTAAACATCTTGTATCATTTTCACCAAAAAATAAAAAATAAAAATAAAAAAACATCTTATCACAAATTTTTTTTTTTATTCTTGAGCTCTAATGTACTTATGATCACTTAAGCTGGGCAAGACACAAGGCATTTTTTTTAATAAATTAGTAGTTGTTATTAGTTGCCCTAGTTAGTGCAGTTTATAAAAGGCTGAGTGCTATGTTAATACGCGTCATAGTGGATTAACTTCGTTTATGAATTCAAACCTTTTTTAACCAAAAATAAAATAAAATACCTTTTTAATTTTATTGGATAAATGTGCATGTGCGTGTCGGCTGATTTTGTTCCTTCTAAGAATTAGACTTTTTTTTTTTTATAACAAGAATTAGACTTCTTAGAACCCTCACTATCCATTACAAAATATCTGTGACATCAACCTGCATATTGAAAAAATAATCCAAATGCTTTTAAAGAGTGGCATTTTTGTCACTAGTTAAGTCACTTTCATCCCCACAAGAATTTGAGTTTATGACTTCATCAGTTATGTTGAGCAATATATTAGTCAAAATAAAATAGTAATGAATCATGATGTGCTAGTTTATAAAGAAATTATA
This sequence comes from Gastrolobium bilobum, assembly GCF_033153095.1. Classification (NCBI taxonomy): domain Eukaryota; kingdom Viridiplantae; phylum Streptophyta; class Magnoliopsida; order Fabales; family Fabaceae; genus Gastrolobium; species Gastrolobium bilobum. The sequence goes on along the minus strand of NW_026896335.1, from coordinate 1,210,000 downwards.
TCATCCCAACTCAGGTTAATTGGAGAGGTTCCCAAAAAGCTAGCAAAACTAATAAATTATAAGAGACTTCCAGAACCCCACAATTTCTTAAATCTTAACAAGCAAACTTCTGATCTTAGTGTAGCTGACGTTACTACACTTTAATGCAGTTGCACAAAAATCCCAAACTATATTGCATGTTATGATTTAATTACTAATAATGTTGTGTTTACCAACAAAAAAATAAAAAAGTACTAATGTTGTTATTCAGATTTGTCAGTCCCCTGATCATTCTAATGGGCCGGTTGCTCTTTTCAAGGCCTTCAGGCCCTTTACGACTACATAATTAACATGGACAAAGTCATACAACGCGAGAAAATTTTATAAGGGGCGAAATAGCTAATCTATTCTTACGGTAAATTATTATTTTTTATATGATAAAAAAAATCTGAAATAATAAAATTTATTTAAGCTTAGAGGGGTGATCATTATTTATATAACAAAAAAATAAAAATCGTGTTCATAACTATAAATTTGTATGAACTTAGAAATTGATGCGTTATATCCTTCGCAATATTGGCACTTCTCACGATTCATAGTTCATAGTTATTCCTGTAATAATATAAGTGATCTCATATGACAGTCAACCCAATGTTCCATGCTCATGAACACATTGAGCTTGACCATTTATCTGTGAAAAGGTAGCTATGTGCATCACAATTGATAGACGTATTTGCAAAACTATCAGCTAAGGATGCTTGTGTGAACTCAGCTTCATAACCGACGGCGGATCTATGAAATTATATGATGGGGTAAAAGCAAAAAATCAAAGTTATAAGTATTGTTAAAATTAATGGGAGGAGTTAATTATTATAAATATTTTTTAAGGAGAGACTAACTATTAAAACTAATAATTTATTATTATTATGATATATAATAAAACAAATTAAAATTTACGGATATATAACCGCCGCCCATCATTATCCATTCATTATGCACCAACCCACCCACTTAATTAAGGGGCCACGTTAAGGGAAGCAATCCCTTTGATAATGTTATTTATAATGCTGCATCTGTCCAAAACCAACATCAATAGCAAAACATCATGAAGATACGATAGATACCCCTCCGTATTGAACCTATATATGTTTTAAGGAGGATCACAGACTATCAAGAAATCAAGTCAACAAATAAATCCCGCTAATTATGCAGATTAAATAGTGGAATTTGTTACTCTCATTTTTTTTTTTGGCACAGCCATTGATTTCTGCCTATATTCCCGGTATATAGAACACTTCAGCGTACATAAATATTGGCAGTTTGTTTATGTAAAAATCATCTAAAAGATTTACAAAAAAAAAAAAAAAAAAAAATCATCTAAAAGAGTCTTAACATGACAATAAAGTTTTATCTTCGTTAATCTTTAACAATCTTTATTAAACTTCTTCAAGTCAATTGCACGCAATTACGCAACAAAGTTGAACGGTAGTGCGAAGCATGTGTTGTGTTTGATCCTTTCCAATATCGTTTTTGGAAGGGGTTCAAAGCCTTAATTTTAGGACCTGCTCTGAATTAGACTAGCCGCGAAGCGATGAACCGATTGAAATATCTCTCAAAAAAAATATTTAATTTCTTTTTCCCACTGCCAAATTGTTAATTTCCCTGGTGGATAATTCTAAAAAATAGAGCACACACTAGTAAAAGTAACATATACTAATCAATGAATCATTTATGCCAGTTGAGATAGTAACTGATAGCTATCTGGACTTGTGGATTATTAGTTGTTGTCTATAAAAGATAGTTAATCTTCAACCGTGATATTTATGTGCGGCCTCCAAACCTTTTCGTGGGCTCGATATGCATAAAGTTATAGTTCACTAATCTTGCAATTAGCAATTTGATTAATGCATTCCACTAGTCAGTTGTCATATTTTCATTTGTTACGTACCTAGCAGTCTCATCATTTTGTTAAATAAGTTGAAAAGGAGGAACAGGGTTTTAAAAACAACTACAATTATTAGAAAGGCGACGCACACACATGGTCGAAAAGATAGGTTGGGGGAACATTTTAGTCCTTGTTTACTTGCTTATGTGAGCCATGAATTGGATTCTGTTGTCCTTCCCATTAAAGTTCCTACTAAATAATACATAATTTATAGGGAAACAACTTGAAAGCATAGGTAACCTTAGGCTTCACTTAATTAATTAAGGCAAAAGAGCCATGACGTCAACTTCATTAAAGATTCTCCATTACTAAAAACAAAGTTAAAGAAGATGCATTTATGTATGGATTCTGATGCAAATATCATTTTTTTCTCTCTCTAATCAAGGATCATGTGGTCATAAGTCTTTATGCGGAAAAACAGAGACCCGTGCAGGTATTACGCAAAATTTGATCATATCATGTTCTTCCTCTCTTTCCCAATCAGTTGCGCATATAATAATAATATAACATTACTGAGTTTACTTTGTGAAAGTAGCTTTAGGGTCAAAGTACCATGCTTATTTAGAGGTAATAAATTTTTTAGGAAAAATAAGTTGTTCTATTCCAACGTCAATATATGTCACAAATTTCAGTGAATCAAACGCAAGACTTTTTGATCCTACAAGTTGAGAATAGGCTAGCTGCTAGGCCTTTAGGTCTGTGATATGCAATATTATATACTTCAGGTATTTAGTTTTATTTCTTAGGCCAAAGCTAGCTACCAACTAATGCACGCGGGCAAGCATATCAAACCATTTCTCTTCCTTTATATATAAAGATGATCCAACGACGAGTCATTACTCAGCCAACCCTATATAGGCTTCGAAATTTTGAGACACTGGTTTTTGATATTTTGTCAGGGCACTAAAATCTGAATATTTTTAAATTAAAAAATAAAATGAAGAACGTCAAGAATACAATCTTTGCTCTTTCACAAATAACAAAAAAAAGGGTGCAGATTAGAAGTGGCGTATTGGCAAAAAAAAAAAAAAAAAAAAAACTAAAATATTACTATTTTAATAAATAATTATGAATACATAACTGTTTCGAAACTATCAACGAATTTATTGTATTCATTCACGTTCAAATTAGGCGTGACTCCTAAGGCATTCACGCCTGAATTAGGCGTGACTTGTCTGGTGTTGACACGTGGCACAAAAAATTAATAGTTTAATCGTAAAACTTTATAAGGCCATAACTTTTGACTCGGGTATCCGAATGAGGTAATTCTTTTTTTGATTTCACATAACTTTTCGAGATCTACGCAATGACATCTCATTTGATATATTTTATCTCTCACAAATACAATTCAAATTTGCAACAATCATACTATAAAGATGGCACCAAAGTGGATTAACTCATCTATAGATAAGATGACACCAAATTTTCTATTAAATATAAAACGCAATCAGCTCTTATTAAATAGAAAACGCAATCAACTCGTATAACATTAAATTCAAAATTCAAATAACCTCCAACAAATTTATTTGAATTGGCGACAATATGTAACCAACTCGTAAAATTACAACGCAATCAGCTCCTATTAAATACAAAACATAATCAACTCCTATTAAATACAAAATGCAATCAACTTATTGGAGGTTATTTGAATTTTGAATTTAATGTTATAGTACCACTATTGGGCGTGAATGAGTGCAATATATTCGTAATTAGGTTCAAAACGGCAACTTATTCGTAATTAATTATTAAAATATATACAAATTTATATAATATTCTACCAAGTGTTTAGAATATTTATTTAATTATTTTCTTTATGAATACAGATTTTTCAAATTGATTTTTGAGTTTAAATCACAAATTAAATCTGTATTTTGTTTTTCTTATTAATAATAATTTCTTAATTGTTTTTGGTAATACACTATACAATACAATTATTGCAAATTTGAATTGTGTTTATGAGAGATAAAATATATCACATGAGATGTCATTGCGTAGATCTCGAAAAGTTATGTGGAATCAAAAAAAGAATTGCCTCATTCGGATATCCGAGTCAAAAGTTATGGCTTTCCAAAGTTTTACGGTTCGTAAATTGACTTTTTTTGCCACGTGTCAACACCAGATGATTCACGCCTAAATTAGGCGTGAATCCCTTGGGAGTCACACCTAATTTGGGAGTGAATAGTCACGCCTAATTTGAACGTGAATGAGTGCAATAAATTTGTAGATAGTTTCAAAACAGCTATGTATTCATAATTATTTATTAAAATAATAATATTTTAATTTTTTTGCCGTAGCGTATTAGTCAAATACTCCATGTTACATATAATTGTTTGTACCTACAAAATTAAGGAATAATTTACCCACATCATAAGTTATAATTCAATCTAAAACTTTAATGCATTGAGTTAGATTTAATTAATTATTTTATATTTTTTGTATTTCTTCAACATACTTTTCACGTACCCAATGGGTGCAGCTCAGTTGGTAATTTGGCGCTGAATTAGTGGGGTTGGATATGTGTTCGATTCCCGCTGAATGCATTCTTGGGGAGGAGGCTGAACCTTTAGCCATCATTGTTCCCCCGCACTCCGGATTAGTCTCATAGCCGGCTCAAAGAGTCGAAGCTTGTGGGAATACCGGAGGGAGCCAACTCGTCTCAAAGAGATAATTAGGGTTGGGTAACTCCAAAAAACATACTTTTCACGCAAAAAAATTTTGTGCTTGAAGCGTAGATATGACACAAGCCTATTTTTAGTTTGCTTTGTGCTGCACAAGTTTATTTTTTGATCTGTCTTGTCTTTTCTTAATTCCACCTGAAAGTAGGGTCAGTGAGGATCAAACTCATCATCTCTTAATCACTCAAACTCTGATCCCATGATAAATATCAATTCAACCCAAAATCAAAACCTTCATACGTTGGGTGAGATTTAATTAATTATTTTGTATCTTTTGTATCTCTCTACATTGATAAAACAATTGATCAATGCTTATCAAAATGGAGCACGTGGGGACAAGAGCATGTGTTTGATCCTCTTCAATATTGTATTCGAGAGGGATTTAAAATCTTAATTCCAGCATCCGTTCCAAATCGGATTAGTCGCGAAGCGATGAATCAATTGAAATATAAAAAAAAAAAAATGGAGCAATAAAGAAAAAGCAACTACAAAACTAGTTTACAGAATTCGTTTTTTTCTCAAAAGTCAATTCACCAAATTTCAAACACGCATGCAGAGACGAGGAATGGTTAGGGGAGAATCAAAATCGGATAGTAGAATTCAGCCAATTCATCTATGCATCAAATTTCGTCTTACACCAGGTCGTTAACTTGTGGACCACCAGATGGGCTTTGGGTTCCCAATTTAGCCTGTTTTTATAATAAAGCAATATGAAATAAAGGAATGAGAGAAGAATCAATCAAAGATGAGACATTGATTTTTTTTTTTCCCCTCTAGAGAACATTTTTAAGATTCATTTGTTAGTTTTAGCCGACAATGGTAAAGAGGTGTCTTAGTGGAGAATCACTCCTTTCCTTTTCACATGGCTTTTGGACGTGTCTTTAAGAGTTGTCCTTACATTTTAGGGAAGTGGCGGGGCAAACTTGCTGCTTTTGGTTTAGAGGGTATTTATCCTTGATGTATTGAAAATGTTTTGAGCACATTATTAAAATAATAGCAGGGTTATATCTTATAAATAGCTAATTAATGCACATAATAGTGAGTTATATATATATATATATATATATATATATATATATATATATATATATATATATATATATTATATGGGACAGAATCATTTTACATTAATATAAGTTACACTTAACTTTAGCTGTTCATCCTATCTATATCTATTGGCTCTAATTTATCATATATGTAAGTTGTTAGATGTAAGCAAATCAAAGGTCAAAATCTAGTGTAAGACTTCTTATTCTTCCACTTGGTAAAAATAATCTATCCCTATAGTCACAATCTTTATTTTTAACATTAAATAGGCTTATTATATTTTATGTGGAAATAGTCACACCTGACCTAAGAAGCAACATTTAAGGATCAGTACAGTTTAAAATCACAACATAGTTGAGATAATTTTTTGTGGGTGTCTCTTCGTAGTCTTTGATGCTCTTCTTAAGCATGACATTTGCTTTTTAATCGATAATATTAAAATAATATATTATTAATTTTTAAAATAATTAATTAATCAGTTTTTTATATATATATATATGTACCGGTTCATTGATTATCTGATTAGTCCGGTTCAAGCAATGCCAGGCCTATTCTAGGGGGGTGCTTTTTCAAAATTATTTTCTCTATTTATAGAACTCGAACTCGAGACGTTTGATTAAGTGGAACAAGTTTCTTATCACTTAAATCAATAATTATTGATTTAATTAATCAGCTTTAAATGAACTAATAAGAACTTTATGTGGTAATTTATCTTTTATCTTTTGCAGTCATGTTCTTGAAGAATTTCTCAAAAAATGTAATGATTATCATTCTTCGCCAAAAAAAAAATTAAAGCTATTTTAATTTATAGTTTATTCTTTTATGTTATACTCATATAAAAAGATGTGTCTCTTCTTTTTTTTAAATTGGTGGATTCCATTTTATTTGTCTCATAACATAAGATAACTTATTTCCTATTACATGAGAGAAGTAAAGCCTGACAAACAAACATGAGATCTTGTTTAAGAATTTTATTTAGATTTTAGAATTTATTGATACATTGTTAATCTAATAAAATCTTATATTCTTATTCAATAATATTTTGGCTTGAAATTATGTTCGATTTATTATATTTTATCTCATACTAAGTTTATTTATATTTTTTTTCTGATTTTCGAATGGAATCCTAGTTTGCAAAGTTTTAATTAGAATAAAATACCTATATTTAAAGAAAAATATAAAATTCCTTAATCTTATAAATAAAACAAAATTAATTTTAATATTTTATTAAAAATTATTATCATTATTTATTTTTTCTTTTTATTCTTTTCTGTATATGTTGTAATCTCACTCCCCTAAAAATGTATATGGAAAATGTTATTTTGTACTTAATATGTTATTACATTTTTAATGTGATATCTATCAAATGATGTAACAATACATAATTAAACGATTGTATAATTCTTTTTACACTACATGTAAAATAAGGGGAAAATATTTCTATTTTTACTGCAGAATTTTTTTTCTCTTTATTCACATAAAAATAAGTGGATCTCATTTAAAAAAGAAGAGAGAGAAGAAGATAGTGAGATCCACTCACTTTTATATAAGTGTGGCAAAAAAAAAATTAAAAATAGAAATATTAAACTCATAAATTAAAATAATTTATTTATACGCTACTAAAATACTAAAATTGTTTTAGGCTAGCTGCATTAATTGCAATTTGATAGTCAATTAGAGGAAACGTGACTACTAACAAATTGAGTAATATACAATGGACTATACATGCACTTCACAAGATTAAATTCTACTAAAAAACACTTCATACGACCACAATTTAAATGTGATAACATTTTGGGTGTCTGTTTTTTAAATATCCGGTCATGTCGCGTGGGAGTCACTGATGTAAAGAACTTTGAGATACACTACTGCAAAAGCTAATTCAAAGGGTGAGAGTGCCCAAGGTCTTATAAAGACCACATTAATTGCACATACAACTAATATGAGACTATATATCTCAACAACTGATGTGTATAACCTGAATTTTAAAGTCTATTGGGATCATGTTTTTATGGCTCTCAATATTCCCCTAATATAGTCATTACCATTTGTTGTGCCATACATTCATTGATGGTTAATCTGTAGAAGATCCATCCGTGTCCGATATTTTGTTGCCCCATAATGTTCCATTCATAATAAATTCGGATAAAGAACATAATTTAATTGGGAAGTTACCATTTTATTATATATATTTTTTGTATACATTATTTTATTTTTTTCAAAGGTTGCTTTGGCTGGTGTTTGTTTCCTTCTTTCACTCTTTTGGAATAGAATGGCAACTGGCCTAAGTTTTGACTGTACATGGCATTTGAATCATAGACAGAGAATTTTGGACTGCCGTGAAACAAACTATTTTGTAGGCCCTGAATATGAATGAATAGGGAAGCAATCACTATCAGGCAATATTTGGGAGAATCCATTTAAACCTCTGGCCTTTTGTTGGCTTTCTTTTGGAAAAGAATAGTAATTAGTAATTTTGCAGCAAAAGATAAAACTCACCTGTCTCTCCCTTTACACATTTATTTCCTCGTAAAGACATGCCTAAAAGCCCAATTTCTACACACTTGAGATAGTGAGAAAAAGAAACTCTGCGGAAATTCATTGTCCCGTCAAATTAGGTTAGAGCAACATGGGCCCCATTTTTCTTATTTTCTGAAAATTTCATTTTATTATTCTCTTTTGTATTTGTGGTGGATTAAGAATTGAATAATTCAAGTGGTGCTAAGGGTCCCATTCCCAACCTCCCTACATGACTAAAAAACCTATTGTATTACGGGTGCAGATACACCGAGCAATAAAAATATGCCATATTAGTGTATATTGTACCAAAAAGAAAAAAATAAAAGTAATTAATTTTTATACTTTACACTATATTTTACACTATATTTTACCAGGTAAGATACAGTGTAATACACTAAATTTTAATGCATCCAATAGATGCTCTCCAACATGACGTACCCTAGCCACTTTTGGGGACTACAAATTTACTCCCACCCCCTCACTTCTCCCACATGCCAGTGCCTTCTCTCCCTCTCTTTTCTCCCTCTCTATCAAATACACAAACATTTAAGCTAATCTAATCTAAAGAGCCTCAAAGATCTGTGCTCTTCTTCCCAAAAACAGAACAATCTGCTATCCTCTGTTTTTCCCCTGCACCCCACGTACTCTTCAGGTTTTGTTTCACTGCAACTTCTTGTTTTGCTTTAGTCTTTAGCTTTCAAATTTGAACAACTTAGAATGGCTGCAATTGTGTGCCACGGGTTGCAGTCATGTCTGGAATCTCAGCTAGCCGAGTCAAGATTACACAGGCTTAGGTTGCCTTCCCCAAAACAACTCACCCCTCAACCTATTGATTTACCTTTCAAGTCTTGTTTCTGGGAATCAAATACCAAACCCCATTGTGAGGAAAACAATTGCAAAACCGAAACCTTCCATCATCATAACCCCATCTCCTCTAACCCCAACCACGGAGGTTGGAGCTTCATTCAAGCTCTTTCCAATGTCTCCCATGGCCACAAAGAACCGTTAGATAAAGAAGAAACAACCTATGTTCATCCTCAGGTGAAGCAGTCATCGCTGCGACTCAGCCCCAAGAGTTTGGAGCTATGCACTGAGAATTTGGGGAATGAGACAGGCACTGACATCATAGAGAGTGGCATTGGCTTGTTCTCTATGGAGACAAGGGATCAAAGTACATCACGTCAAGTTCTGGGAGCTAAGAAAGTGAAAACCCAGAATTTTCCACCTCCTTTGACAACGATAAGAGGATCAGAATCTCTACGAGTGAGACCCCACAGAGAAGGTGGAAGGCTAGTAATTGAGGTCACTAAGGCCCCTTCAAGAGCTTCTTGTTTCCAATCTGAGAGAAGCCATGGCCGCCTTCGCCTCTGCTTTTGGACTGACCCGGAAGAAGATGAGAACGAAGGGTTTGAAGAAGAATTTGAAAGTGAAATGAATGGACAAAGAAAAGACGTGAAGGAAGAAGAAGAAGAAGAAGAAGAAGAAGAAGCAGAAGTAGAAGAAGAAGAAGAGGTAGAAGAAGGTGTTGATGCTGATAATGAGAATGAGGATAGTGAGAGAGACGCGTGTGGCCGTGGGGGTGGCATGATTACTGAAAAGTATGTGAGGCCAAGAAGAAGGAGAAGCAGAAGCAGAAGCAGAAGCAAAAGCAGGTGCAAAGAAGGTGACCATGGAAACAATGAATTATTAATAAATTGGGGGGAACCTCTCTGGGTGGCAACTTCCTAAAGCGCTGATTTGGATCTCTTTTCTATACATAATAGAATTTTAGCATTGTTTGGTTTTGTCCTTTTCTCCATTTCGCTTTTCGTTCCTTTTTTTTCTAATGAAATCC